>NC_137499.1:18536990-19004490 GCF_041902795.1 Electrophorus electricus
AAGAGTCTATTCACTTTGTTATAAACTTGAGTAAGCCATGCAACTGTTCAAATTAGACACCATGAGATAATCACCAATGAATGCAGTCTATTAAAAAAATTTAGCCTGCATATAAGTAACATTGCCTAAAGTAACACAACCATGAATTACATAGTGAAATCTTACTGTATGCAGACATAATTGATACATGTTGCATATTACACTGTAAAATCTTGCTGTATGTATACTATTAAAATTGTCCTGATCCTTGCTCCACACTTTAAGTGTGTAGCCTTCTTTGGCATAAGATTACTGCTTCAGGGAAACATACCAGATATCTCGAGTAAGAATGGATTTGCTTATCCATTTCATATTTGCCTCCAACCTTGAGCATTAAAAGCCCCTTTCTAAATGAAAGAGCCAAGCCTCGCATTCCTTCACATGCAAACCTTTGAACTTAGCACAATGGGATCCTCCCCTGCAAACATCATCTACTTTTGTTTGCCCATCGAAGAGGAGAAAGGGCCAACGTATCGCTTACGCTCTTAGGATGGCGTACATGCAAACGGAGAGTCCAATAAGTTGAGATTCGACACCTGTTTGGCTGAACACTTCCACGCTTGTTCGCAGTCAATCCACCGCTCTGCCTTCAGGTTAAGGCCTTTTTTTGCCCAGCTATAATACATTCCCCAAAACAGCACAGAATTTTGGCACAGACTGTAAACAAAGCCCCACTATCCCCTTTGGCACACACAGCCTTTAAAGCCATTATCTACACCAGAAGCACTGGGACAATGCAGGGGGGTGGGGGCTCCTTCTCCTGCTCATTGAAAGTCGTCTAATAGTTACATATAAGGCTCCATGTAAGATTTCTGTGTTTATGTTTAACAATCCTCCAAATATCTTTTTAATTTGAATTACATGATGGTCAATTAATGTAATTCCATAGTTTGTTTCCAAGTTAACTTTCAACCATGCTTGGCAACATAGTTCAATGTTCAATGACAAATTTGCCAAAATGCAACAAACGTAAATGGTTATTTTTGTTAAATGTAGCATGAATACATAGACTAAGCAGACAAAAAATGTCGGCTCAAATGCTGGCTCACAAGAAGTTTCATAATAACCATTAATTTACAAGCATCAGGCACGTGCAAAAATTTGCACATTGCCCTTTTAAATATCACCTGTATGTTTAATAATTAAAGGTTAATGATTAATGTTTAATCACCATTTTCAGCTAAATAAGAATGTGAGACAGACAATTACACGATACAATCTATATTACAAGTATGACCTTGGGCACTGAAAACTGATACAAGGCAGTTATTAGGACAGCAATTATCACAAAATGCTGATTGTTCCAACAAGTACAAACCAGTGCAACAAGTAACTAGAGACTGGTTCTCTGTTGTGTTTATAAGTGAAATCAGGAATTACATTCTCTCATTATTGTAAAAACAATTAAACAGTACAAATCATTTTGTAAGTAATTTTGGGAGATAAGCTTGCACTCAACAGGAACATAAACGCTTTTCCTAGTGAAATCAAGTTAGATGGAGTTTAATCATACCACTGCACGACAATGAAGCCTCGCTTCCAAATGGGGGAAAAAAAAAAACAAAAAAAAAACAAAAAAAAAAACGATACAATACAAATGGACACAATCCAGTCATCTTCAAATAAACCCAGAGAAGAATAATTCATATAGAGGATTAAAAGTGCAGGAAAAAAATAATTTCATTGAAGGTACAACAACATTCTTACATTTTACTTTTTTTTTAACATATCTTGTCTTTTTCAAGCTTAACACTACCCCTACCTGACAGAACAACAGACATGATATGAAATCTTATGACAGCCTTTCAGACATGAATTAAACTACAATTAGATAACTGCACTGTAAGAGAAGTACAAGTTAAATTTTATATTAAAAAGCAAAAATGTACTTCAATTTCAAAAATGGTTATTTTTGACCAAATCATAATCTGTATGCAGAAGCCAGCCCTTAACATTTTACAAGAGCCCTAGGATGTTCTCAACAAAAATATAATCTCAGCAAAAATCTAATCCAAATATTAAAAGAAAAAAAATACAGCATCAGAAAAGGGTTATTAGAAACCCATTTTTGTTGATTAATATGCAGTATCTGACTAAAAATGTAGATTTATGACATTTAGCTGACTTTTTTATTTCCCAAAGCGACTTACAATTATGACTGAATACAATTTGAGCAACTGAGGGTTAAGGGTCTTGCTCAGGGGCCCAACAGTGGCAACTTAGCAGTGGTTTGGCTTGAACTGGCAACCTTCTAATTACAAGTCAAAGTACATAGAATTAACAAATGCATTGGACTGACTGAAGTAAAGAATTTTCTCTTAGCCATTGTAATGAATCTGCTTTGAGATGAAAAATAAATGCTATCAGGGTGAAAACAGGAAACGTAAAAACACTTTCTACCACTTGGAAAAGCCATCCTAAATCTATCTTAAGGCCACAAGAGTCATTAAAAGATATGAGGCAGTGAAAATGCCTGGCTTATGAACTGCATGCCTAAACAGAATGTATTAATTAAATCACAATATTAGATGGTTTACTGGGCTTGAATAAAACAAATCTTATAACTGTACAACATAATTAAAAAACTCCATAATAATTGTAATAAATAATGCTTCTATCAAGAGTACAAAAAAAAATCCAGGAATATTTCAAATTATATAACCTTGAGTTTGAAGGCACCAGCATAATAAGCACTTACAGGTAAGTGACAAAGGATATTAATATCTCTAAAGAAAATTCCCTGGATTTTAGTTATTCAGCATGTGAACAAATGTGTAACAAACAGGAAACTAACAATTATATTTGATATTCATATCCTCACAATTATTTGGGCACATCAGTGAATAGTGAAATCATTCCTAAGAGTACGATCAGAGTGCTTGTTTACACAGTACTATTTAAATGTACTGGACTGGTGCAGAGCAGTCTTTCATTTGGTTTCATTTGAGTCCGTTACTGTCTGCAGCAAGTCCAGCATGCATCCTGCATGAACATGCTAGAGATGTTAAACTCAGGCCCACCCTGTCTTTAAGCCCAAGTGGTTTGGATAGTGCTTTAGATACAGCCACCAACCCCCTTGTCCTCCATAGAGGCACTCCTAGTGGGCTAGCACTAGGTAGCCATGTGCTTTCAGCAGCTCAGTTCTAGGCATTCACAGCGCTGTCTCGAAGATAACCAGGTTAGAGACATTGCTGGGGGGCAAGCCATTGGTCAGATTGGGTCGGCTGCGGTTCATATAAGCCTGCAAGCAGAGGAGAGGGTGCAGGTGAGTGTACACGGCTGAGGGGATGCACAAGGCCCTTTTAGAAGACTTGGAGGGAGATGAAACATAGCTCTCATTTCCATTGTCAGCCAACAAAGCACTTCCAAACATGAGAACACACACAATAGATAAGCGAATGGCTGCAAAATTCCCCCTTCTTTAATATCATTATTTTGCAGAAATCAAAACCTTACATTGTATCCAGGAACACCGATTGGCTGAGAAAGAAGACGGCAGACAAAAAGACACCTGGCATTCTATTTCTTTTTTCTTTTTTTTTTGGATGGAAAAGAAAAAGTCCCTGACGACACAAAGGAGCGACCGACAAATAGTTGGCCGTCCTATCAGATATACTCCCAATTGAGCTCACATTCATGGGACACAAAGGCAGAACAGCACGGTATCGGGTGATGTGTGTTTGAAAACCCACCGGTCAGCTCCACAGGGCCCGCTCCTTGAATGAGTTCAGTGGGGAGAGAGGCACAGGGGAAACTGATCCGGAGAGAGAGCAGGGGGCAAAAGGCTACTACAATGTCCCTCCCTCCATCGGCTCACCGCTGGAGAGGGAAAAACTGATCCGGACTAAGGGCACAATGGCCAGGGCTCTGTGAAATACTACATTTGGAGAGTCTCTGACATGGGCACATGCGACGCAGCAGGAAAACGGGACAGGAAGAGAGAATACATGCTGCAGAGCGCAGGAAACTAAGCAGAGGGCTATGGTCAGTATGTGGGTGTGTGTAAATGCGCACGCGCACACCCACGTGTGGGTGAATATATCACAGCATAGGTTCATGTGTGTGAAAGAATGCATGAGCATGGGTCGCTACATTAATAAATGACTATGAACTACTGCATGAGAGACTTGCTGTTCTGTGTACCTGTTTGGCCTGCTGTATTAGGGAGGCTGCTTCTGCCTTTCCTGTCTGTTGCACCATCTTGTAAAATATTCCATCCTGGTTCTGCAGCAGGACATAGGGCTCATCATACTCATGGATCCGGCCAGCATCAAGAACCTGGAAGTGTAGAACTTTGTCAGTTTTAACGAAGAATCCCTAAATAGTACATCAATGTGCTACTCATCTACTTATCTAGAGTTACCATCATCTCAGGGTATAGGTTGTGCCCACCACTTCTCTTCCACCCCAACGCACTTCTGACCATGACCAGCAGTAATTACAGCAATTGGTAAGCCAGTAAACTGCAATAGCGTCAGTCAGGATAGGTTTGTGTGTGAGGTAAACAGTAATTATGTGAGATGCGAGTTGTTGGGGTGGAGGGGTGTGCTGTGGTTTAGCTAATCATACAGTTACACTGCATGCAACACTAAACTGACCACAGAGGAAAGAGAAATGATTGAAGGAATAAGCCAGCAAGTGACAAGATGACTGTGGTGCTTATCCATTGTGTAGTTTCAATGTGTAATTTTCAGAAGGATAACTTGCTATATACAGCAGTTGGAGGACCACTTTATAATAATAATAATAATAATAATAATAATAATAATAATAATGAAAAAGAATCATTAACTGATTTGTATCCTCTATACCCATAATTGTCAATATGGTAAAAGAAAGAATTTAAATTTTTCTCTTTTCTCTGTCCACTCCTTCATCCAACTCATTTAGACAGGCATGGCTACTTCTTTGCTGTATGCTGAAGTGCTGGGGAAACACACTGATGGGATACAAAATTAGTATATAAGAAACTTAGTATATGACAAATGTAGTATATGAATAGTATATGACATAGCACTTTTGTAAGTAACTCATAAGAGTGTCTGCTAAATGCTGTAAACGTAAACTTAAAGCAAGGTCTACATATCAAGGTTGCATGTTAAGCATGTGGAAGATGAGCAGCAAGAAGGCATTACATTTTTATACTACTGGATTGTCACCAGTGAGTCTTTGGTCTAAGAGGTCCAGTGAGACCATTCCTGCTGTTATGGGGAAACCTCAGATAAGTCTGTGTGGTGTCCATCAACTTAAGGGCATTGCTGAAGTCTCTTAACAAGGCTGGAGACAGTGTCACACACCAGTATGCGGTCACTGTCTAAGATCGTGTTCAGCCTGTGGGCGATGGTGAGGACTGTACACTCCTGGAACTTCTCCCGAATGGTCTTCTGAATGAGCTCATCTGTTCTGTAAAGTGCACACACACAACCACAGTGCCCCAAGCTAAGACTGAGGTGAATGAGACATGTTATTTCTGTATCCCACCAGGTAACTTGCACAGTTCACTCAGTATTTGCTGGAGAGACATTACAGCCTGGCAAGAATGAGTGCTAAGGGTAACAAATTAAATGTCAAAAATTTAGCCTCGCACCTTGGGTCCACGTTAGCTGTAGCCTCATCGATGATAAGGATGCGGTTCTTCCTCAGGATCGCCCTGGCCAAACATACGAGCTGTCGTTGGCCAACACTAAAGTTAGAACCAGATTCAGCCAAAACTGTCTCTAGCTTACTGGGCAACTCTTCCACCACTGACTTCAGCTGGACCTGTGTGTATACACACATGTACATCCACACACAAATGCATGAAATTGAGCTGGACTTTGGGAGCACACATGAACAGACTATTTCTCTAATTACACGTACATAGCCAAAGCTCAAGGTCCAAATTTGAATATGACAGTACATGCATATTAGTGTTGCTGGACATGTTTGCATTTGGACTGCTGTATTCCTATATATAAAGTTTAGTAAATATGGCTTGAGACAGTATCTTCTGTTTCTGCACAAGAATGTGTGTGTGTGTGTATACCTCCTCCAAAGCATTCCACAGATCCTCATCTGAATGCTGACTAAAGGGGTCCAGGTTCTTTCTCATGGTGCCAGTAAATAAGACAGGATCCTGTGGGATGATGGACATCTTTTGGCGGAGGTCATGGAGGCCAATGTCAGAGGTCAACACGCCATCCACATAGATCTTGCCCTCTGGTTCTGCCAGGCGGAACAGTGCTGAGATCAGAGAGCTCTTCCCTGCGCCAGTCCTACCCACAATACCGACCTTACCGATGCAACAGATGAGATGATGAATAAAGGATTTGGATCAACAGAATGTCTGACAGATGCTAAATGCCACAAAAGGCTCACACACCTGCATAAGCTTATGATAATTGGCATTGGTGTGTTTGACTTACCTTCTCTCTGGGTCTAAACATGGCTGTCATGTTTTTGAGGACCACAGGCCCATCAGGACTGTAGGAAAAATTGACTTGGTCAAATGTGATCAGGCCTTGGAGTGGCCAATCAGGAGGAGGGTGCTCCTGCGTTTCCCATGGGGCTTCATTCTCCAGCTCTGTGTACTCCACAACCCTCTCTACTGATGTCATCTATGTGTGCACAACATACAAAACAACATACAGAGGAGGGATTGGACTGACACCTTCAAATACTGCCTCTTTAACACTGCCCTCAAAGAACACTCCTTGGCTGTCAAAGGAAGCCCCTACCAAGTTCTCTACTTCCGCACTCTGTCGGACCCCCCACTGGAACGTGCCCATCAGGGCGATGGCGTAAGAAAGAGCTAAACCCACAGCACCTGCTTCCAGGTCTCACAGACACAAGACAGAGTGGCATGTGAATACAAGTTCAATTTAAACACAACAAAACTGACAGCTCCATTTCCAACACTATTCCAGACATGCATAAAACCAGACTTTCTCCACTGAAACATGCTGGTTTTAATCCACATCCAGAAGGACCATAGCAGTCTGTCTTTAAATTATTTAATATGGCTATCTGGGAAAATATTATAAAATATTCAAACGCTCCATAAAACTTGAAAATTAGGTCTGCTCTCAGCAAGTGATAATGATCATTTCTGCTACCGTTTCTCATTAGCAGGCATCCAAAGGACATTATGGTGACAAACACGGAACACATGCCATCCAGGCGCACTGCCAACCAGCGTGATGTGGTCAGGAACAGGAACCAAGCTTCTGAATGGGCACAATTTGGAGAATAGACTGCTTTGGTTTGACTCAAGACTGCAGAATGAAGCGGTGTGCTCATGCAGAATGGAGAATAGTACTGAACTTGTCAGCAAACCTGAGTGCAAATCTTGATGGGCATCAAAGGTTTGCTGAAACCTTTCTTCAGCCTTGAAGGCCCGGATAGTCCACAGACCTTGTAGGGAGGAAGACAAGTGGGAGAATACAGGGCTCCGGGCTAGAGAGAACACAAACAGCAGCACTTTGTAAGATAACTCAAGTTATGACTGCATTTAAATAACTTCATATTTGGCTATGATGGCATAATGCCTTATCATAGCCATTTGAAGACACTCACTAGTAGATTCAAGACGTTTGATATCACGAGAGGTCTGCAGGAAGTAGCGTCGAAGGAAGAGAAAGACTATAAGTAGGGGCAGCACAGGGAGCAGTATCCAGGGCATGACTGATGCAGCCACAGCGATGGTACCTAAAATCAGCAAAAACACCTACAGCGAGACAGACACTGTAAGTTCTTTGTCATGGTGGTAAACTGCAGAATTTTTAAAAGCACTCTGATGAGCTGCTGAACAGCTTTTACCCACAGTCACATCAGGGCACCTAGGCATCCCCACCATCTTTTGCCATGACTTGACATTTTCTGAGAGTCCTCATGTAATACAGGCATATCCATGGGTTCAGATGGTGAAAATCCTCACAAGTCTTTCTCCCTTCCTCTAACATATAATCATGGGCATAATGTAACTGAAGTCATGTTGTGGTGCACCAGAAATGGACAAAGAGGTTTTCTTCCCTAGCTAGTTATGCTTTTCTAGTTGACCATTGAGACATTTTGCTGATGGCATGACAACTCAAGGTCTATACAAGGTCCCTACAGCAAGTTAAGAGGAAAGTCTTTCCCTCAAATTTGCTACTCCAAACCATTGGCCTAGGTAGAACATCAGCATTGCTGTCCATGCTGCTAAGGGTGACAAAGTTAAATGCGCACTCTCTGTGTGGCACAGAAACAGCTGTCCCATCTTTCCTAGTTGGACCTAATGAGCCATGACAGGGGTTATTCTTTTGACAAAATGGGTGAGCAATGAGTTTAGAAGGGGAATAGACTGTGTTTACGTGGGGACCCAGGCATTTGAAGTCAGTGTGTCTAACCACAGACTAAAAAAATTCAAAGCCCTTCCATCTATATGGATGTATAGATGTCTTCTCTTATTGTCTACAGACTCTATGATTTGCTTTTACACCACAGCAGTTAATAGTGAGAAGGAGACAGTGGGACCCCTGAAAGACTGAGTGACAATAGTCAAAATGTTAGATTCCTTTCAGTGTGCCTGCCACCAAGAGAGAAAAGGAAGGATCCCCTGTCCTGACAAAATGAAAAGCAGTTTATTGGGAGGCCATTGTGCTTTTTTATTTAGTCTGTCAAGTATCAAACAATGGCGCTTTGTTTACATGAAGTGGCATTTGTCTTAGACACACACAGTCCACGTTGTGTTACCAGGGGAAAAGTTGATCTACTGTGGTCAAAATTCTCAACTGAATGAACATAATATTATTTTGTATCATTAGTGATTAGTAATTTAGTATTGCTGCCAGTTACTAGTTTTCAAGCGCATGCACACACACACACGCTTACTTGAATAAAGTCCACAAATGTCCAGGGCATTAAAGAGTCTACATGACCAATGTCCTTGGAGAAACGGTTTAAGATTCTTCCTAGAGAATACAGGAGAAAGTTAGTTAAATGTCCTCTTTCAAAATCAGCAACAAAAACTCTCTCCGATATCCACACCCATATATTCCTGTATTAGGAAGAAGAAAAAAAGAAAGAAATCAGGTAGGTTAATAAATCAGGTCTGGTGTTATTTAGAACAGTGTTAATTGCAGGAATTATTTAAAATTTTATCTTATCAGACACAGTATAATATGGCCTGCACTAAAGGCCCTTTAACCCATAGAGCAATCTGATCAACATTAAACAGTGGATTCAAAACAAAAAATGTAAATGGACTCCTGCTCATTAGGTGAACAGAAGCAGCACACTGAACATTTAAGTTCACAAGTCACCCATGTGGAAGGACTAGTGACACTAGAACAATAAACTGTACTGTCTATCATTCATCTGGCTTCTGAAGGGCTCACTTAAATTCAACCATTCAACACATTCAACAATCACATCCAAAAAGTGTCAGCAATTATGCATCTTTGAGACCAACATGGGCTTTCTTTCTGAGAAAATAGCTCATATGTGCATGCTGTTATAATGTTCTCTATTCACAAACAGAGATAAAAAAACAAAGAGAGGATACAGTTCACACTGTGAAGTGTCTGCTACAGTAGTACTGTTCAGTTAATGGTGTGGTCAACTTCTCTTGCCAAACTAATCTCAATCATAAACCATTTTTCACAAGATTTCTTTCAGGCCTTGGGCTAATGTTGGAGTACCCACCACTGATAATGAAGCCAGAGTAATGGTTTCCTACCATCTCCAAAAACCATAAAGCAATAAGGCTTTTGAGGCATAAAAAAAAAAAGCAGGAACACCCTGATAAGATGCTAAAAAAGGATCAAGTCACCTGGAAAATAACACACAGAACCACAGCCATTTGCTCGTCAGAGGCTGAAACATCACGAGGCTGTATACTCTGGATTACTCGAAATTTGTGCAATTAGCATTCAGAGCACCAGGCAGTCCAAACCAGCCATATCAGCTGCCTTTTCCCTGTAAACTACAGGCACGCTCCTCCATTATCAGCCATGCTTGGGTACCATGTGACTAAGCCAATAGCAGCTACAATCAACCAATTCAGACGAGACTAAAGTTCTGATGTGGGGACTCTAACACTGAAGAATTATAGGTCAGTGAGCGGCCACAGTGATCCTCCTCTTTACTAGAGATTCCAAGACAAGGTTCTAAGGTCCTAGTGGTAAATGTAAGCTTACAACCAAATCTCAGTACCTACAGAAACTGTTTAAAACAACTGCATTGGTGGAATATTAAATATCTTTCCACAATTTTGAGACTTTTATTATGAACTATTATCAGTATGGGTTAAATTAGCATCAAGTTTCAGCCTTTAGCATTATAACCTACTCTTAATGTGGGTATTTGAGGTCAAAAAACATAACTCATTGCAGCCACTCATAAATAACATGTTATCTAGACAACTCTAAAGAGCAAGGCACATTAATTAAACCATGGAAGCATTATACAGGCTTTCTCTAGTGTTGTGTTCAGATTTTCCTAAAAATTGCTTATCGACCCATGGACTCATTCTGCAGATAAGAACAGAAAGAGAGTGGCCTGTCGGATCTGTGGGCCTGTGAATGCCGGCGGTGTGTTTGCTCTGGTTAACGCCTCCTCACACACCTGCCCATGGCGCTCTCACGCGAGCCGTTTGCCAGGCGCCAGAGATGAAGCGGTTCCCATGTTCTCTAAAGCCCTGGACACTCGCTGTGTGGACTCGACTTCAGCAAGCAAACAACAGAATCTAAAGTAAACACTATTAAGGCTGAATCACTCTGGCTTCTTCTTTGTGTTGGCCCTCGATCAAGGAGGTGTGGAAATCAGGACATGTGACACATTAAAGAGCTAACTCTCAGGCAAGCAATTCTTGTGGCAACACTCCATTTGTTTACAGTGGCAGAATGCCAATCAAAGACAAACAGGGTGATAACAGGATAGTAGTAAAAAAATACTTATTTTTTGTGAACGTGTGCCATTTAAAGATAAGATTTCTTTTTTTGTTTAAGTGTGGGGGATTTAGGTTTCTTCTAGATTACTATGTACCTGAAAGTAATGCAATATTTATTTTTTCAATTGATAAAATGTGTGACTGCCATAGTTGTTTATGAAACTGTAGTAGCAGCAATAACAGTCTAAATAAAACCTAAAATAAATAAGCAAGTTATATTTACACAATTTACAATTCAAGTTATGATTAATGATAGTAATGAGCTTCTCCTACTGTACTTTTGAATCAATGTTAATAAAGCCTGTAACCTAGCTGAAATGGAATGAAAATGTCACACTTGGAAAGGTTATTCTGTATCTAAGGGAGCAGCTGCTGTAACCAACAACTGTCGGTTTAAGAATACATAAAAGGTCACTATAGACCTCCTATACCCCTGATGCAGATTAATGGCATTTGGCTAATGATTTTATCCAAAGCAACTTACAAATCTGACTGAGTAAAACAATTGAGGGTTAAGGGTCTTGTTCAGGGGCCCAACAGTGGGGACTTGGCAGTGGTAGAACTGGTAACCTTCTGATTACAAGTCAAGTACCTTAACCACTCAGCTACCACTACCACCCCCAACTTCAGATAATTAGGCTGCTAGCTGTCAAAATAAGTAAATAATAAGTATTAAAAATGTACAAAATAACCTAAATACATTATATCTCTAAACTATATATACATATATGAATTACCTTAAAAAACTAAAATAAATATATAAATTGATAAATAAATGCTGTAAAACCATTTTAAACCCTTAACACTGAAAATAAAAGTTTCAGAGAGGCTGGAATACACCTTTTACATCAAATGTAATACTGAATCTTACAGCACATTATGTTGTCTTTGCAGGCAGTCTGCTGTTGCCCAAGTCAGGTGTCTGCCTTGAAGGTCTGTGTGCTTTCTACTGACTAGAGTATTAACAGACACTGCAGCAGATGAAGGATAATTTAAAAGATACACACACACAAAATAATGGAAAACCTTTTTGTAAGTAACTGACTGACATTTTTGTTATATAGGTTTGAGTATTTGATCCCCTGGGATTTTCACACACTACAGTCTCTAGTTTCAACAGAATGGTGTGAATAACGTGCTTCTGTTCTGCAGGCAGAAACACCTTGTTGAGAGGTCAGAGGAGAATGGCCAGACTGGTTCAAGCTGATGTTTATGATGGCACAAACAACCATTCTTTACAACCATGATGAGCAGAAAAGTATCTCAGACATTGACGCATAAGGTAGATGGGCTAAAACAGTAGAAGACCACATTGGGTTCCACATCTGTAAGCCAAGAAAAGGAATCTGAAGCTAAAGCGGGCACAGATTCCCTGAAACAGGACATTTGAAGATTGGAAAAATGCTGTCTGGTCTGACTTTTGACTTGTGCTGTAAAATGTAGATGGCAGGAGCAGAATATCTGGTGGTGTAATGCAATCTGGAATGTTTTCTTTGCACAAATTGGGCCCCCGAATATCAATTCACCATCATTTGACTGCCAGATTATCCAGTTGTTGCTATTCATGTGCATACAATCTGTAGGAGATAGTAAATATTTCAGTGTAGCACTCAAGGTTTCCATATATAAGTATGTTTCAGACAGAGGCCCTTCATCAGCTATGCAAGCAAAGTGCTACTGAACTTTCAGGACATGAGGCCAGTTTATGTTCAAAACGGAAGATAAAAGCACGCACGCACGCACGCACACACACGCCTATGCTGCCCTCTTCTGGACAATCAATACTACTACTTATAGTCTGCATAATATGAGAATCTTTAGGAAGGAGGAAGTGTTCCACCATGAAACCAGAAGTCTGTCAGGGACTCACCAATCGGATTAATGTCGAAGAAGCGGACAGGTGTCCTGAGGATGCAACTGAACATGCGGTTGTGGAGCGTCTGAGCAGAGCACACCAGAGTGTTAAACATCAGCAGACTGCACAAGAAGCCAAAGATAATAGTGGCCACTGTCAAACCTGACGCAAAAGAACAGAAGCTCTGTGTAAGAATGAGTGACCTGGTTATAAAATCCATTCAATATATATATATGAAGACAAAGCATATGTTGTAATATTTTGTTAATATAAAGGAAAAAACACTACAATATTTATTATATTACATTTTATCGATTATGTGAGACAAGCGTTTGGGTGTAGGTGTGTACCTGAGTAAATGCCCAGGTAAAAGTCAAGTGAGAGCTGTTCACTATGGCTGGTGTTAACACTGTTGCTGAAGGTAAAATTACGGTTGATCACATCCAGCTTTTCCTGTTCTGAAGCCCTGTTGATTCAGATCATGCAATCGCTGCAAAAACACTTAGTGTATTGCAATTGAGACTCTAGCAAATAAAAATTCTATTTGCTTAATAACTGACTTAGCAAAAGAAAGTATTAATGGAAAAACATATGCATCCATATTTGTGCATTCAGCAGATGCTGTTATATCAAAAATGAGAGTAAGTGAAACAAACTGCTACTGCTTTGACATTTCCACCAAGTCACTTACCAGTATGCAAGCCACCAGTCTTGAAGAATATATGCCACCTGTGGATCGAAACAGAACATTAGCTCAACAAGCCACCAGCACAAACAGACAAAATGAGTGAGGTGTTGGGGAGGTCACACAGTTGGTTGCACCTGCGCGAGCAAGTTGAGCAGTACAAGGACTATGAGCATGAGGATGTTGGCACCAGCCCTGAGGTATTTCAGATACATGTGTATGCCAATGGTGCCCTCGGAGCGGCTCTCCTCAGCAACAGTCTGGAGAGGTTCTGCCTGGCCATGACAAGACAACACAAAGAAGTGATACTCAAATGTGCAAGATATTCTTTTCATGTGGAAATGCACATTACAAAAGCAGTCATAATGGACAATGGGAGAGGAAGGACCAAAACAAAAATAGTATCAAATGAATTATTACTGATAAAATAAGACGACGAGCCTCCTGCATTCAATTAATTTGCATTTTCTGAAAATGTTATGCCTACTTTACAAATATCACAGGGTTGTCAAAGTCCAGTCCTGGAGGATAGAATCCAGCAGTTTGGTGATTGCTCTGCTCAGACACATCTACTAAACCTGTGAATTGGTTGATGAGTTCAATCATGTGTGATTAAGCAGTTAAGTCACCAAACCATGTTAGATTCCTACTCTCTTAGACCAAGGTTTTGACAACATAGGGCTACATTAACTAGTATTATATAATTGATTAATGTAATATTATTCAGTGCAGTACTATGGTATTAAACCTTTTCATTCTGAACATTTTCATTCATTCTTCTCCGTCTCATGAATCCAAACTAAGCAAAACAACAACAGAAGTTACCACCAGATGGCACATTTGACACATATATTCTACTTATTATAACAGGCTATGAGCTTCTGAATGAACCAATTAGAATCAAACAAACATACTGGCAGCTGGTCTGCCTCTTCATTGACAGACAGCACCGATGAGGTGCGTGAGCGCACTGAGTTCTGAGAAAGAGTTCGGCTGCGGGAGGGTTCTCCGACCCCTCCAGCCTGCTCCTCATCCTCTTCCTTCTTCAGTAACAAGGCAAAGTCCACACCTGAACGCAGCAGCTCAGAGTACGTGCCCTGAGCCACCAGTTGACCCTGGAGGGGATTTAAAATAACTTTTTCCTTGACAAATTAGGATTATCTTTAACTTGTTATTACTGTAAACTTGGCACAACACCAACACCAGAGAGACAGAGAGAGAAGAAAGAACAAAAAAAAAACAAAAAAAAGACAGAAGTATTCAGAAAAAATGGATAAACAATGTAATATGGGTTCTTCCATCCACTTACTTGCACACAAACAAACTTAGAAGTAGCAGGAGTAAAGCAAACTACATAAAGTGTTTGTTTAAATGCAATCTAATTTATGCCATGATCACCTTGGTGCGTGAGCAAAGAGAGGATTGGCAGCAAGAGATAAAAAATTTAAAACAAAAACAAAAACAACAACAACCGAAATACAGAGAATGACAGGAGGCAATATATTTTCTTCTTTCCACTTAGCTGTAGTGGGAGTACTGCCAACTATATATAGATGTTTACACACTCTGAAACCTAGGCTAGACCATGACCATATTGGTGTGCCGCTACACACTACACATGTACTATACAGAGGAGTGTGCAGCCATTCACCTCTGAGAGTATTATTAGTTCAGTGGATTAAAGTCATCTTGGGGCATGGATTCCCATGCCTGGAATGTGGAGCAGTAGCCCTGCAAACACTCACCTCTTTCAAAACCAGGATGTGATCAGCCGCTTTCAAGTACTGCAGCTGGTGGGTAACCAGGATTCTCGGCTTCTCCTTCAAAATGCCGCAGATACAGCTGCAGTACACACAGGTGAAACACAGCCACTCAACAAAATCCCCTATACACATTTAGGCACACTGATTCATACACTAATACACTAACAGGTACCCGTGACTTAATATGGATTGCCTTGATGATACATGCGGTTTTTCATTTAATTAAAAGGGGCACCAAAAAGAGGAAATGCCAGATTGAATGCCTTGTGTGAGCATAAGAACAGGCAGAAAAAGCAAGGCAGTTGTGTCAAAGGAACATCACACTGAGAGCAGGCCACAGGAAATGAAAGAAACCAGCAAATCCAAAATATCACTAAGGAGGAAAAACTAAAATACAGGAGTTCTTGACTGGACAAATTAATATGAGCTGAAATTGACATTCAAAAACTTTCAAAAGATTTTAAAACTTTTACTTTGATTTGTTTAGGTACATACCCAAAATGTGGAAAGCAAACAATAGACAGCCATTATTCTAAAGTGTAGATGTAAAAAGTGCTGTCACAGTGCTATGACCATTTATTAAAGACAGTATTCAAAACGATACTGTTACAATGATCTATATTACAATACTTTAAGGAAAGTCACTGAAATAAAAAGAGAAACTTACTGCTCAAATAAATGCCTGCCCACCTCCGCATCCACTGCACTCAGGGGGTCATCCAGTAGGTAAATATCAGCATCTTGATATACAGCCCTATGAAAAATGCATGTTTGCACCCACCCACACACACACACAAAGAACATTATTAACCACTAAGCAGCAATTAAAAGAAATTCTTTGGCTCTTCGTCATGTAGGTGTGAAGCTGATCCAGTGCAGAGCTGACTTTGTGTGACAATAAATGTCCTCACTGTAACCAACAATCAATTTTGAGCATTTTTAACATTCTCCAACTTTAGCATTATGCAAACTACATGATGCTATCTGTCTGTTTTTGTCACTTTGACTCTCAAGGATCTCCTTACCTACAAATGTTATTCTCATCTCATACTGCAAGTCACTTTAAGGACTATACCAGAATGCATTATGATGTCCAGACTTTTGTAAGTCACTCTGGACAAGAACGTCTGCTAAATGCCATAAATGTAAATGGTTATGGAACTGGACTAAACATTTGACATGCCTTCCATCAAATTTTCTGCTGAATCTCACCAATATAACATCATGTAATAACACTGTTAGGCTGTTGTCAACAGAAAATTAATAGGAGATTGACGATATACCATTTGTGAAATATATTTACTCTGCAATGTGTAGATACAATTAATGTAGATAAGTTTTTGATCTCCTGATGTACTCTTGCAATATGAAATTCCTAACTATTGGAACATCAGTGTAAATTTAACATGTTTCTTTTTTCAGCAAGTGTGTTATTCTGTGCTGATAACTGATCTGTTTATGCAAGCCAGGTCCTGCAAGGAATGCAGCTAAGCTAATAAACTAGTTGTTTCATGCTAGTAACATTACTCAGTTATACTCACATGCATCTTCTGCACATTCTGAGCTCACTCAGTAAAATATTATGATAACCAAAATATACAAATTCAATGATTATGATTATTCAATGGTTATGATGTACAAAATCAAATTACTTTTACTTGCATATACAATCTATGTTTATATTCATGGAATAGAAGGGCATTGTCATTCTGATTAATATGTATTTTAGTGGAATTCACCCTTTAATCCACAATTCATACCTGGCCAGATTAACTCGAGCTTTCTGTCCTCCACTGAGAGTTGCCCCTCTGTCCCCAATCAGAGTCAGATCTCCCTCAGGTAGCAGTTCCATGTCCTAAAGTACATGGGGAGAGTAGAAAGTTTACAACACTTCCCATCCCAAGCAGCAACACAGAGGTGTTGGCTCTGTCAGATACTATATGTACTACTCAAGCAAGAATTTCAGTCAGACAGGAAATTTCACAGACAGCGTAACAGGCTAACAGCCTGTCAGGTAGTAGTCATACCCTTTTTAGAGCACAGGCCCTCAGAACCTTCTCATATCTCTGTGTCTGCAGCTTCTTCCCAAAGAGGATATTGCTGCGGATGGTCCCTGGGAACACCCAGGGCTGTTGGGATGCATAGGTCAGCTCCCCCTTGACCTTCACCACACCATTGTCCTGGGGCAGCTCTCCCAGAATGGTGCTAAGAAGAGAGGACTATAAAGAGAGGAAAAGAATGGACGTAGAGAGCACATACAGCATGACAGTGCAATGCATTATGAGTTGTCACAGTGACAAGGAAATACAGTTGAATCATCCAATCAGAAGTTAGGGAGAGAGCAAGTAGTGTTTGCACTGACCTTACCGGCCCCAACTGGGCCAATGACAGCAAGTAGCTGGCCTGCCTTCACAGTGAAAGATACATTTTGTAGAGTAGGAGCATCCAAACTCTGTAGTAGAGGGCATCAGGCATCTTTAGTTACTGAACTTAGTAAAAACCATGTACATATGCTACACACAGTGAGAGATCACCATGCATTTACCTTGTCCCAGTAGCAGATAAGATCTTTGATTTCCACTGATGCTTCCTTTCTCTCCTTTTGAGTCAACATCACATTGGTTTTAACCAGCTCATCCAGCAAGAGGAACTTCTGAGAACCCAACAGATCACTATAAGATCATATCTCACAGACAGGCAAAAGTCTTTTTCTCTCAACAGGTTTAGGTCTGATAATTCCCACCCGTCACACAGTGTTCACCAGGGTTCAGTTCTTGGCTCTTTTCATTATCACCTGTAGGTTACTGCTACGGCAATATCATCTGATAGCATGGCCGCCAGTTTTGTTACTATGCAGATAATGCATAAATCTACATCTGCACCAAGAATTTTGACTCCCACCTGCACTGGTTAGCAGCTTGACTGATATTAATATCTGTATGGCTAAGAACTTTTCGAAAATGGTAATAATTATTATTTATACAGCACCTTTCTCATACTCAAGGATGTTTTACAGACAAATATATATTAGCTTTTACAATCACTCACAAACCGATGAGAAGCGAAAGGCAATTTGCACATAGTGTACTCTCTTTCGGAACCCACAGCCCCCTCGGGGACTGTACCGGGTGCAGGGGAAGGGGAGGAGGTTAAGACTAGAGCACCAACCATCACTGTACACACACACACACACACACACACACACACACACACACACACACACACACACTCATCCATGTTTTTGGACTGTGGGAGAAAACCAGAGACCCTGCAGAAAACCCATGCAGACACAGGGAGAACATGGAAACTCCACCCAAATAGGAACTTGAACCAAAGTCTCTAGCACTTGGAGGCAAACATGATATCCACCAGCAAATAAGACAGCAACTAAGTAGCATCAGTTTAAAGTGTAAGTGCTCAGTGTTTGGGAGATTAACAAATTTCATCTGCATGATGTGAATGAACATTAGGTTATTTAGGTACACCTCCAGCATGGGTCACGTTAACCATTATGGTTGAAAGGAAGACTTTTTCCCCCTTCACTAGCCCAGTGGGTTTCGCACTACCTGTACTTTTTTCAAAAGAGATACATACTCATGCACAGTGCACTGATCATAACACGTGCAAAACAATCCAGTTAGCGATCCAGTAACATGTTTACAGATGAAGCAGTCTATAGCTTAGAGAGGAGGAGACTGGAGGACAGTGAATGGACTGCTCCCGCTCATTAGTCCGGTAAATATTTTTTACTGTGAAGCACTAACATACATTTGCTCATCATTTATATTATTACCGTTATATATTTATTTAAAATTTCTTAATGTTGCTACCATACTAAGCCAGCATTTGATGTTTTTAAATCCCTTAGATATAAATATACACTAGCTGGTCAAAAAAAGGTCACCACCTGGATTTAACTAAGCAAATAGGTAAGTGCCTCCCATTGGATAATTACTGCATGGGTCATTATGTTTCAGCTGGCAACAAGTTATTTAACCCTAACTGATGCAGTGAGTAGCTTCTCATTTGTTAAACAACCATGTTGAAAGACATCCTGTGGTCGTGGAAAAACATTTTAATCTGTTTCAGAAGGGTCAAATTATTGGCATGCATTAAGCAGAGAAAACATCTAAGGAGATTTCTGAAACTACTAAAATCAGGTTAAGAACTGTCCAACGCTTTATTAAAAAGTGGAAGAACAGTGGGTAAACATCATCTTTGAGGAAGGAATGTGGTTGGAAAAAAAAATCTTGAATGATGGTGATCGGCGATCACTTAAATGTGTGGTGAAATCAAATTGTAGAAAAACAACAGTAGAACTCAGGGATATGTTTAATAGTGAAAGTAAGAGCATTTCCACATGCACAATGCGAAGGGAACTCAAGGGATTGGGACTAAACAGCTGTATAGCCTTAAGAAACCACTTATCAGTGAGGCTAACCGGCAAAAACGGCTTCAATTTGCTAGGGAGCACAAAGATTGGACTCTGGAGCAACGGAAGAAGGTCATGTGGTCTGATGAGTCCAGATTTATCCTGTTCCAGAGTGATGGGCGCATCAGGGTAGGAAGAGAGGCGGTTGAAGTGATGCACCCCTCATGCCTAGTGCCTACCATACAAGCCTGTGGGGGCAGTGCTATGATCTGGGGTTGCTACAGTTGGTCAGGTCTAGGTTCAGAAACGTTATGTGCCCAAAGAATGAGGTCAGCTGACTATCTGAATATACTGAATGACCAGGTTATTGCATCAATGGATTTTTTTTTTCCTCCCTGATGGCATGGGCATATTCCAAGATGACAATGCCAAGATTCATTGGGCTCAAATTGTGAAAGAGCGGTTCAAGGAGCATGAGACATCATTTTCACACATGGATTGGCCACCACAGAGTCCAGACCTGAACCCCATTGAGAATCTTTGGGATGTGTTGGAGAAGACTTTGCGCAGTGGTCCAAATCTCCCATCATCAATACAAGGTCTTGGGGGGGAAAAATGTATGCAACTCGGGAGAGAAATAAATGACATTGCAGAAGCCTGTGGAAACGATGCCACAGTGAATGCATGCCGTAATCAAAGCTAAAAGCAGTCCAATTAAATATTAGAATGTGTGACATTTTTTTTTGGCCAGGCAGTGTATAGAATTAGTGTTAAATTTACATACTTAGAATTCATTCGTGATGGATTCGAATTCAGCATAAAACATGCTAAAAAGGACTTCACATTTTATTTTAGGAAGTAAAAAAAGTGTGTGTTGCCCGGTGTACTGCTTTATAATTATAACTTGCTGCATGTAATGCTGAAAGAAAGGTTTAGTTTGCCATCCAGTACTGTAGACAATGACCCAAATATTTGTGTCAAACATTATGTAACTACGTAACTTAATGAACATGACGATAAACTAGCAACCTCTGGTGATCAGGTTGGCTTGCTAATGTTATTTTTTTGCCAGTACAGAACAAAGTTTTGACAGCAGTAAGTTTTGGTATTTTCTTTTAAAATTATATAATAGAAGATTACCTATTTTTTTAGTCTATTAATGAATATAAATGAATTAATGCTGCTTATTGATGTGTACTCTTCAACAGACACAAAAAAGCAGTGACTGAAATGAGTTCTTACAAGTCAAGTCAAATTTTCTGGATAAAGAGAGAGAATACTCTCATATATGTGTGTGTGTGTGTGTGTGTGTGTGTGTGTGTGTGTGTGTCTCATTCAAGGCCAGTTAGGAAAAACAGTGTTGCATATATTATACTTCCACTATAATCTCAAAGTAATATAAACATTAAAAGTAGCATTACATCACTGTTGCTTAATATAGCCTATACAGTCCCTTCTTGTTGGGAGCCGACTCAAGATTAAAATTGAAGTTTCTAGAGTAAAACACACTATAGTTGTTCAATGGCACTACACTGTTCTATCTAATCACATAGGTTAAGTCCACATTATCTCAACCGCTCTACAAATATTATCCAAACCTGCTTACATCTGCATACATATTACACAGTGTAATCAATGCAAATGGTAAACCTAACCTCAAGTTTAGTTAATTGACTTGTTTGAATTGTTAATTGAACTTATTTCCTAAGAAGAGCAAAATCCAAGTTTATTTGCAAAAAAGGTTGCAAAACTAGCAGAGGTATAATATCTTAGGAATAACTGACCCTGAAAATAAACCCAGTAAAAAGAAGTGAGATTCTCGTATCTACAACAACGTCATGCGTGGAGCAGTACCTTTATCCTGCAGATGCTGACACTGGCCTCAGATACCTTCTCGATAGCAGCTGGGAAGAAGAGCGTGACAGTAAGGCGGACGGCGCTGTACAGCGACACGGCCACAAACACGCGGCTAGCTGAAATAGGGTGGCCTGCCAGCACGTAGACGGTGAATGTCACAAACACGATGATCTTGCTAGCCACAAAGAAGGAGGCCATATTCAGGCCTCGCAGGTATGAGCTGCTCATGATCTTGGAGATCTCCTTCCTGCAAGAAGGTGGTAGAATGTCAAACCAGCATGAGAATGGCACGGTGAACAACATTAAAGTTATCACAAGCATGGTTACCACCAACACAAGAATCAGGCCAAGAAATTTGCCAGGTAATGTTGGCACACAAACAAGTAAATTCTGCATAAATATATACCAGTTCATCTCAAACTCGTTCTGGTGTTAATAAATGTGGCTTAATAAGGTATGGACTTCTTTTCCTCTGCTCTCAGTGCTGCCTTAAGGCCAAAATCATGAGACTTTAATGGCCTCTGAAACCATGTGAAGCTATTTTCTAATACTGAACAACAACCCTCTTAGAGATATAGAGAAGAAATATCCAGGAAACCTGAAAGTGCAAATCAAAGACATGCAGACAATCCAAAGTGCTAAAGAGAGCAATTACGAGTGTTCTGTTGGTAGCAGGTAATACGCTTGTGGAATCTGTGTGTGCAGTAAAAGGTCAGCAGACTTTGTGGGAAAGAACACGCAGTGCACCTGACCAGTGACCATAACCCTTTATCACCACCACTGGCCTAAATTTTACAATGTGTAATAAGCCACAGACTTGCAATAAATGTGCTCTTAAACTGGTATTATATGGAATGGAGAAGACATCTCAAAGAACATGAACAGGTCTTAACCTCACACTTTCCATAAAAAGTCATGACAAAATGCTAACCATGGTCAAATTGGTTTCACTTAATATTAGGGCATAGCAGAGAGAGAGGAGTAGCCTACCTTCTGACATCGTTGACTAAGGCTGTGAAGGGCTTTTCCCAGGCATACATTTTAATGATGCGAATACCAGAAACCACCTCATTCATTGTGCGTATCCTGTTGTCAGTAAAGGTTGCCGTCTTACTCCTGAGAGAGAGAGAGCGAGAGCAAGAGCGCGCGCGAGACAGGCACCAAGTTTTTTGTCCTGGTGGTAAACTGCAGAGTACACTCAAATTGCTTTCCCCTCCGCCCAATTTCTTCTAATTGTCGCCCATGGAATAAATTTACAAAAGCTTTTTGAAGAGGACTGAAATTCTTGTGGTTTAATATGTTCCATCGTGGTGAAGCAAAATTGAGGGTATAATCTGTTTTCAAAGGCTTGAACAAATGAAACTGGGTTGCAAGTTTTCACACTGATATTCAATTTCTATGTGCTCATTATAGCCAAAAACTGCTTGCACATCCCTGTAATCCTCTGGAGCAACTTCTACAACAATCATGTGATTTTTGAGATCAAAAGAGTGCACATGCAAAAGCACATTTTTATATACCTGAATTTGGAGAAAAGCTGTCCAAATAGGGTCTGTAGTGGCATTAGAAAGATGAGCACTGCCATACCCGCCAGACATGATGGTCCAATCTCTTGCCACAGAAGGCCAATAACAGCTGCAGCTTGTAAAGGTCCCACCCACAGGAAGTGCAGGAAAATTGTCACCTGAGAAAAGCAGCTAATATTAATCCTGAGTAAGTCCTTCTAGGTATTAGTCCAATAGATAGACTTGATTCTATGAATACCTAGAAGAAAAGAATACTCACCAAGTTAACTGAAATTTGGAAATTAGCAAAGAAATGCCTGGAGAGCTCAATATAAATACTTTGTCTGAGCAGATACATAAATCTGTGTCCACAACCTGAGAACAAATCTGAGTACACTCTCTAAAAACAGAATAAGAAATCAAAACAGACTAATAAGAACTCAGTCTGGTTCTCCATGATCCTCAGATAATCAGTATTTATACTTAAGATGAAAAACACAGTGATATACATAAAACAGTAAATTACTGAGCCATGGTGCATTCTGCCCTGTTGCGTTAATGACATTACAATGAACAGAGGCTGCTCTCTTCAAATGCCAAAGAAATAACTGTTATATTGTAAGACATCTTGCTAATCTCACCATCAAATTTTCATTTGTGGAATTTATAGGCATGTGCACCATCATCCAATGTCAAGCACTGGCATTAACAGTGCTTGACATTCATATAAGATTAATAGTCTAAAAGAGTCAGAATGTCAAGTGCAGGCTTGGGAATATTATGTCCCATGATATGTTTACTGTATAGCATGCTTTGTTTAGTAATAACCTGTCAGGAAGGGCCATTGCATGGTGCTTAAAACTAAGCATTTTCTCAGTAATTCAAAATGCTAAGTGACAGTGCATAGAGGGCCACGAGGGTCTACATAAGTAACCATTACCAGAAGTAGTCATGCAATCCTGTAACAGAAGTGCCCCAAATTAGCTCACTAATGCGACCAAATATTTAATCTAATTATTTAACGCTTCATGGAAAAATAGCTTAACTTAATAAAAACATGCCTTCACAGTGCAGAACAAAACCATGAGGAAAACAGAAAACACATGAAAGGTAAAAACCAAAACAAAGCAAAATAAGGCATCAAAGTGAGCACCACAATGCAAGGAAGTGATCCTGACACATACTTATCTCTTAAATAGGAATGTTTTGTTTTTTGTTTTAAATACAGTATCAAAAATAACTGGATTATGGAATGGAAATTGAATCTCTTTTTCCACTGGAATCTAGACAAAAAGTTTTAATGACATGACTGAAAATTAGAGATGGCACAATACCAGTTTTTTTTTTCTGGTACTGATACGATAATATCTTGCATTTGAATGTTGCACAATATCAATACTAATATAACTATCAATAGCTCCAACATAGAGCTGAAGTTTAGTTATTTGGGAGAATTGTTTTGTGTGCAATGTATTATATATGCTATTTACTGATGTCATGCATGAATAGGACATAAAAATAAAAAAAACTATAAAAAACTAAAAAGCTTGTCACAAAACAAGCATTTTTTTTTTTATTTCACTGCCTTACAATCAGTATCTCTCTTATTCATCACATGCTGGGTTCTTAGCTCTGTCATGGAATGGTTCCCTTCCCACTGATCATGTGGTACCACGTGTGACCACACCCCCTTGTTAGCACACACCTGCACCTGGTTCATTGTCATTTATTTATGTATTTAAACCCCTGTTGGTGTATGCCTCTTTGTCGGACTTTGATTCTCTTTGAACATGTAGTTGTGTCAATGTTAAATGTTACTCGTATTCACGCTGGATGTTTCATGCGAGTGCCATTGTGTTTATCATTCGTGTTCGTCTAATACATTTCTATGTCGAGGGAGTCTGCGTTCTGTTCCATACCCTGCAGCACTTGGGTCATCACACTCTACTGTACTCACCCTCGGCACAATTTCTACTCATTTACTTAAAGAACCTTTAAACGTAAACCACTGTCCATTAGCACATAACCCATGAACCTATGCTTTCTGTAAGTAACTCTTTGCCTAGCCTGGATTATATTCCCAAATCATTAAAACTGGTAATAATCTAAAATAGAGTTAAACTGATACTCTTCAGGTCCCTGCTGCTACAGTATTGACATTAGCAGTACTTGTTTTCAAAAGAACCTAAGAAAAGCATAACTGTTTTCTCACACATTCCAGTGCTTATCAGAAACAGATTTATCAGTGCTTATCAAAAATGCTGTACTGTACTGTAAATGTGACAAACCTGCATAGCGTTTGGTACAAAGCATAAAGGTCAAGTTAGCTCTTACATTTAAATTTATGGCATTTAGCTGATGCCTTTATCCAGAGACTCATGGCTGGGTACAACTTGAGCAATTATGGGCTAAGGGCATTGCACAGCAACTTGGCAGTGGTGGGGCCTGAACTGACAACTTTCCAATTACAAGTTGAGTACCTTAACCACTCTTAATAATTAAGAGTGGTTAAACAAATATATATTAAACAAATTCGCTCACAAACAAATACAATTTAGTTATAATAGTTAAAAATAATGTACTAACACAACTATATTAATTGAGTCAGAACCACCACCAAACTTCAATTTTATAAATATCTCTCAAAACAGCCAGAAAGGCTGAGGTACAGCTGCTGTATTTAATGTTTCCTTCAAATGCAAGCATTTATCATTTGATTACTTTACATGCTTTGTTTCTCTCTGTTCTGTTCCTCCAGGAATGCCAAAAATATTACTTGCAAAGGTCTATAGGCCTCTAAACAGATTTCACTGATGAATTTACACATATGCTATCTCCCATTTCCATTTTGACTATTTTGTAATCGCTGGGGATTTTAACATACACACTGGCAATCCCAAGGACAATTTTGCCAAGGATCTCTGTTCCATATTGGACTCTTTTGGTATCTCTCATTGTGTGGCTTGGAGTACACGTGGTCATCGTCATACTCTGGATTTGGTTACTGCAAAGAGTCTTAACATAATCAGCCATTGTTAAGGAATTAGCTTTGCCAGATGATTGGTGTGCGTTCCTTGATATGTGGGCCATTCTAGAACTCAAGACCCAACATGTCAGTTTATAAATGATAGCAATGTAACACTTTTCATGAGTAAAATCTGTTGTTGCCTTGCCGAACATCTTCAACTCAAAAACTGTTAGTGTTATGGATGAGATTGCTCCAGTTAAAGATAAAACCATTAAGGTAAGCAGAGTGCCATGGAGAAATGCTACTGTAGTTCAAAGTCAAAACAAAACTTCAGATTCACAAAGAATCTACAGATTCACTGCATGTTTATAATTATATTCAAAGCAAGACAAACTTTTTTCTTTAGCATCATCAAGAATAACATTAACAGCAGCAAATTACTACTTTGCAGTAGTTGATAAAATAACAAATTTGCAAACAAATGTCCCCTGAATTAATATCAACTGTATGATGTAATGAATTTGCATCCTTTTTTAATTCTTAAATTCTCAATATCAGACCAGCCATTAGTGTTTCTATCCACCAATGACCCTTGCAATCACCATGTTAAACCATCATGATCTCCCAAATTAGTGCTATTAACAATGAAATTTTAATTGACACAGTGAGGGACCTTAAATCATATACATGTAGCTTTGACACCTTACCTACTACCTTCATAAGAATGTGTTTCACTCATAGCAGATGACATACTTCAGATAAAACAGCCCACTCTTATCAGGTGTTTTTCCTAACACACTAAAAACCACAGTGGTGAAGCCTCTGTTAAAAAAAGAAAGATTGGAAGTTTAAGTAATTACAGACCTATCAGAAATCTACTATTTATTGGGGAAATCACTGAAAAAATTGTTTTCAAGCAATTTACTAATTTCCTATCCACAAACAGCTGGGTATACAAATTTCAGCCAGGATTTTAACCTACTCACAGTACTGAGATTTCTCTAACCAAGGTAATTAATGACATTGTTTGAATACCAATTCAGGGAAGCTGTAAGTTCCATTACTGCTTGATCTTTGATATAGTAGACCATAAGATTCCTATGTCCCTTAGGGTTTGATTCTTGGGCCACTCCTATTTAACTTGTACATGCTTCCATTTGCCCAAATCATACAAGACTCTGAGCCATCATACCATTGCTATGCAGATGACACTCAGATTTACTTAGCCTTTCCCCCAGGCATCTATGGTGCCTGCAAGTCTCTCTGCAAGAGCCTTGAGCACATCACTAACTGGATGGGCCAAAACTTTCTGCAACTGAACAAAGATAAAACAGAGATATTTATATTTGGTAAAAGCAATGAAAGGCACATACTAGCTGCCTACGTGGACTCAAATATCCTAAACTCTAAAAAGCTAGCTTGTAATATAGGTGTACTAATAGATTCTGACCTCAGATTTAGCATTCACAAAGTCATTTGCTAAGTCTGCATTTTATCTTAAGAATACCAACAAGATCAGAGATTTTTTGATTAGACTAGATCTGGAGACACTCATCCATGCTTTTGTGGATGGGGGTGAATGGGGGGTGATATGCACTCTTCTTCTGCTCCTAGTGAGAACTCTAGCAGTTGTAATTTGCCTGAAGCTGTTTGTCTTTTTTGGAAGTCCTGTTAGGAGCAAAAGAGAGCATATAACCCACATTCCTTACACTGGCTACCAATATACTACAGAGTTGACAGATGGCTATCATTTTATCCTTGTATATAATGAATGCTCTGAGCTTACAAAAGCAAAATAAGATGTCCTACAAGGGTTAGTCACAATTATTCATAAGAATGACATTAGCTTCGATTGTCACATGAATGATACTCCGCAATATGCACCTGCTAATCTGCTACATTTAACAAAATTGAGGATTATGCAAAGGCAAAAAACTTGATGGCAATTAAACTCTCCTCCTGATTTCTCAGAAGATGGACAAGACAATTTCCTCAGAACCAAAGACGAATTGTTGAATATTTTACTAAATTTTGATGCCGTTTCAGTTATACCCAAGTGTTGTATTAAAAAAAAAAACAAGTGCTATTATTGACTGAGCTCACATTTGAGATGTAATATTAAACTGAGGCATATACATTCCTGATCAGATTCATAGAATTTGGTCTATTCTTTCAGTTCATCAAGACTGGATTATAATAATTGACTTCTATGATAATGTTCTAACAAGTCACTAAATATATTTTGTAGAGAATGCAGCCAGCCCGAGTCCTTACAAGAGCCTGTAACATTTCAAAGTCAGGCGGTTGTGGATAAGAAGGGCAGTTGTTTTATTTTGAAGAGGACAACCAAAAGCGGTAATCAAAAAACAGACAAGGTAAAGAACATGCACTTTGAGATTAAGCACAGAACGGACTTTTTGTACATGGGTATCTAAATCAGGTTAGTACATGAGAATATCATCGATGTAGGACTCCATAGCCCTCTCCTCCTCCTCCTGAGTAAGTGGGTAGACGCATGCCTTAGGTAAAGTGGCCCCTTTTAACAGCTCTTTAGCACAGTCATAAGGGTGGTGAGGAGGCAGTTGGGTCCCTCCTTGCTAAAGACAGCAGAAGGTGTACTGGTATTCACTAGGAATATAATAGGTCTGTCACCTGCTGGACCTTCTATGATGGTACAGCACAGTACAGAGCAGTAAACAGTTCTTGGGACTGTGAAGAAACAAGTGAACAATCCTTTCTGGGCCATGATATGAGTGTGTCCTGCTGGTCCAACCATGGCAGGGTTAGAATAACAGGGAAAGCAGAAGATTATATTACCAGAAATGAGAAGATTTCAAAACGAAGGGTGCTGGTATTGAGTCTTACAGGTTTGCTGCAATGGGTCACAGAGCCAGCCCCTACTGGGACTCCATCGGGAACAGCTAGGTGAAGATTATGTTGAAATGGTACCACAGGGATTCCTTGATCAAATGGATGTATATGAAATTTCTCTCTGCTCCCAGATCAATCAAGGCTGTGGAAAGTATTCCATATGCTTTCCAGGGCTCTGTGCTAAGAAACTGTGTGGTCTGACATGGAACTCTCAGAGAACCTGTCCTGTAGCTCCACATTAAAGGCCCTCCTGCATGCATCATCTTCTCTCCACAGAAGTGAGGTGGGAAGAGTCACACTGCATAGGCACTGTGAGTTTCCTGATGGGGTTTCAATCTGCCTCTCGTAGCACAGTTGGTGGAACAAATACCGCATGTATTGCGAGGTTTACATTCATGGAGAAAGTTGTCAAGATGAGTTGCCAGAGCAATGACTTGATCAAAGTTGAGATCAACCCTGCAGACTAATTTATGCAGAACCTCCATGTTGAGTACATTTTGAAAAGTCACAAGCAGGGTCGCCTCATTCCAATAGCTCCTGGCAGCTATATTATAGAATTTAGGCATATCCACAAACAGATTAACCTGGCGGAGTTTAGGTAGAATCTCACCACAAGCTCTTATTCTCGTGTATTCTCATACTCTGCAAGTTATTCCTTACCGCAGTTGCCCAATCAAAGGCCTTGTCTGTAAGTCAAGAGGTAATGAAAGCTATCTTAGCTTAGTCGGAACAAGTTTGACTGCTCGTAAAATACATGGAACACTACAGCAAAAACCCTCTAGATTTATATGGGGAGCTGTCTGGTCTGGTTTCTTAACAGGAAAAACTGGGTAATTACCGACAGGAGGAGAAGCTAAAGCAGAGGAAAGATCCTGCTAAGTAGATGTGGCCATGGATTGTTGTTGGGAGATGAAGTCCAAGAAAATATTCTTAAGTGAAGACAGCTTTCATCAAAGCCTCTGGATCTGCCATCTGCTTAGGTGGTGAAGAATTCTGTACTGTTTCAGACAAAGCCAGACTCTTGTGGATAAAAAGGGTAGCAGTTTTATTTTGTAGAGAACAATACAAAGCAGTAGTCAAAAGCAGCTAAGTGTCAGAACCTGCACTTTGAGATGAACAGAACCAGGCAGCATCAAAACCAGAGTCAAAGAACAGTCCAGATCAAGGTGGGTACAAAGAAGAGAGTCGGTCTCAAATATGGACAATAGGAAAGAACACTCAGTATTCACTATGGAATAGAGTGGCAATACTTCACAAAGAGAACTGGGAACTGGCAGGTTAAAACTGACAGAAGAAATAGGCTGAACTTAATGGTCTGGTGATGAGGAGCTTGAAGAATTGTCTATGATTGGTTGGGTATTCCTCTGAGTAGTGGAATGCTGGGAGTTGTAGGGATCCGGAGAAAGGTGGCATAACAGAGCCAGATAGTTTCATCATACTAGTCCTGTGAGCTAAGAACTGGCTAGCAATTCAATTTTGAACTGAAAATATTATTGTTAACCTATATAGCTGTAAATGGAATGGCTCCACAGTATGTGAGAACTCAGTGAATTCTATAACCAACCACACCTACCAAAAATGCTTTTATAGTTGTAACTACATCTTTCTATTTTATCTGTATGTTACTGGTGAAATGATGCAAACAGTTCACTTGATTACACCTGCTGGACAGTGATGCCAGTAGGTGTAATTGACGCCGTTATATCCTTCCACTCCATCTTCACCAATGGACAAAGAAACAGCTCATTCACCCTAAACTCACTGAGGAAGCCAAGACCTACAATGAACTGGACTCATGTTGTATATATAATTTAGTACAACACAAACTGTTTATAAGATGGGCCACCAAGAAAGAGTGCCTTCAAGTCTTGGTCCTATATGTTATAGGTGCTATAAAAGTTCATCTGAATTTAACTATAAACTTTAGCAGATTGTGTACTGAGAAACATAGGAGCAAGAATAGATAGAATGACAAATCCTGGAAAAATCACATACCTCATCAAATCTGTTGACGTCATTAGACAACAGGTTGACAATCTGTCCAGTGGTGGTGTGTACCATAGCGACGCTGCTAAGGCTCAAAGCCTGGGGCAAAAAAAAAACATTTATTAGGTTTCAAAACAGTAAATGTTAAATATAAACGAGGAAGGTAAGGACAAGAATAATCTGATATACAATAACTTTTAGAAAACCAAAGGACTTAATGATTAAGTCAATGGTTCATGGTCCAGTGCTCCAATAATATCCAATGACTAAGAGCTCTTGTTTATTCATAGATTTGTGACATTAAGGAAAACACCCAGTTTTGATTCCTCCATCAAAACCAGAACTAAACATAACATAATGACTGACACAGGAAGGTATTTAGTAGACCCAAACCTTCTTATAGATCATATGGCACATGGCAATACGGATCTTCATGCCAGCCCTCTGGACATGGTAGAAGTAGAGGTGGTGTAATAAGGCCAGACCCAGAGAGGAGATGGAGACACCTGCAGCATACCCATATGCCTCATACAGTGCACCCATGTCATTAGGGTCATAGCTCTCAAAGTACTGAATCAGCTTGCCCAGAAATACTGGCTGCACCAACTTAATTACCTCCTGTGAAGAAGGAGACAGAGGAGAATGGAGAAAGTATTTTAGAACATTAGTCCTATGATTTGCAGTATTTGCTAATGATCTTCACTTTTAGTTTACATTCATGGTTATTAGCTTTTTGTAGAGCACTTATTTGTTTCTTAAGTTTCAATCAAGCTAAGTCCAGATGGGTGGCCAGAGTACAATAATGGTATTTGTTTTATAGGACTGATACAAGGTAAAAGAGCAACATTTTGCAACAGACCAAAATAAGGGTACCTCAATAAGGGTGAAAATGCCCAAAATGGCATATGACTTCCAGTAGCACTTGACGATAGCTTTGGTGAGTTTAGGAGTTTTGAGTTCTTTGTTTGCAATCTGCACTTCATGGTCCCAAAAGCTGTGTGTGTGTGTGAGTGAGTGTAATAGAGAGAGAGCGAGAGAGAGAGAGAGAGACAGACAGACTTTTAAGTAGGTATTATTAGCAAGCAAAGCATGATCATTTTGCCCAGCACATGTCAAGTGTCACCTCTCTGTATAAAGGCCAATTCCAATGTAGCTTTCTAAATAATGTATTTAGCTTTCCATGAAGGAGGCAGTAGTAGCTCAGCGGTTAAGGTACTAGACTAATAAGAAAATTGCCGGTTCAAGCTCCACCATCGCCAAGATGCCATGGTTGGGCCCCTGAGCAAGGCCCTTAATCCTCAATTGTGCGAACTGCACTCAGTCACAATTGTAAGTTGCTATGGATAAAATCCTCGGCCAACTGCAATAAATGAAAAGGAACACATATCCTAAATTACGATCTGGTCAATTTTATGATCATTTCACCATAAATGAGAGACATTAAACAAAATTCTATAAAAACACTAGATTTGTTACATTTGTCTTATGGGGAAAAAGTTAATAATAATATTTGCAATTTTAGATTGAGACACTTAACTGTAAATCTATAATATAACCTCAGAGTATACACACATCTCTGTGTAGTCTGATGCAAATCACTGATACTATGTTTATAGATTTGGAAAGACTAACCACCATTCTGGAACTAACTTTCAATTTGGGATTCATCTGTGCTTACTCTATGTTTGATAGATTTCTTTAAGGGGAACATTTCAAACAAGTAACTGCAAACCATTCCTGATGCATTTCTGTAATTCTAAGTCTTTGGCTCCAATAATTTACATGTCACAACTGAACCAGCAAGAGTGTAGGCCTACTAGAAGAGGGGAAAGTGCTTTTTAACAAACTTGGTAAAATGGTTTATAGATGAACACCTTAGACTCTGGAAATTTTACTAAGGCTTTTGATTTGAGTAAAAAAATAACAAATATCCTAAAAACTAAAAAATCTTATACTTTAAACCCTTTATATTTATCCATTAGGTCTGTAACAAACAATATTAGCACACAATGCAGAACAAATGGATACACTGTTTACAGCCTGGATGATGTGATGTAATTAAGTTTGTTATAGTGAGTATATACTGCTTCATTCACCTCTGAAGTTCCTCTCCAAGTCTCTTAGACTCATCCTCAGGAAGCACTTTGAACATGTCATCCTCCTCAATTCTTCGTTTGTATCCAATGCGGAACAGTGGATTCAACCAGCTGACCAAAAGAAATGAGAAATTAGAGGAGAGCGTAGCATAAGGCTGTGAGACCATACACTTTATTTGAAACAAACAAAAACAAAGAAAACAAAATATCTGCCATAAAAATGACCTGTGGTTCTTATCATTAGTGCAACATAAGGTGAAATTAGGTCAGCATCTATGGTGTACCGAAGAAACCTTTTGATAGCAACAGTAAAAGGTAGTTAACGGTCGTGCTCGGGTAAGATATTCAATTTTTCATCTTAAAAATAAATAATAATCTATTGATGAACAATAGGCAACTAATGCAAATGTCCACCACTACAAACTCAAATGTATGAGAAAAGCTATAAACAAAATCAGTTTAGACTAGCTTTGTGTTTTGGACAGGAAAAGTGAAGCGACTAGCGTGTTTGAATTATATAAAGTTTCAATAAACACATCTTTCTCATTCGTGCTACTGACTATTCTGTTGTGGTAGTTTATAGGGTTCAATAATACTGAGGCATTCTACTTTTCTGTTGTCTCCTGAATAAGGTAACGTAGGCATGCTGTGACATGACGGACCTTACACATTTGTCGAATTGCTTAAGTTTAGCTAGCTGCGTAATTCCTAAACTAAAATTAATCAAGAGTGCTATGACCATCGCCTATACCTAATTGTTTTTTAAAGTCGTGTTTGGACGAAAAGCTACGCTGTCAGTTAAAATATAAGCATTAGCTAGAACCTACGACGTTGCCTGCCAATGAAACTAATTTGGCCAACTCCTGAACTAGCAAGTTACCTATCTGTTTAGATAGCCTATTATCTAGCTCTCTCTCTTCTAAGACTTTTAAAGTTATTTTTCCGAGTCCTCTACGGGAAATTGCATACGGTGTTTTCTTCAACAAACAGGAATATATTACTTCCTAGTATTGCAGCATTTAGTGTTTACGTCTGTCATCGTAGTAGCCCACTAGTACTCACCAGAAGAGTATCTGCGATAAAATATTAGCCGAAGCGGCTGGATTAATTTTTGCATCCTTGCGTATAGGCTCCATATCGAGTTTCCTGAGTATCAGCTAGCCACGAACATGAGTCCCTAAAGACGTTTACTTGAGAACGGATACTTTGCCAACTGTTATATTAAGCACGTAAATTTCAGTGACTAGTATTGGCAGATTGCTTATGCCGCTGTAACGTAGCGACGAAGTGGCTTTAGGTTAAGGAGACCGCCCAGTTTACCCATAAGTGCTCAGTCACTGGCTCAGGAAAAAAAAACAAAAAACGTTTTCATTGTATTGGTTTTCTTTGCCCAAAGTGTTACTAACAGACTGAGCGGTTTCGGGGTGATGAAATGTAAAATGCGTTCAAGTTGCAAATGTCCAACTTTTTAAATCGATGAAGAATTGAGAGAAATAAACGACATTTGGTAGTTTTAGTTCATTTTTATTCGAGTATTGAACCATCCTGGGTAAAGAAACATTCACAAGTACTTCTACAAATAAACACACCAATAAAGAAAAGTGAGAAAGTGACTAACTGCAGTATTACCAACCAGCCTCAGATGTTCAGTCTTAATGATTTAGTTAGTCTCGGCATATTGTGTCCTGTCTTCTTCTGTGAGATCTGTAAGCCTTATGACCGCCATCTGTTTCTTATTAACTTTGTGGCAAGCACCCACCTTTTTCAGGGTGTTTAAAACAACTTCTAAAAAGCCTTGATTTAACAACTCGCACATTCAACTGCAACGTCAGCAAAAGGCGTGTCACTAGACCAAATTTAAAGAGACACTTGCCCCAGTAAAATGTTTCCATGCACCACTATAATCATGGCTGTAAAACGTCAATGTGTAAGCCACAATTCTGTTTTAACCTGGATTATTGAGAACTATAGCACACATATATATAACACCATGCAAATTCCTTACAATTACTACCAATGACATCTTTCCAAATATTTGAGCAAGCTTTTAATATCTAGCTAGCCCAAACTGATGATGTGAAAACAATCAGATTTGACATTTCTCAGGAATTTTCACACGATCATGTATAACTTATTAAAATGTACAGTGGTGTGGAAAAGTGTTTGCCCCCTTCCTGATATCTTTTTTTTTTTGCATGTTTGTCAGACTTAAATGTTTCAGATCATCAAACAAATTTAAATATTAGACAAAGATAACACAAGTAAACACAAAATTCAGTTTTTAAATGATGTTTTTAAACCTACATGTTGTTGAAAAGTGATTGCTCCCCATTAAAGCATAAATTAACTGTGGTTTATAACATCTTTGGAAAGCTGAGTTCAGTTTCTCTAGCTACACCTAGGCCTAATTACTGCCACACCTGTTCTCAATTTTTAAAAAATCACTTAAATAGGACCTGCCTGACAAAATGAAGTAGACGAAAAATGTTTTTTTGGCCTGCATGGCAGAGTTCCAAAACAAAAACTACTGCTGAGCAAAAAAGAACATAAAGGCTTGTCTCAGTTTTGCCAGAAAACATCTTGATGATCCCCAAGACTTTTGGAGAAAATACTCTGTGGACTGACGAGACAAAAGTTAAACTTTTTGGAAGGTGCATGTTCCTTTTCTAAAATGCTGTGTTACGCCAGATGTAACGGGACATCATACCAACAGTAAAATATGGTGGTGGTAGTGTGATGGTCTGGGGCTGTTTTGCTGCTTCAGGATCTGGAAGACTTGCTGTGGTAAATGGAACCATGAATTCTGTTGTCTACCAAAAAATCCTGAAGGAGAATGTCTAGCCATTGCTTTGTGACCTCAAGATGAAGCGCACTTGGGTTCTGCAGCAGGACAATGATCCAAAACACACCAGCAAGTCCACCTGATTGTCTTAAGAAAAACCAAATGAAGACTTTGGAGTGGCCTAGTCAAAGTCCTGACCTGAATCTGATTGAGATGCTGTGGCAAGACCTTAAAAAGGTGGTTCATGCTTGAAAACCCTCCAATGTGGCAGAATTAGAACAATTCTGCAAAGATGAGTGGGACAAAATTCCCACACAGCGCTGTAAAAGACTCGTTGCTAGTTATTGCAAACACTTGATTGCAGTTGTTGCTGCTAAGGATGGCCCAACCAGTTATTAGGTTTTGGGGGCAATCACTTTTTCACACAGGGCCATGTAGGTTTGGATTTTTTTTTCCCCCTTAATAATAAACCTTAATTTTTAAAACTGCATTTTGTTTACTTATCTTTTTGTCTAATATTTTAAATTTGTTTGATCTGAAACATTTAAGTGTGATAAACATGCAAAAAAAATATCAGGAAGGGGGCAAACACTTTCCCACACCACTGTATGTAAGGTACACAAAAAAATTAACTCATAACAGAAGTGAGAGAGCACTCAAAATAAGCTGCAAACAGGAGTGAGGAGAACAGAGAGAGACTGTGATAAAATACAGGTAAAAACAGTGACCGAGGGAAAGGAGCAACTGGACAGGAAAAAGGTGTGGGCATTTAAAATAAATAAATAAAAATCATATGCACAGTTCTACCCCTACAACTGCCTGCCAAACAAAGGGATGGGATGCTAATGGCTTTTTAATTGTGTGTACACCCCGGTACATTAGGAGCAGTACTCTGACTGTACTGCTCAATTAGTATTAGGAAACCCAAAATGTGCAAAGAAAACATTCCCCATACCATTACACATTTTACAAAATACATGCCCCATCCACTAGAGCAAAGAGCCAACTCTTTGGCATAGCAACCAGGGCACTAATTTTACCTTCCTGAATGACGGTCTGTGTCACACCACCCTTTCTTTCACAGCGATATGGTCTCTGTCAGTCTCCTAGACTGTCTGAACCCTGCTTTTGAGCAAAGCACCAGCAAGCTATTGCACTCTCCTTATGTAATCATAGCCCGGTGAAAACTTGGACCATTGCCATGTCAGGTCTGTGGAAATCTTGAGATTGGCTTAACATGGTGGATTAGTCTTTAACTAGTACAAGGTTCACAAGACTGTTTAATATTTAGAGCCAGACAACCTTTCAGTTATATGTAATTGGCACATGCCTCTATCATGTCTATCAAGGTTTTACAGTACAATGCTATCTATACTCCTGAATATAAAATATAAAATTGCATTGCAACATCTTATAATCACTCATTAATTTTAACTTTAACAATATGTATTATATATTTATAGTATTATCAATATATAGAAAATATATTGCTTATTATATATTAGCAATATCTAAAACATACACACTCCTGATGTGTGGTAATATAAAAGGCCTCAGTGAGAGATACTACAGCCTCTCAGATTAGTCATGAATGCTTTTCCACAGGCAGATAAACTTTCATTGTGAACCATCTTTTCTGACTCTTTACTGAGGCTAGTATGACGTAAATCTTTCTCTGGCATAGGTGCACAGTAGAGTATAACACAAATATTACAGTGTACAATGAGTCAATCATTTTTAGCAGCTAGTGAAGTGGTTTTTTTTGTTTTTTTTTTCATTAAATGTGATAAACGTGCTAATACATTTGCAATGGTGGATTCTAATTATCAAAATGTACTTTTATGGTGTTTGAATTTTGAAAACATAAATGCTAATGTCCCTGTGATATAGAATGACAACATACATTGCAGTCATTTTTGCCCATCATTATACTGACGATGTGATGATTGTGATGAAAGGCATCACTGATTTTCCATAGATATTAATTAGTGAGAAGAGCAGAGTGAGTAGAATACATGTTCTCAGAGCAACACCCATTAAGAGACACTACAAGGTCTCCATGACAGCATTCACTTTGATGTTCATTAATACTCAGTGGTACTCCACCAGGTAGAGCAATTAGTGGACATCATTTGCACTGAAGAAAAACACAGTGCATGCTAAACACAATACCCTCCTGAGACCTGGATGCTGTTGTGTGCATTTTTATTTTTTTTCTACATAGGAGCTGTGGAAACTACGCAATTCAAACAGGAATTAGCTTGTGAAAAAAAACTGTCCTCAAAGGATAACAGATTTGTTTTTCAGTATCCTTGTAGAAAGATTTGAGTTCTTATTAACATACTGTGCAGTCATATAGCCCATTGCCTGCTTGTTCCTGGAATTCTTCAGTTCCTTTTGGGATATTACAGGCAATGTTTAAATGTATGATCTGAAAATCAGTTATTCTTGGTACAGTGCCAAAGCTATTCTTTGTCTGCAGTGTATTCTATTCTGTGCTGAATAGTGTAAGCTACAGTGCAAGGAGTAAACCCAATAACAGGATATTCAAGGGGCGTTGAAGACAGGAAGGATTGTTTGATCCCCTTTTACTGACTGTGTGCACACAAATTTGAAACTGCAAAACATTCATATACACTTTTAAAGTGAAGCTCTCCCATCAAAATGTATATATAAACGAGAGGAAGGACACATTAAGCTTTGGCTTAAGTACAATAGCATGCAGGTCTTGTTGTTCTGAGCATCTGGAAAAAAGCAGTCTGAGAAAACCTGACAAAAACTCTAGTGTTACATAAGCTCTATCCTCCCATCTCCCGAGCTGACACTTAGTCCTACTTGTATCACATGTTCCCATTTCATAGTGGTCTTTCCCATTTCATATATTTATTGTTTAATATAATGTGAAATGTAACAAGACGAAAGACAATAAAAGATGACAGAAGTAAATATTCACTAATCACATTCTTCCCTCATTGACTCCAATAATACTTTTGGAGTGAGCTGTGCTAGTTTAGCTCAAACAGGCTGCCTTTGCTTAATTAAAGGTGGCATAGAATGCATTTATTAAAGATTTTTAAAATTGTTCTCTCATGTCTATTTAGATGGAATGTGACACTGGTTAAAGTGAAAAATGCCCTGATGTTGTAATACACACCCATTTCCAACCCCATGATTTGGATCTAGAATGAAACAAGCATTTGGGTATCAAACCATATGTTTGAGTATGCATCACAGAATATTTCAGTTCTCAAACAAAACTGATTAACATATTACCTAGTTTTGTCAAATGATCATTTCCAATTGAGTGGTGGAGAAAGTGATTTAGCTAGCTAGACACTGGATATCTAAACAATCGAACTGTTTAGTTTCTGAGTTATGTCTTGTTGATGTAGAAATTTACCTCACAAAGATAGTTTATATCGTAGATTTATATATTCTCTGAATGGGATATAGGCAACAAAATAAAATTAACCAGTGTATTTAAATTGGGTTGTCATACTATTTAGTTAGTTGATAGCTAGCTAGTTACTTGGAGTTTGCTATTAAATATTTACATGAAAAAAAATGTACTAACAAAGTGCTTATATTGTAGATTTATATGACAACACAGGTTATTTATCTGAACGGGACACAAGCAGGCAAATGAAGTGAACTTCCGTGTACATGAGCTAGGTCATCATACTATTTAGTTAGCCATGCTAGCTAACTAGTTATTTGGAACTTGCTAGTAGCTAGCGTTATCTAAATTATCTACCTACTTGCTTTCGATTTCGACAACTAGTGCAAATTAGCTAAAGTTGTTAGATCACTATGAAACGTCCATGTAAGATGATTTGGCTTGGGATGCACACACAGACTAATAGTCAATATTGTGCATGGATGTGTTGAACGAAAAAGGTTTAAGAAGGATGGCTGATTAGAGAAGGAATTCTGGATGGATGCAGTGGTCATGTGTGAATAAGATAGAATTCAGGGTAGGAGGACTTCTGGTGGTCTGAGGAGGAACTGTCTTCCTCCCCAAAACAAGTAGCCCCTGCCCTGCTTCAAGAGCCCCACCGGGGTCGACCCCTAAACAATACCTTACCAAATCTCCATCGCCGCGCCAGGTGCTGACAGTCTATGGAAAGTCTGACCACTCTGAGTTTCCATAACAGTCCTGTTATTTAGACGCCCTTCGTCCCGATTGGTTTTCCCACCTCACATATACATGCCATCCGAGTGAGAAGAATCCATTTTGCTAACAATCAATGTCTTAGCTAAGACAGCTAATGCATTTACTTTAGTGGTGTAATATGTGTCTAGCCGTGGCTGACTTCAGTGAATTTTTTAGTGCTAACTCCGTACATTGAAAAAACTTCAACTGACAAAGTGTTAACCACTGGTCTTTGAAAAGATGCTGGATCATTATGGGATACCTAGCTAGCTAGCTAAATAATGAACATTAGAAACTTCGCACTGAGCTATTATTACAGTAGCTTTCTAGCTAAACGCAAATGTCCAGTTATCATTGTTGTTAAAGCGATCTACGTGTAATTTGCATTCATAGAATACTCTATAAATCTCTCTGCAACTACATGTACTTGTAGGGTAGTATGGCTTGAGCCACTTAACAAATCGGTCCGTTATCTACTAACCTAGCGATCTAATGTTAGCTAATGTGAACTAAAATGGCCAAAGTAATTCCATGCACTCTGAGGTTATTGAACAACTCTCTTCCGTTTCTTTACATGTAGTTTCTTTACATATTGTTGGAAAAGCAGCATTCTTAAAATAAAGTGTGAGCCCGGTGTCGTGTCCGTTGATGCAGGAAAGAAGAGACAGGAACCAGTGCGTTACCGTGGTCTTTTATTAATGCAGAGCTCTGGAGATGTCACTTCACAACGCAGTGCCAGTGAGATCTAAAGCATAACTTTGCAACTTATAGTTTTTCTCGCCTTGCACCACTTCTGCTTTTGTGTTTTTCCATCTCAGCCGTCACCTCTGTTTGACCGTCTCATACACATGTCTTCTTGCGCAATCACACATATGAATGTCTAGGGCATTTCCTTTTATGTCTGGTTTCATGTCAGACATACAGTAATTATTTTATTAATTCAAGCATTAGTCCTATTTCATTCTGTGCATTATTCTCTATTAGTGTAAGCTTAGCATTCATTTAATTTATGAAACCCCACATCGGCTTTCCACATCCCATACTTGTAATGTTCAGGCGTGAAACGAGCACTATAGGTATAGTAAGCTGATGGTCTTTTCCAATGTGCCCTTTTAAAGTTGACAAATCTTGTCAATTTTTTTTGGGGGGGGGGGGGGGGGGATCTTCGAGCTATTTGTGCATGGGGTCCCATTGTGCATTTAATTATTGTAGCCAAAAACAAAAAGACATCTTTTTTTCATTTTGCATCACCAACAGTTCAACTTCTTGAGTTGTTGTCCACCATCTAAGTCACACGTATGATGTTTATGACAGATTTCGAAGACAGTGGGTGAAGCTAAACAATTTTTAGAGACCTTCACTCTCCTGGTGGACTTGCAAGGGGACAAGCAGACTCTGGAGACTCTGGACACACACCTTCTTGAAAGTCTTACGAGGAAGTGCACAGGCTGTGGAGCAGCTTACACCCTTCATAGACTCTGGCACAGGTGAGGCTTCCACCTCCATGCAGGGCTCCGCAGATTTCCCCGACTCCACATCCAAGAGAGACTCCAGGGGAAGCTCCTCCATGTCCTGATGAGAGGCAACCGAGCAATTGGATCCCGCATCTGACAGAGGGTCACAGTAGAACTCCTGCCCCTCAGCATTGCTCTCAGGGGTGGAATGAGCCGATACGGAGTACAGTCTCCACCTCTGGGCAGGGACAGAATGAATCCTCTTGGAGGACTGGCTCTTCTACACAGGAGGGGTGGGAAGGAGTTCCATTTTTCTTCTTTCCCTTCTTTTTAAATTTTTTAAGGGATGAGAGAGTCCATCATAGGGATGTTGAGGGAGGTGTTAGAGGGAGGTTTTGGTCACTAACTGGGTTTCACCTGCCTATTCTTGTATGAGCCTCTCCAACTCCGTATTGATGCAGATCAGCTTTGCATTCCCCAAACTGGTAGTGTCCCTCCCAAGGTATGCGTCCAGCATGTCAGCAAACACGTGAGCCACACATCTCTTGTCAGCATGTGCCTGTTCCGTTTCCTCTGGGAGCAATGCGAAGTATTTAGCCCCTATTAGCAGACCTTATAACAAAAAGGAGGCTCACTGTATCCCTTGGCAGTAGATGTTTCTGTGAAGTGAGCAAGGAAGTGGGATGCCAAGTCAAGTCTCTGTGACAAAGAATGTGTTTGTTAATGTCGTTCCTAAATCCCCAGTCAGCTAGTTGTAAGGTTAAACATTCAAATATAAAGTGAAGATGCAGACTTCAGAATTAGTTAAAGAGAAAAGCTGGTCTGTCTTTTATTGTAGGTTAACGTTTACAATCAAACAAAGAACCCACATTTTTATACATTGGCCAGAATTGATTATGTATTCACCCCACTGTTTTGCATACTAGTGTTTGCATTCGTCACCATTACATCCAAACCATACATTAGTCAACATATGCAAACTAATATTCAACATCTGCATCACTTGGAACCTGTTACCACCACATTCCAAGAGAAGACTTCTCTTAACCTTGTCCTAAAGAAGATTTTTCTGTTGTTCTGTACCATCCTGAGCCTGGTGGAGAGGTCATATATCTTAAACTGAGGTCCACCAAAGCCTAATCAGGATCCTTGGCTGAAGCCTGCAGAAGCATCTATAGAGACCCTGTATGGAAATCATTCTGAAAGGACACAGAATGTCTATACTATACTGCTATACTGTTTTATCTTATTAATCTGTCTAATGTACTGTTAGGCCTCTTTTACCTGTTAACTCTATTTTATTACCTCATTAGCAACACAGTCAAAACCAAAACCTGAAGAACAGAACAAAAACAACAACATAGCAAATAGCAAAATCTGCAAACACTAGCGCAATGCGTAACGTGTATAACACACAGGGTCAAACGCAGACAGCAAACAGCAGTACAATAGGTGTTTAAATACTTGCTAACAACAAACCTAACTAAGGACAGGTGTGATACATGATCAGTTAACAAGGTAACGGCATGATGATAGAGACACGCACGCGCGCAAACATGGGGAGGAGTTTGGGGGGCTGCCATGCCATGACCGGGACACAATGCATGAAGGAGATATAATGGTTTTACTAGATTCTCGGGCATGAATACGTGATAGTGTATCTGCTTTGGTGTTTTTAAAACCTGGTTTGAACTTGTGTGTAATTAAACCTGCTGAAGAACAGCCCAGAATGCTTTGCTGCTTTGATATACTCCAAATTCTTATTATCTGTGAGTATGAGGAGTAGGTGAAGGGCCCACTCTAGCCAGTGCCTCCATTCTTAAGGCTGTTTAATGGCTAACTAATCTGATTCCTTCATCGTAATTGCTTTTGGATGGAGTGTGTTTTCTGTGAATAAAAAGCAAGGATACATTTTTGCAGGTGCACTATAGCCCTGGGAAAGAATTGAGCAGAGAATTGAGATGAGCAGCTAAAATTTCTCCTATAAAATTTAGCAAATCCAAAGAACATCTGCAGCTCCACTCTGTTACTGTACTGGCAAATCTTCAAGATGCTAGATTATCCATTTAGGAGGCCGGCTCATGAAGCAAACAGTGGCAGACAGACAAACAGGCATGCAAACAGGAAGGTAATGTGATCCAATGTTAAGGCTAAAAAAGGCAAATCAGCAGTGTGGTAAAGACCTATGACCTGGCAGCATCTTCCAAAACTATTTTCAATTTGCTTACTACTCTATTGTTGTTGTTGTAGCAGTTTTAACACTTTAAGAAATTGTCAGTCACAGTTGGTAAGGTTAATTTGGGTACCACCCTGATTAACAGGAAAGTTATTAATTTTAACTAATTTGTTAATGATTATGTTGTTAATGATTCAGTCTCAACTCATGAAAGTCGCCAGTTCGATAACATGATTATTTCATCATTAGAACATCAATCTTGACTCACAGACATAATAACTAAGGCATTTTTAAATGGAGATAGGTGAATATGCATAGCTCAGTGGTTAAGGTACTTGACATGTAATTGGAAGATTCCTGGCTCAAGCCCCACCACTACCAAGTTGCCACTGTTGGGCCCCTTAACCTGCAATTGCTCAAGGTGTACTCAGTCATAATTGTAAGTTGCTTTGGATAAAATTGCCACATATGTGTAAAAATAATTGAGTAAGATACTTCTAATGACCAGAGATACTGAGTCTTTTGCAATTGGTATAATATAATATAACTGCTGAAGGTATTCCACCAGTCTCTTAGCCAGTGCCCTCTTTTTTTGTTGGGGTGGTGGAATCAAGGCTGGAGAGGCTAACAGACTGAATAAGCTGGTGAGGAAAGCCAGCTCTGTGGTGGGTCTGGAGCTGGACAGTCTGGAGACAGTGTGTGAGAGGAAGATGAAAGACAAAATGAGGGCAATTCTGGACAATCCCTTTCACCCTCTCAATGAGGAATTGTGGCAGCTGGGCACTCATTCCACCAAAGTGTAGGACAGAACGCTTTTGTGCCCACTGTAATCAGTCTATATAACAATATCTGAGGACACAGACTGTCCTCATGCTGACCAGCACCCTCTTCATACAATAACTTAAGAGCCTCTTTCTCCCACTTTCTACAGCACTAGACTTTTGTTAAACATTACATAGCACATGTGTATATGTTGTTTATTCTAAATACACAGTATATATTTTCCTGTAGCTACGTATACGTTAGAATATAAATGCACTGTTTATTAATATCATTAAGTGTTCTAGTATTGCATACCATATATTGTTACAATAATTATACTGTATACCACTGTTGCACTGATATTGTCTTTAGTCCCAGTAGTCCTCCATGTTGTATACCTGCTGCTATTTCACACTGTCACTTTCACTACGCTCCATGGCACTTGGGCAATTTTGTATAATATAGTAATTGTCCCCGTGGGTTTTATTTTTACTTTATTTTATTGTAATTCTACCTTTCTTTCTATTTATTCTGACCCGGAGCTGTGTTATCGCCCAAATTTCCCACATTGGGCTCAATAAATGGAATCTTATCTTATACCAAATGTAGCAAATAAAATTACCAAACAAACTAGATATGTGGTGGACCAAGTGATTAACTAATTAAAAAAACAACAACTATGTAATCTGCAAGAATGATGAACTGGGCCATTACTTATCAAATCAAACTACAACCAACAAAGTGAACTTATTAACCAAATCAGATTCAGGGTGTGAGCATGAGTAAGCATATCAGGAAGACTTGGTGAGAGAAGAAACCATTGTGAAACAGCATGAGGGAGAACTAATTATAGAATTGAGGAGGGTGTTATCAAAGATGAGAGTACAGAGTTATCTGATCTAATTTAATGTATAAACAAAGTTTCTATTGATACCAACTGATAATGTAAAAAAAAAGGAAATGCCTGTTCGTACGACTTGCTGGCTCAACCATGTAAGACCATCTGGGTGGCACTGAGTATGCCCGTATTCCATTTAAGTTCTTTGGATGGCACTGAGAGAGTGTGTCTGTTTTCCATTTAAGTTGTTTGGATGGCACTGAGAGAATGTGTCCGTTTTCCATTTAAGTTGTTTGGATGGCACCGAGAGAGTGTCTGTTTTCTATCAAACTGCCAGGATGGCACTGAGAGAGAGTCAGTTTTCCCCAGCGTTGCTGGTTCGATGATGGAGTGATGGAGACTAATGACAATGAAACGACCAGGCTTCTCTGACCGAAGGATTGGATCTTTTTTGGATCTTAACAACAATCTACTGACTTTATTATATTTTGTCTATTGATTCATATAAGATTTATAGTAAACACAATTAGGAGTTGTTAATAATTTGTTTACAATAAATTGTTAACAGTTGTTATTCTGTTAATCTGTGGGAAAGAAATATATCTTTGAACATATCTCTGTGGGATGAGAAATGTTGGTTGTCCTGGTAAGGGTTTGAGTTTGCTCAAATTTATGATCACACTTGCGCGAAGTATAACCAGGATGGTAGGAACTTCCCACATTGCAGAGCACTGATGGCAGGTACCTGTGGGTTTAAATTTGTGGGTTTTATGACACCTAAGAAGATGGGGAAGGGTCACAAGGCCAACATGGTAAATTCTCAGCTAGGATATTTATGGCTTTTTTTCTCAGCATCTTGGCACCAGAGGGGTCCTAGTTCCTGTCTGTGGCCCAGGGATAAGAGAAAGCCCACTCTGACCAGGTCAAAGTTTCTAAGTGCTAAATAGCAAGCACTAAAACTCACTAATCAGACAAAGGGTAATAGGCCCTGAAGGCTCAGCAATGCACAGCACTGATGGCAGGTACCTGTGGGTTTAAATGGTGAGGAGAACAAAGAGGGTGAAATAGGGAACAGGTGTGTGCAATGATCAATAATTAGGTGATTGGGACTGGGTTGGTGGGCTTGTCCCTCCTGCTGGGTACTTGGCACATCGTGACATTTAAGACATACAGTACAAACTAGTTGTTTGTGATCTGGCTTGGTTTCAATGATTCTTGCCAGAATCCAGGATTCCTCTGGAACTGTAACATCATCAACTATTACATCATCTCCAGGACAGAACTTGCATCATACATGGGACCATTTCTGTTCTGACGCTTGTGTATAAAGAGCAGATACTCTAGTACTCAGTGTGTCCTAAATAGGGTCAGCAATGTACTGGTCTTGCCTCCAGCAGCATCTGGCATAGAGATCTTTCTTTGTAAATAAGACTGTAGGCATAACAGGCTGGACCTTCAATTGGAGTAAATTATTATGATGTGTTGGCTCCAGTCCATACAATCCATATATGGAATCTAAGATGCAAAAACAGCCCATTTTAACAACTACCACTGACTGCAGCCTGTAGGAAGTTTGACATTCAGCACCTCCAATCCCACCCAATTTTTAATGTGTCACAGTTCAACTCGACACCCTCATCAGTCTTGCTGGAAGTTTGTGGTGTTGATAACAGAATTTGAACACTATGGCAAGGTAGAGATCATTGCAGGAAGTGTAACATGATTTGTTTTGCTAGGGTAATTATGATTTATATTCCTTGATTAATAAGATGGTAGATGAAATTTTAAAGTTAAAGCTGTTTTAATGTGCAGTGTGAGTAGTTTCCGCAACATTATAAGCTATCTGCTAAGTCATCTAGAGTTAACATTATCGGTACACACTTAAAAATATTCATTTTTTGAAAAACATTTTATATAGCCCCCAAATGGGTTCTGCTATTTGTATGATATCAAGCTTGTAAAAAGAGAAGAACCCTTTTTGGTGTTATATAGAACCAGATACGACACATTCTCCAGCAATCTGAAGAACCCTTTCGCAATGCAAAGATCCCTTTAATCATGCAAAATGTTCTTTGAGTGTTCATGGTTTTATATAGAACCATTTTCTTTACTAAAGCACCCAGGAAAAACCATCTTTTTTAGGTGTGTAGCAATGCACTAGGTATCATGAAATTCCATTTAACATGACATTTATTACAATTAAAATAAACATTACTTCAATTGATGTGTAATTACATTTGCTATCATGATGTAAGTTAACAATGTTTTTTTGTGGCAACACACATTATATGTTTAAATGTGGAGAGACAAGGGAGATGGTTCCTAAATTAAAAAGAGAAGATGACTAGATGTACAAGGAATTTTACTTGGTTAACATAAAATTGAATTCAAAATAATAAAACTAGAGGAATGCACTATATATATAAAATAGACAGCACACAAATTACAAATATAAAGTGTGTGCTGCTGAAGATATTAGCAGTGAATATAAATATAAATGTGACCACAGAAGAAGGATGTGGGAAAGGGAAGGCAAAGGAAAAATATATGAAATTGGTGTACTCCTTTTTCAAGTCCAATGCCCATCCAGACTGTGTCTGTTTGTGCATTACATCCATGCAAAATATAGTTTACTTAATTTAACTAGTTTACTTGCTTCATGACATTAAACACAATTATTAATATATTTAAATAATTAATATATTTAAATAAATATTTTAAACATTTATTTTCCCATAATGCCAAAACAATTCTACAACCACATAAGAGTAGGAGCTCTTGGCTTTCACCACTGTAAGCCTGGGCAAGATTTCACTGTACCATTTCTTCATAAATCCATATTAAATTTACCTTCAGGCAAATTAATATAATAATTTCATATAGGCTGAATTTATATATCCATTTCTCAGCAATTTCCCATAACAAAACAATTCCACTACCACATAACAGTGGTAGCCCTTGGCTATAACCAGTATAAGCCTGGACAGATTGCACAGCACCATTTTTAATAAATACATATTAAAATCCTAATATCATTAATGGGATTTAGAGACAGTATAGTGAGCAGTCAACATATGCCAAAACAATTCCACTGTCACCCAAGAGTAGTAGCCTAATGGCTACCTTACATGTTTGGCCAGATTCTTCTGTACCATTTGTTCATAAATCCATGTTAGTCATACTATCTTCAGGCAAATTAATATACTAATTTTATATAAGATGATTTTGGTTAACTATTTCTCATAATTTTCCACAAATGCCAAAACATTTCCACTGCCAGTCAAGTGAGGTTACCCTAAGCTACCATCCTTGCACACTTGGGTAGATTTTACTGTACCATTAAAAAAAATAATAATAATCTGTTTTAAAATCCTACTATCATTAATGGGCCTTAGAGACAGTATGGTTAACTATTTCTCAAAATTTTCTCATCATCCCAAAACAATTCCACTACCACATAAGAGCATTACATCACCAGTGCAGGTTTGAGCGGATTCTACTGTAACATTCGTTCACAAATCCATTATAAAACCATACAATTTTAGGTGAAATAATATACTAATTTCAGATAGGCTGAAGTTGGTTATATAGTTCTTAAAATATTATCATAATGCCAAAACAGTTCCACTAGTCTTCAAGTGTGGTAGCCACTGGATATCACCAGTGCAAGTTCGGAAAGGTTCCACTGTACCATTTGTTCATAAAACCAAATCATACTACCTTTAGGTGAAGTAATATACTCATTTTGTATAGGCTCATTTGGGTTATCTATTCCTCATAAATTTCCCATAATGCCAAAACAGTTCCACTACCACATAAAAGTAGTAGCCCTTAGCTATCATCAATACAAGTTTGGGAATATTTCACTTTTTTTCAAAAAGTCAAAGTCAAATTTATTTCTATACTGTTTCAAGTCCAAGCAACAAGTGAGCAATCCAAGGGTGACAGTGGCAAAGAAAAACACCTTAGAGCATGAGGAAGAAACCTTGAGAGGAACCAAGACTCAAAGGGGGGCCCATCCTGCTCTGGCTAACAACAGACACAACAATAGTAACAATATAAACAATAAAGAGCAGAACAATAAGTAGTGAAAGAGATAAATAAATAAATAATAATAAAATGAAAAATAAGCAATTAATGTCTAACCCTAGTCTGATCCTGATAGTGTGTGCATGTCCAAAACCCATCCTGCACGAGAACGTCCATCATGGGCAACGGGTAGGTAGTTGGCTGGAGGGGAGGTGTGGTGTGCTACAGCAGGGGACATCAGCAGGTGGTGGGAGTAACCATGGCAGCTGAGATGGGTTGAGGCTCAGTAACATTATGACATCAGGGGTAAGTGTACCTACCCAGAAGGAAACACAGGCTTGAGGGCACCCTGGAACATCAGCACTTCACCACTCTCAGTCAACAAATCTGAGTGACAAAAGAGAGGTGAAGTGACATCATAATATCCCATTTTACCATAACTCTCAATGCCCATGGACCCCCAGATCTACACCTTTACCTAAGATGGGAAGTAGTTAATAGCTGACTGTACAGATAGGTTTTCAGCCGAGCCTTAAATATTGAGACTGTGTGTGAGTCTTGAACATTTACAGGAAGGTTATTCAGTAGTGTGGGAGGGAGCTTTATAGGAAAAGGCTTTGCCCCCTGCAGTAGATTTTCTTATTCTTGGTACTAGTAAAGAGCCTGCACTTTTTGATCTAAGCGAACATGGTGGGTCGTAATGCATTAGGAGTTCTCTAAGGTACTGTGGGGCAAGACCATTCAGTGCTTCGTAGGTTATTAGAAGTATTTTATAATCAATATGAAATTTTACTGGAAACCAATGTAAGGCATCTAAGATAGGTATGATGTGATCAGATTTTCTAATTCTAGTAAGAACTCTGGTTGTTGCATTTTGAAGTAGCGGGAGCTTGTTTAGGCACTTCGTGGTATAGCCAGATAGTTAGGCATTACATTAATCCAATCTTGAACTGATAACTGCATGGACCAGCTTTTCTGCATCATGTGAGGAGAATATGTTCTTAATATTTGCAGTGTTCCTGAGGTGGAGAAAGGTGGTCCTAGAAATATTATTTACATGAGCTTCAAACGAGAGACTGGTATCTATAATCACTGTTAGAGAAGATGTGATTGGGAGACCATTGAGGTTCATTGACTAATTAGAGAGTGAGGACCTAGCTGTCTCTGGGCCTAATAGAAGCACATCTGTTTTGTCAGGATTAAGTGAGAGAAGGTTTCTTAATATCCAGTGTCTGATGTACTTTATGCATTCGTCAGTAATACTAATATGTCCTCTGGTTTGGCTGAGACATATAGCTGAGAATCATAAGCACAGCAGTGAAAACTAGCACAGTGATTATGTATAATGTCACCTAGAGGTAGCACATATGAAGAAAAAGCAGAGGTCCTAGAACAGGTCATTGTGGGACACCATATCTAACCTTGTTGTATGCTGAAACGTTTCCATCTATGTTAACAAACTGGTAGCAAGCAGCTAAATAAGATTTAATCCAGGAAAGAGTCTATCTAGTAAAATGTTGTGATCTATAGTGTCAAATGCTGCACTCAGATCAAGCAATATAAGCAAAGAGACATAACCTTGGAACTACTTTCATCACTGCTGTCTCTCTACAGTGATGATGCTTAAACCCTGACTAAAAGACTTAATGTATCAGGTTCTGATTCAGTATGAGTTTAGCTGCTGAGCTACAACTTTTTCTAGGATCTTGGAAATAAATGGATGGTTAGAGATCAGCCTATACCTTTGCAGCTGACATGGGTTGAGGTTAGATTTTTTTTATATGTGGTCTGATTACTGCTAATTTGAATGATTTAGGTACAAAGCCAATGTTCAAGGAGGGGTTTATTAAATTTAGTAAAGGTTCAATTACTTCAGGTAGGATTTCTTTAAGAAAGTGTGTATTGCAGCAAATCTAGTAAAAAAGGGAAGAATTTTGAGTGTGCGATTAGAGATAATAGTTCAGGCTCTTGGATAGGTGTAAAGGATTCTAGAGTCATTTTTGGCTTGGTTGTTCTGATCTTTAAGTAGGTGTTCAATGTCACAATAATACTCTGAATTAATCTAATGTGCTTAATTTTCCCAATGAAGAAATTCATGAACTCATTACTACTATGTGATGTAATCGGAGTATTGGTGTCAGTTTTATTCCTAGTTAGATGTGCAATAAATAAATAAATAAATAAATAAATAAATAAATAAATAAATAAAAATCTTATTTTGGTTATATTAGGGTCGAGAGATAAGATGTTTGAGTAGTAATGAGTGCCTTTCTACACTTTGGAAGGATCTTCTTCCAGGCAAGCTGAACGACTACAAATTTAGTGTGGCTCCATTTACATTCTATTTTTTCAAGTGTTTTGTTTTAAATTGTGAAGGTGAACATTATACCAAGGTACTTATTTTTTGTCCCTATTTTTTTTTATTCTTAAGTGGAGCAACATAATTGAATGTGCAGGGAAATATTGATTCTGAAAAGACTGATAAGACCATGTTTGCTAGCAATTCAAACACAGATTAGGCAGCTAGCCAGATCACTTTGTAGATTTGTAAGGTAACATTATACTTGGAATGGAAGCATTAAAGATGATACATGGAACCAACCTTGTCTAGTATTCCTCCTCTGGTGCATTGTTGTTCCTTAGTAGACACATGGAATTGAGCTCTTGTGTCTTCAGGGAAACCTGTCTGCTGCTTATGGACTTTTTTTGTCAGGTCACAAATTGCCATTTTCTTTCTTGTGGTTCTTAGTTGAATTCATTTAAACATGCAAGTGTGTAGGATGACTTTTGGAGCACTGCAACATACATGGTCAGAACCAGATGCTTGCAGCAGGGTGTATTTTACTTACAAAAGGGTTATCCAGAGCCAGAGTCAAAAAACAAGCAAAGGTCCGTAGGTACAGACTAGGCTGCCAGAACATAAGGGTAAGACAGAAGCAATATCCGTGTAGATTGTTACAGTTTTACCTTCAGCTAGTTTGCATGCTTCTGTCAAGACCCATGCACTGAAAAAAACATCTGGGTCATATGTGGAGTCCCTGCAGCCTCTGCTTTGTCCTCTTCCCTGGCTATGCCCTCATTGTCCTCTGCCTCATCCTCGTCTCTGTCCCTGCGTTTGGTTTTCAGTTTTTTGTTTAGATTGCTTTCTCTCTACTTCTGTTTCCAGATGCCAAATGTTTTCCAGTCTGCTACAAATTTACATTTCCCCTTTTCTATTTGTTTTAAGATTTCCTGCAGTTGTAACTGAGACAAGCTAAAACTTTTTTCAGGAAATTCACATTAATTTATCCACACATCAAGCTGTGTGACTGATGCCTCCCCATAATTAGTTTCCATGAAGTTAATATTAGGACCAGTATAAACACGATCCTTTTGTTTACATTATAACTTCCCTATACATCTACATTTTTTTAATGTTTTATAAGAAATGATTAGGTTTCAGATTAGAATTTTATCCCTCTATCTTAATGCACTAATGACTTTATTGTTTATTGTACTCCCCAAAACTTCAGTTGTTAATTTCTAGTTAATTTCTCACTCTCACATCTATGCTGTGTGTGTTAAAATAGAAACCATGCTAGTGTTAAGGCCTATACACTCTTTTCTTGTATAGCTAATGCTTAAGGTATACTACCACTCTCACTTGTTAGCAAGAGCTTGGAGTACTCAACTTGCATGCTTGTAGGTTTTCTGTGTTTTATCCCTGAACCCAAGACTTACGTTTCTCTGAATCCCAGAGTTTGGATTCCCATTTATTCTGCTTCTAGTGTCAACTATTAAAATAAATAGATTAATTCCAGAAATGCCTATTGTTCATTCGGAGTGCAGTGTTGAGCACTTTCTGGCCCTGGCCCACAATGTCTCCGTCTCTGAGATCAGATCGAGGTTTGAGACTTTGAGAATATGATCCCCAAGGGAGTTACCTTGTCGCTGGTCACAGATTCCAGATGCCTCAGATGTGCAATCCCATCCTCATTGCGAGATTTGTCATGGAGTTTCTAGGAATTAATCACACCTGAGACCTTGTAAAAAGAAATAGGTTTATTAGTTAAAAAAAAGAACTTCCGTGCAAAAGAAGGATTTGGTCTCTCTCACAGAGTAGCTGAGAGGAGGAAAGCCCTCAGCAGACACACACACAACTTTATACCTTTTTTTCGCCTGCCGTGGTTGCTCAACTGCTCAACTCTCAGCACGTGTCAGAACTAGTTTCATCCATACCATATTTGGTAAGTACTGCTCTTACACAGATATTCTATTATAGTTCCAGTAACTTTCCACTTAGGGCTGGGAGTTATTAGCAATACTTTTTTTTTTTTTCTAGAAACATAAAGCCTTAACTCTAAAATACTAATGCATGACACTGAATAAACTAATTTCAATATCAACTACCTAAACCTACAGAGTTTTTTAGATAAGCATTTGTATCATCGAATTTGGTACTTTTGAGTATGATACTGAACCAGTTTTACAGCCTCCATTGAAACTGTAATACATTGACATTTGCTGCAACAATAATTCCTTCCAGTTCCATCTTGTCCACATTTTTCAGTTCAATCCTTCTGATCTCCAGTGCATGTTTAGTTTCTCTAAAGCAACAGCATGTTATAAAAGAGCTGCCTACTGAAAATGCTTTACTTTAACTGCCAGAATGTGTACGCTCTGATTTATTGGATTTTCCTAACACATTAGAAATACTATCAAGTGTCTAATTATAGATTTTGAATCACCTTGAGCTTCTTTCCAGTTCAGTTAAAAGGTGCATTAGTCAAGATTCAACACCACTTATAGTGGTTAGGTACATATTTTTGATAGTTTCCTTCATATGTGACACAGATTTGTCATTTGGATGACCTTGTGAACAAAAGCCACAATGAATCTTCCATTTTAGTTCTGAATTTGATAGTACTGATATCCAATACTCAGCAATGTGACTCGGTCAGAACAGTTACATTTGAAATTAATGTGACTATTATGTCAATCTAATCTAACAACATTCATCATATTTTCAGGCTGCTAGGAGGGAAAGATAGATAATAATACGGAGGGAGTGGCAGGATAGCCAAACAATGTGCACACCATTTATCTCTGCTGTCTATAGCAGCAGTGAGAGCAGCAGGGCATTTACCAGATTCCACTATGTTTTCTTATCTTAACATTTGGATATGGGGTACTGAGTATGTATCAGAGGAATTGACCGTAAGCCTGTGTAAAAACAGACAAGACAGGTTTTCTCAGGCATCTAATACACATGTTGATGCCAATGCTAGTTATTTTTTAAAAATTATCTTCTACATATTTTATGGTTTATTTGAATTAGTAAGAAAAGGGGGGAGGAGTATTGACTAATCCACCTTTTAAGAAAGATTTGAGGTAGCCATTTTAGATTTATTTCAATCAAAATTGTCACTTTCCTTTTCAACATGTAATAGCATTTGCCCAGATGCATGAGTCTCTGTAAATTCCAACAAGACTACATAAAAGATCTGAAGACCATTGTTTAAAGCATTAGCATTTCCTTTATCAAGTGAGAGCTTTTGCTCATTCATTCTTAATGTGCAAACCTCAAGTTTTCCCCTGCTCATTAGAAAATGTTTCACAAAACAGACACTCCAATAGCATCCATTTTGTAAATTGTGTGTTATGTCTTCAAACAATCCAAGCTCAATAGCAGGCATTTATGTTTGGTCAGCCAAGGTAATCCTAGTATTACAGAATTATCAGGGGAAACTATAATAAAAACAGAAGTGGTTCCTGTATGCACAATACCAGTATTGAATGTAAGTGGGACTGTGACTTTATTACAGTACCAGTGCCATTGCACTAACCCTGTATTTATACTGAAATAGACATGGCCAGAGCAAGCATTTTGGATTGGTGTGGATTGGGCAGTTAGACTTCTTATGGTACAAACAAGATCTTTTATCAGGGAGTTAAGGTGCTGGAGATGATGTTCATGACTGTCTAACAGTGTCCTTTGGAAGGTCAAATCTGTGTGTAGCTCCTGAAAACCTACTGAATCTATTACTATTACACTATTGAAGTGTTCTGTAATTATTTAGACTCAGAGAGCTGTGAAAGATCCATTGACAAGTTTTTAATTCAACAAAAGATACAAGGCACTCCAAAAGGCAGATGGAGTATCAAAAAAGCAGAAAGATGTCAAAACCAAGATTAGTCCTAAAATCAAGCAAATGTATGAAAAGGGGCAAAAGAGCAAACAGTCCAAAAATCCAGGCAAGATGGTTCAAGGCATAAGAGAGACAAAAGAGTAGCTAAGGCTTAGTATGCACACACAAAGGAACTGGCAATACTTCATATTGGTGTGAAACAGATTAGAGTGGTGGCTCATTAGAGTGGGACAGGTGGATCAGATAATGGTCATCATGGTGACTAGGCTACAATTCAGGGGAGGAAGACCTCTGGTGGTCAGACCAGAGGATTGCCAACAAGTTATTTGATGATTGATGCCAACAGAGACATGGGATTAATTGTCTGCCCCTTTCACTACCTCAACCATTCCATCAGTGGAAAGCAGGGGGATAATGAGGAAATCGTAGGCTGATTAAGTCATATTTGTTTGGTTGTATCTTTACTCCAAAAACATGATTACTACTAAAAATCAAGCAAATGTATGAAAAAGGGCAAAAGAGTAAACACAATCCAAAAATGTAGGCAAAAATGGTCAAGGCATGAGACAAGCAAAAGAGTAGCTAAGGCTTAGTATGCACACACAATGGAACTTCATACTGGTGTGATGAAACTGATTAGAGTGGTGGCTCATTAGAGTGGAAAGTAGCGACAGGTGGTCATTTGGTCTTTTGTGTACTTCACATTGTGCTCAGGCTGACTGAACGCAGTGAAGGGTCAAACCAAAGAGAGCAGGGCCTAGTATTAGTATCAATGGCCTCTTCAACAATCAGGTGGACAAGTTACTGAAAATTGTCCTCTTGCCCCTGAGGTGTATACTGCTCCTATACATCTCCCTTTTGCACTCTTCCTGCCCATGCTGGTTGTCTCCTCTGACATGCTCAGTTTCTTTATACATTTGGACTACGTCTGCAGGTGGAGGCGTTGGGCAATACATCACTGTGATGTCACAGGGAGAGTCAGTGTGTTGCAGACAGACCCTTTCTTTGTGACCCAAGGAAGTGCTGTCCTCACCTGCAACCTGAACCCAGCTGGGCTATAGCCAACATTGCATGAGGTGCTCAGCCCAGTGCTCTGTTCCCAGCAGAGGAGAGGCCCCTGGGGAAGGTTTGCAGGTCTATGCCAGATTAGACTACCTTTCTTTACTAAATATTGATGAGGATGAGGTCAGTGCCGGAGAGCTCCAAACACCATACCCATGATTTCCAAACCAGCTGGAATGGTCACATCTGTCTGAGGAGCTCTGCTTTTTAAGAAGGCAGTGCAGTATCTTATGTGTTATTTGCTTAGAATATGTCTTATACTGTACATACTGATCTTAAGACAAATCCTATTTTTTATGGCCAAGAAACAAGCCTTAGACAAGAGAAAACAATTTAGGTAAATTTCATTTGAGGTTAGAACTATGGCCCAGACAGAAATATGACATTTATTTGCCAGATGATGCCACCTGTCATCCTAGTTTATCACTGTTGTGACGATGTTAAATATAGAAATTACAACATTCTGCTGAGATCAGAGAAACAGGCTACTGTTAAGCATCCTTGCTCAGATACATTCTCTAATACCTCACAGTGACACATGGGCCTACAGCTCATTCAATATGCAAAAACCAAAGTGGGCCTTTTCTATCAGCTGTTTCCAAGGATCTTTGCCCCTTTGCTTTGATCAGCATCTTTGAATCCAAGCATAAGGCTCTCGTTCTGGCAGTAGACAAAGGGGTTAAAGGGTAGAGGGACATGACACATGATCATTTGAGCTAAGGATCAGATATGTCCAATTTGTTGATCTTTTATGGCTTCTGCAGGCAGAATATATTTACCAACTCTGTACTTTAAAAAATACAGTAACCCTAAACATCTCTGTTGTGCATGCCAAATACCTGAGATTTAAATCTCAGAGACACAAAGCTCAAACTCCAGAATTATTTTTTAGTTATTTATCTTAAGGCATTTTATGCAATTGATGAAACATGCTTGTTTTCACCTACACTGAAACTAATATGAAAGTTGTGTAGTTAGAAGAGTAAGGAATGAGAGTCTGAATCCACCAGCATGACCACCAGATTTGCCAGCCTTTGGAGATTAAGGGGTTAACTATTTCTTACTCTTATCTGGATATTCTCCAATATCCGCTGCAGACACCGATATTTCAGGCCCTTCCAATAACACCCACCTCTAATGTACTCATGTATTAACCTCTTATGCCTTAGCCATCTCCCTCAAATCATTCTTGCAGAGTGATGTGTGTACATCTGTGTAACTGTTTTGTGGTGACATGGATGGTTAATGTGGATACAAAAAGCTATTGGTCAGTTTTTGTAAAGGTTTGAGGACAGAGCCCTCCCTTTAGTATATAAAGCAAACAGAGAGACTCCAGACAACTCCACTCCACAACATCCTCTCCATAATCAGACACTGGATATAGTGTTACCATAACTTTTAAAGACAATAGCCAATTCTAGTTATTGTTTTCTCTGTCCAGTTTTGACCAACATTAATCTAATCATTGGCTGCTAACCTCAGGTGACCTGACTTTTGGCCGGCATTTGAATTCACCAGTATTGGAGAACAATGGGTAACATGGTTACAGAGATTGTTGCCTTCTTGCTTACAATATCAGGGTGGGTTCTAATCTCCTCCACACTCCCCACTGACTACTGGAAGGTGTCATCTGTAGATGGAACTGTCATCACTACAGCGACCTTTTGGTCCAATCTCTGGAAGACATGTGTTACAGATTCAACTGGAGTCTCAAACTGCAAGGACTTCCCCTCCATGCTGGCTTTGGATGGTTTGTTATTGAATTTTTAATGGCTTGTGCGTATACCACCATAAGAAATGCATGCTTTTTAGACTTTGTAACAATGCAGGCAAACTCAGATTAGTTTTCTGAGCACATATGTATTTATGTAGGCTTGCTGAGTGGTATGCATCTCTTTTTGTGAGACTTCTATTCCTCGGGGTTTTAGTTATTCCTCTCAAAAAAAACAAAAAAAACAAAAAAAAACATGACTAATATTGTGGATGAAAAGAGCAGCAAGGTATCAGATAACTCTAATGTGATTTTGGCTTAAGCCATGTACTACCATGGCACAAATTAGCCAGGCCAAGTAATTTACTCCACCATTTAAAAGGGACCTTACTGAGCCAAGGCTGTTTAAAATGTGCTAAATGTACTTTAAGTAACACTAATACAAATACTGAGGAATTTAACACATTTTCAAAATGTACAGGGATGGGGCACAGAGATGCACGAGCTGTAAGGATGTCTTCAACTTAACTGGTCACTTACCTTTGTTAATTTCCTTAGCCCTAGGTAAATACAGGAAAAGTATCAAAAGTCATTAATGCACTGAACATATGTAGTGCTGAGCCACTCTAGCACCTGTGGAATAGACTTTAACATCTGACACTGATAACACTGATTCATTTCCTGTAATATAATCTATAATTTACTGATAAGATATTGGTGTATAGTAAATAACTGAATTGCAACCTCTGTCTTTCTGATCCTATAGCTTATATCCAGGTTTGTCGGGGCCTGATGATCTCAGCAGTGTGTCTGGGATTCTTTGGGGCCATTCTGGCCCTGGTGGGGATGAAATGCACAAAAATAGGTGGATCTGAGTCCACCAAGGCCAAGATAACCTGCCTTTCTGGACTGAACTTTATCCTCTGTGGTAAATATAACTCCTAATCTATTGTGTTTTTTATAAAGCCTTAGCCTGAAATTACAGGAAATTTGTAAGGAACATTAACGACACATGCATAGGTCTGCTTCTCATAGGTACATGTTGTAACTTGCTATATTACAAAGGAAGATGTAATTGGTTTGGGCTTCTCTCTGTCTCTCCCATTCTTTTCCTCTCTCCCTCCCCCCTCTCTCTCTATCTCTCTGTAGGTATCTGCTCCTTGACGACATGTTCACTATATGCCCAAAGAATTACCTCTGAGTTTTTTGACCCTTTATTCATGGCACAAAAGTAAGATCCTAAAACTCCATCACTGTAACTGTACTGTGAAGAATATTATGACAGCTATAGCCACCAAATTTACATTATCCATGTCCATGCAGGTTTGAGCTGGGGGCTGCCCTGTTTATCGGCTGGGCTGGATCTGCTCTCTGCATTGTAGGGGGTGTAGTTTTCTGTTTTTCTATGACAGAGGGCTTTAGCATGAGGTAGGGTCTGATGCATGTACAACAAAGCCAATCCTAGTTAGGATCACTATTTCACATTATTTTTTCTATATATATAAAATGGGGAAAAGTGAAGGCTGTGTGTCTTCTAGGGTTAGTAAGGTCATCAGAAGCATTCTGGAACACCACCTACCACAGTTACCCACACCCACATCACCTGAGCAGAACTAAGAATGAGAGCAATAGAAGCAGAGTAATAATAAATAAATACATTTTTACTGATACCAAATAATTTATATAGGCTTTAAACACATATTTACAAATACTCATATTTTGTAGGAGTTACAAAAAGAAGATCTTTATACTTTAAATAGTCTATCCATGTTACAGGACATGTAATGACAACTTTCTCTTCTCTTAAAGGGACTACTCCAACAATGGTGCCAGGTCATTCATATCAACTCAAAACAAAAAGAGTTCGGGCAGTCCTCATAAAGGTGCAGCAGATCAAGGCTGCCCTGCAAGACAGTTTGGGAGGAATGCCTATGTGTAATATACTCCCACAGGATATCTCCAAGGAGATCAACATCAAAACAACTCAGTGTAGACAATAAGAGGCATGTGGTGCTTGTGCAATGGCTGCAAGAGGAATATTGCTCAGGCACAGTCACTATCGCGAAACCCATGACATTAAAAAAGGATACAAAATCACAACAACCAGATCCATTTTCAGTTATTTAAGCAAATGGATGACACCAGGCCAAACATTAAAGACACATTTGCAAAACCTTAAAAAAAAGCAACATTTTTTATAGCAAATCCACTAAGTACTATGAGAATCTCATCCTACATTAGTTTTTTTTAAAGATATTCAGTTATTTCCTTTCATAAGATTAGTTATCAAAAATTAGACATCAGCTGTCAGGTCTAATTATTTAAGTGTAGTTGTTTTTTTGTTTGTTTTTTAATTTGTAAGCCTTGTTTTGCAAGATCATAGGACAAACTGTGCTCTGCCAATGGAAACACATTGTCTGGATATAGAAATTGGATCGGAAGTCACCTGTTCTTCAGGACCAAGCATCTGTCTCCACCTTGTGATCAGTGGAAACCCTAGACCTCGACCTCCGTTTAAGGTTCTTGGTGTATTCTGAAGCTTGTGTGGGCCTCAAAGAATAATGCTCCAGCCAGATGTTTCCAATAAAACAAGCACTGGCTATTTCAGTGTTACTCTTTAAAACTTGTGGCATTTCCTTAAACAATTTAATAAAGGATAGTTTTATTTCTGTAAGCATGCATGTTGTTTAAAAGCAGCTATATAGTAGCATATTGCTAAAATAGACCTATAAGCTGCAAATTGAACAGTTTAGAGAACAATTTAAAGATGGTTATATTTTTAAAGGACACCATATACCTTTAAGAAACATGATCCCACTAGTTAGCTTCTTCATTATTTCTTGCCCAATCAGTAACTGCCTATTTATTTGACTTTAAAGAAGTGAAATCTTTTGAAATGTCAGTGTCTGCATGCACTAACTCAAACTATACATCAGGATGGTCAAAGTCTGGTCCTGGAGGGATATAACTCAGCAAAGTTTGGTGAGTGATCTGCTTAGAAACAAGTGGATCAATGCTTAAATGCAAGTCAAGGTCCCTCATAATGAAAGCTATAAAAAAAGTAAGGTATTGATCTAATCTGTTCAAAGTAGTCCTTAATTGTGGGACTGACCACCAGGGGACAGCATAGTTTATGTATAGATTATTCAAAGAACCTGACACTGCTCCAGTATGTTTAGGCATTCTCGTGGAATGCCATAAGAAGTGCAACTCTTCAAAACATCAAAGGAGCTGATTTCTAAATGTTCAGGTCAGGGCATATAGTCTTAGACTAAGAACTTTTTCAAACATTTCTTGCACATGGTTTGCATGTAAAAATGTTTATAGCAGAACACAGTGGCGTAGGTTTTTTGGGACACTGCTCATACCACATCCTAACACATATGAGTAGTGTGAGTAGGAATTATTAGGGTGACACCCCCCTCCCCCAAACTGCGCCAATGGCAGAATATGACAGCAGTGTTTGGGAAATGCAGAAAGTATAAACTGTATGTTTCATGTAAAAATGTGCTCATTGGATCTGTTAATTGATTTTCTGTGATTTTCTGTGCTTTTAATGTCATAAATAAGTATGAATTACATCCTATGAAATGTGATTTGTCTTGCTCTGACTTCTTGATGTTGAGTTTCAACTCAACTCTGTGCTACTCTGAAAATGAACACCATCATTAAAATGTAGTCAAGTCAAATTTACTTATATAGTATTTTTACAACAGTTGTTGTCACAAAGCAGCTTTACAGATGTTCAAGTCCAAGCCCCCAGTGAGCAAGCCAAGGGTGACAGTGGAAAGAAAAAACTCCCTAGAGCATGAGGAAGAAACCTTGAGAGGAACAAAAACTCAAAGGGGGGCGGGGGAGCATCCTCTTCTGGCTGACAACAGACACCACAGTAGTAACAGTATAAACATGTAGCACTGGTTCCTTGTTTGTTTCTTTCTGGAATTCAGAAAATGAACAACCCACTCTATATAGATAAACCCCAATACACACACACACACACACACACACACACGCACAGTCTTTGTAAAAATGCTCATAGTGTACAGTAATACTAAAATTACAGTACAAAGCCTAAACTATCTTAGGCTTGCCAGCATTCATTGACCTGTGCTTCAGCTGGTCCACATATCATCTTTAAGATAATGTCAGAAATATACAAACCACTAGACGATGACCATAGCAGAATATTTTTATACTTCTATTGCCCTAACTTTCCAATTGCCCTTTCTTTGTTTCTTTATTTATTTTTATTTTTTTCTACTTTATCATCAACTTAAGATTACATGAAAGGTTTTAGATAGACAAGGATAATTTAAAACAATGACATGTTTGTGAAATTTGAGTAGAAATTTGAGCTGCCTGTCTAAATAAGCACTCTTATTCCAATTCCCCTTCCCACACATCTCATCAGCACAACTCTGTGAATGTATACTGTTACTAACTCACATTGACAGCAAGAAGGACCGTTGCCTTTGAGACAGTTGTGTGCCCTGTTTTTTAAAGAAGAGCCAAACAAGGACTGAGAGGAGACAGCCTCACCATGTCAGGGTATTGGAAACACTGGAAGAGTAAATGAAAGTCCAAGCATAGATAAATGTATGGACTACAGTAAACACAGACAAAAAGGGAAAATTAAGTCATAGATAGATGGATAGATACATACAGAGAGAGCAAGAGTTATCTAAAAGTTTATAGACAAGCAAGAAGCAACACAGGCGAGGGTTTTCCAGGCACTGGAACTTACAGCAGAGTTGAGTTGAAGATGAACATTCGTGCTATGCAGATCTTGGGCTTCCTCCAGACTGTCCTGGGCTGGATCTTCATTGCCTGTTCATTAGCCATGGAGGGCTGGAAGGTGGCCACTACTGGTGGCCAGGGCGGCAGTGCTGTTGTGATTGTGGGGTGGTACTGGTCCAGCCTGTGGAGGGTCTGCTCTACCTTCTCCAACAATGTCTCTACCTGCCATGACTTCCCTGTCCTCTGGTCTGTGGAGTGTAAGTGCAGTAATAGCTTTGTGCCTTAAGAATTACTCTTGTACTTTAGATTTTTGTCCACCTAATAGCTCTGTGTTTTGTTCAAAGACAATTGTTATCACACTGATGCAAGGTGACAAGGTTTGTGTGCACAGATAATCTCCAGATTGTAAGGGGACTGCTAATGAGTGGACTAGCCATTGGAAAGCTGGGGTTTATTCTGAGCATGGTGGGGATGGAATGCACTTACATAGGAGGCAAAAAGAAGAACAAGAACAGAACCGTCTTTGCCGGCGGTCTCTGTCACATCACGAGTGGTATAAAAATGATTTATTTATATAAAATAACTTGTGCATCATTGTACCTTTACACCATAATAGTCACTTCTTCATAAGATAAATGGACAACTTTGTTGCTCTTCCCTATCATGTCTCCAAGGTTTGTTGGCTGCAGCAGGCTACATTATGTATGCTTGGCATGTCTCTGCAGAATACTTCAATCCAAGTTCCGAACTGAAGTAAGTACTGTATCTGGGGAAAGTAAGTACACCTGGGGCAAAATAAAATGACTGACACTGCCACTTTAAAATCTTCAGTAAGACAGAAGTGTGACTGTGGTCCCTAAACCTCTAGTTTCTTTTGCAAATTGTTGTATGACCTAAATGAATTGTGTTCAGTGAAGTTTTCTATTACTTTAACCCCAGGTTCGATTTGGGCACACCGCTGTTCCTTGGATGGGTTGGATGTTTATTTCAAATCACTGGAGGTCTCTTCTACTTGGTTTATTTTAATAAACCCTGGCCAGGGAACAACAACAGGTGAGTTTACATATGGAACTACCATAATAAATAGTCCTATCTGACTGCAACAGGACCATTTTATTGAATGTGTCAGACATTAAACTGCACCCTAAAAAGGTTGATAAAAATGTAAAAATCAGACAGATTTCTTGAGTTTTTTGGGTTTAACTGCTGGACCAATTAGTTGTGTCAACTTATTTTTTTAAGTTGTGTGTGTAGTTTATTCAGGCTATTAGATAATGTTCAATAAACTCACCAATGACATTTGTATGTACTTACAGCTCTCGAATAATGAAGTTACTTAAATTACAATCTTAAAAACTCTAGGTCTTGGCAGATTTTAAATGAAAGCCATCTAAGACAACTTAAAGCCATTTATAACATCTTGCTGTTCCTACATGCAGAGGGAATCAAAACCCTAGTCTTCTATTTGCCCAGGAGCATTAACATTTATGCTCTTTACTTATGAATATTGGCATTGGTTTTGATCTTTTTTTTACTTCATATTATAAAATGTAAATATTTAATCTAATTTATTATTTTACTAAGACTACTAAAGATTCATAAAACTGAGATAACTCAAATGGATTTACAATTAATCTAATTTAACAAACAATGACCATTTTTAATTTCTATTGCCATATATTAAGCTACATTTATGAGTACCTAAAAAGTCAAAGTCACTGTTCTTTTTTAGGTTTCATTTAGGATTTTACTTAAGGGTATTTGATTACAACACTTAATAAGAAAAATCTTGAAAAGAATAATAATAACCAAACATTTCTAAAAAACAAACAAACAAACAAAAAAAACAATGATAGGGCACAAAGAGTGGAGATTTTCAAATATTAAGAAATTGCAAAGATTTCCTTTTTATAAATGCACAAAAAAACTTATCTTTACAATAAATGTTTACAAGAAAGTCAGTATTGGTATTATGATGATAGCCTTGGTATCACTTAGGACTGGATCAAAAAACTAAATGACTGGTAAACCTGAATCACCTGAAGAAAAAAGCATGTAAGTGCAGTAGTGTTAAAGCAAACCTTTCAATATAGAATTCAAAATGAAACCTACTTGTTTGCATTCATTGTATCAGTGGTTAGAAACATTCAGAGGAACTATTATTTGTTAGTGGTTAGAGTTAATGTGGTTATTAATGGTTATGTCAATTAAGTATTTCACACAAATAAATGCCCATTTAAATTAAAAAGGTGTTAGAATAGGAATGTTATACAGTAACAACCTAGGACAGTTTAGTGTATTTCATAACCCAGCCTATGAGTTGATGATTGATTTAAGTTAAATAAGATGTGCTGTTGATGTGGCCCTGACCCTCAAGAACAATGAAATACTGTTAACCTCGTTTATTTGTGTGATAAATGCAATTTTAATACTGTCTAAATAAATGTTTCCTCAGCACCCAAGATTCAGTGATTTCTGCTGAAGAAGGTTCAGCCATGCATCCCAATCCTACAAATCGCTCCACTATCTCTGATCTTACCACCAGGTCCAGAGTGTCCACTGTGTCTGATCTCTCCATAAAGAAATCTTCCAGTCTGTCCAAAATCTCACATGAGACCCAATGCCTTTCTAAACCTAACACTCCTCAAGATCAGAACTCAGTGAGATAAAAGGGCTGTGTTTAGTCATGAGCATTCTTCCCTTCCTCAACCTTCCTCTAGGTCCAGCTGATGAGGGGAGCAGAGCATAACATCTCCAAAATCCATTAATTAGTAGCTCATCTGAAACAATCTCAAAAGGAACTTTTACATGAATGTTTACATTCTCCGATGCAGCATATGCCAGCTCTTCACTGTCATCTGGTTTCTTAGATTTTTGTTTTGTTGCCTACTTTCTATGATTACAGTACTATACTTACTGTTGTGTTCACTGAAATTAACATTTTTTAAACAGTTTGAACTGTGTTAAAGGTGTTGTCACAATAATCTATTAATATTATATGATGCGAATTGCTCATAGCTTCTAAATATAAATGATTGAACATTATTTTACACCTTCTTCATACTGTAATGTTTTTTCTGCCATTCAAAAATAATTGTGGTGAGCATTGTTTCATGTAAAATGCAACCTACTGACCTTATGATCTTACGACCTTTTAATCTTATGGGTAAAACCATAGTTTAAAGTCAGTTTTTTCCTTACTCTGTGCAGCCTAATTTATGTGTGTTGTATAATACAAAATTATATATATATATATATAAATAATACTGAATATAATACCAAAACTGAATTCCTTGGGATGATACCATAAGTGATGATTATTGTAATTATTGGCCTATATTCCAATATTGAATTGATAATGATAAATTAAATACATTTATCTGAAGCAAATATGGACTGCAGATATATCAAGGAACTCTAATGTATATAGGAGTTGGGTAAGGTCTAGCTCTGTACCTTCGATTCCTGTGGCAAGGAAGGCAGGGTCCCTGTTTCTGTTTTTTTCATTTGAGTATCTTTAGAGTGATATGGCAGGGTGGAGTTCTAAGGTTTCTAAAACATACTGGGTGCTGATGCACACATCTTGTATGCATAGTAGGTAGAGAAGACATTATGGCAGGTTCCATATGCTAGTTGCATCCTGGTGTGATGGGGAGAGACCCACTAGGAAATTTGTGTTTTTGAATCCTGTTATGCATGTTCAGCATTTATACTGGTTTTGTTTACAGAGATGAAACCCTGGGAAAGGAGAGGGAGAACGATCATCCCTCCTCTAGCCCTTATGGTTGCCCTGTGCAATAAGGGTGATATGCTTCCACTACAGTAAATGAGTCACTGAGTACAGCAGTAATTAGAAACTGCCCGCACCAGAATGTCCAGGTGGGTATACCTCCATGGATAGGAAGGTGTTTACAGAGCAGAACCACAGCAAGTTACGTGTTTCAGGCCACAGAATGAGTAGAAAGAGTCAGATAACACCATAGTCTTTTTTCTTGTACTGATTTCAGTTCTGTTGGCAGATTCCATGCATTTTTGTCTGACATATTTAATTAATTTTAAGTTTGTAAACCCTTTAATACAAAGCCAGCAACATGAATCACACATTGATGATGTATATGGAGATTGGCTGTTTTGTGGGTTGTCTTTATGGCTGGATCCTGAACTGTTCAACTTTGGCCACGGAATACTGGAATTTCTCCGAGGTGAGCGAAGATGTTCTCACCACAATTAATTTTTTCTCCAACCTGTGGATGGATTGCGTCTCTGACACCACCGGTGCATCAGATTGCAAATACTACGCCTCCATGATGGCTCTACCAGGTAAGGGTTATCTGTTGTCTTATCCCAAGCTATTCTTTACAAAATATAACAAGGTGTTCATTCATCAGAAAAAAAGACTTAAATTAAACTTGACTTGAGATAAAAAATAGCATTGAGGTTTAGCAGTTGAAGAGGTTGTATTGTGATGCTATGGCATGGTTTATTAAGCAATACACTCTCATAAGTTTTCTTGCATGTGAGCCGAGCCCTGGCTGTTGTCTCTGTAATCCTGGGTTTTTGGGGGGCTGTGCTCGCCTTGATTGGAATGAAGTGCACCAAGATTGGGGGTTCTGAACTGGCCAATGCTCGGGTAACATTTGCTGCTGCCCTCACCTACATGGCATCAGGTTGGACACCTCTTCATTTATTTTTCCTTACTTTTATATGAAATGAGCACACTAATGCAATGTTTTTTGTGGAACAGGATTCAGTGGCATGATAGTGTACTCTATGTGGGGGCATAAAACGCGGTCAGAATTTGTGGATTCAAACTACATGGCACAGAAGTAAGTAACTGCTACATATGATTTTGCATATTGGCCTATTGTAATGTTAAACTAGAAACAAGCTGATAGCTTTTCTATTAACTCTGTTCTGAACTGGACATTGCAAGAATCACATTTTATTTACAGCATCTGAGACTTAAGATTGTGTTAATTTTTATGTTATTTGTGTTTTAATGTTTACTGTGGCTCTTTGTGTGCAAGACAAATGACCTTCAGAACAATAAAGGTTTCAATCACTCAATCAATCGTTCAGATTTGAAATAGGTGCAGCTGTGTTTGTAGGCTGGGGAGGGTCATCCCTGATCATAGTTGGAAGTGCTGTTATGTGTTACTTATCTGGGAGACAGGGACTTCGCTCAAAGTAAGGCCCATGTCACTGCACTCTTTAAAGAAAATTCTCATTATGTTAAATACTGTGGATAAAGAGGTATATAACGTTAATAAAACAGTTGTTCTTGATGATGCTTAGAATTCACTAAGATAAAACCTGCATACAGGAAAGGTTTCATAATGCCACTTTGCCATCTTCCTTTCAGTTCAAATAAGAGCCAGCATTGGTCATATGTTTATATGAGAAGTCCATCCAGAGGCAGCTACATGACAGCCCAAACCAGAGGGACCTACAGGATTCCTGCTTCCTCCAAACACACCAGAGTCATCATGTCCCCTTTATTCCAGTCAGGCAGGAACAACAAAGGAAGCAGGACACAAAACACACAGAGAATTGACACCAACAGGACAGCCAGAGTCCCTGTGTCTCTGAATATGGATTCATATGTCTGATCATATATGTCAGAAAAACAGTACATTGGCAAAGCATAAACTAGGTGGTTAAGAGGATGACATGGTTATAAAAATATCCTGCCACTAGCATAAAGAATAATCTGATATGTTCTTTTTCTGGATATAGTGGTACAAATTCAATTTTGTGTTTGTAATTAAAAACAAACAAAATACACTATATAGTGGGGTAGCCAGGAATTTACTTTAATGGGGGATGAACAAATATGCTACAAATACGTCACAATTTGTAAAATTAAATGGATAAATCCAACTCATATAATGGGGGATAAAATGTATGTACATCATTGATCCTCGTGTGTGTGTGTGTGTGTGTGTGTGTGTGTGTGTGTGTGTGTGTGTGTGTGTGTGTGTAAACATAAAAGATTCCAGGTAACTGCAGTGTACTGAAGTAAGAGATGTAGAGATATTCAATATTGTAGTAAAGTACACAGTTTACAGGGAAACTGAACTTTCAGACAGAGGTCTTTCATCAGCTGTGTGAACAAAGTGCTTCTCTAATGAAGCACCCCTGTCTGAAACATCCTGTTTACATATTTTAGTACAGTACACTGGAGTTACTCATTTGCTGTAGTTTACTTATATATGCGTTTGTTCCTTCATATACCAATATTACGTGTTTAATTTGTTTATGGGATATACTAGACCAAATGTAATCCAGATTTATAGTATAGATTAATAATCAAAATACATTCCAAATGTTATAACTTTATATATAGTAACATTGTTGGTTGTACTAGTCACTAATGAGTAATCATCAGAGGTGAGCTTTTGAATTGTGTAGAAATGGGCTATAGTCAAAACAAAGAAAAAAACCCTACCTAGGCATCAGATCAGAATGCATTTTTCCATCCCCCATTGACAATGAATTATATATATATATAAATTCATATTCAAATTGAAGTATACAAGGATTCCAGAGAAACAGGACATTTCCGACAGAATTCTGAATATCTCTACATATTTTACTAAAGTACACTGGTTACTTATACATGTGTGTATATGCTTGTGCGAGAGTGTGGCCTTTCCTCATCAACACTCACAGTCAAGCAATTAGTTACCCAGTGCTCAAACACTGAAACACCAGCCCAAAGAGGGTGGGAAGAAGCTATGCAATGCAAAAGGTGAGGCTGGATTTTAGTATTTATTTTGTTTATATTGCACTATTTAATTCCTCCTATGCATTTTAATCCTTTCAACCTCACGTTATACAGCACCAACCAAAAATCTGTACTCGCGTTTTTGTTGGTTTTGTAAATGTTAAAATGCTAGTGTTATCATAACTATGTAATAACACATATGGTATCAAGTAGTTACCAAAAATGTGTTCTATTTTTAAGATTCTTCAAACTAGCTACTCTCCACCTTGTTAACATTTCTTGGCAATTTTTCCGCTTCTTGTGCTACTCAGCTAGGGATATTCTTCCAACAATTTCAAAATTCTAAATGTTGGAGCTACAGGTTAAGCTATAGAAAAAAGTACTTATTGAGGATGCATTGAAGAAAAAACATGAATAAATACATTTTAAATAGATTTAAGCATATGGTTTTAACTTGTACATCTTCAGTATTATGAAAAATAGTCAATCAGGTGTCTAAACTTTTCACTGTTGCTATTAATGGAGATCACCTAAACAGTCTTTTAAATTTCTGCTCTAAAGAACTAAGGCCAACCACAAGGAATTCATTTTTTTGCTGAAAAAAAGGTTTATTGTGTTAAACATAACATGTTTCTTTAGAAAAAATAAACTATATTCTCTCTTAAAAATCCATGTATAATTTTTCCAAAGTGCAGTATTCAATGACAATGTTCAAAATGAACTATTTATTTATTTACTTTTACAAAATTTTAACAAGAAACTGACAAGGTATGAAAGTCTTTTGCTACACTGGTGTCCCTGAATAGATTGTACCTTTACTAGAGGTTATTACAGCTATATCTTTATGTGAATTACAGTACATTAGCAAGGAATCACTGAACATTTTTACTTATTTATAATGCAGAAACCTATTTATTATATTTTAAAATTAGTTTTTGGTACTACATTTTTACAATTGCTTTTTAAATACATGTTACTGTATTTATATGCCATCCGAGTCATCCCAGTCACTAACAGTCACAATACTGCTGCCTGTGCCTGCATTGAGACCTGAAAACACACACACACACACACACACACACACACACACACACACACACACACACACACACACACACACACACACTTTTAGTATTGTTGAAAATTTTGTGATGTTATAATATTGTGAAATACCTCCTGGAAGGTATACTTAACATACTTGGGACTTAGTAGCAATATGCAAACAAAATTTTCACAAATTTCTCTTTGTTGCCTTAAGGTACGCAGAAAAGTCTCTTCACTTCCAAGCTGATGTGAGCCACCTACAGTAAATAACCATGACTGATTTCACCTTTTATACCCACATATACCTCAACTAAGAATGTTTTCCTTAGGAGCACTATGCAAGTCTAATCTCACCACTCACTACAGAATACCGCTAACTATACTCAGGATGGTAAAAGAAAAACACGTTGCTGTTATCTTTTACCTAGCCGGCCAACATACAAATGTTTTCTAAATGTTTCTAAAAAGTGATGCTCCAAATCTTGTTATAAAATCTTACTGAATCCTCAGAGTCAAACACAAGAAAAGAAGCAGAAAGATGTTTTCAGTGTTCTCACCACTCGTTTTTTCTTTTAGTCTGCAAATTCCATACTGTCTATTGTGATGTGCTCATCTTGAGTAGTTGAATAAAATTTTGTAAGCAAACATTTCTTGCTTTTCTTTCAGAAATGATTTGCAAGACTTTCTGTTGGTATATGTACACTGATACCAAAAGACATGCACATGCAGGCCTAGCAGGCAACCTAAATAGAAGCCAAAAATAAAAGACCACATTTGGTATCTTTGGCTTATATTTGTCATTCAAATATTAGGGCACCAAGAATGACCATCACAATAATGTCTGTCATGTAATTACATAAGTATTATAATCTAATTATCCTTCTGAATGTTCCAACTTCATTTAACATTTTAAATTATTTTGGTTATTTTCATGCAATTACCTAATATGTAAAGCATACTATGATACCTGGCTTCTGTCCTTTGCCTGTGGAAGTGCCCCACACACTAGTGCTGGTGTCAATACTCTTGTCTGCACTCTTCCTCACAAGGGCTGGATTAGGTTTGAGTGCAGCAGGAATATCCTCCAGAGATGAGATATCCCAGTCATCATCATCACTACCATTAATATCTGTGTACTGTAAAACAAACAGAAAAGCCATGGTTAAAGTTTCTGCTGTGTACAATTTATTTTGAGAGATCAAAGACTACTATAGGTATCAACATTAATAAAACAAGTGAATGATCAATGGTGTGTCATAGAGGCAGGGCTAAGCTTTCTAAAAGCCTTCGTCAGAAACTGCTGAAATATTTTATGTCCTATATATTTATAATCCTCTGTTACAAACAAGCTGCTTGAACAATGTATGATATCATAAACAACCGTCCCTGAGGTGATGTCACTATGTTTGTGTTCTAGATCATGCCAAGCAGAGAGATTAGCAGTATTTAAGGATTTTAAGCCCGTTCAACTGACTAAATCACCAGATGCCTTTTAGGCTAGTCATATTCAAGAGGAAACATGCAATCCTTTTATTGGCCATTTATTAGTTTCAAAATAGCTAAATTTGTAATCACCAGTTTATGATAATGTGTGAGTGACAGCTAAAGCCTGAAAAGAAACCAATAGCACCAAGTTATACTATTTAACTGATGTGTTTGACTGTTGTTAATCACCCCAGGACTTAACAGCTATGCCACTCTCTGATCGGGAATGATGTCACCTACTTACTTTTAGCTCCTGCACCACATCATTTGTTTTAGTGACTGTAGAAGGCTTTTCTGACACTGTGTTTACACCCCCTACTGGCTTTCTCAGGCCTCTTTCTTCAAGCTGCTGCTCCAGATTCTTGGTCAGTGCCTTTACATTATCTATTGGCAGACAAACACTGGCTGAATCAAACTAATAATAATGAAAAAGAAGAATAAGCATGATTTATATAGCACATTTGTAAAACAAATGTAAATCAAATGTACCCACTGCTTTACAGGGAAAAAACTCAAAATTAAACAATATTAAAATTCTAATAAACATAATATTTATCAAATGTGTCTGAAGGATCAAGTGCAGGAATATCAATTTTTATTTTTATTTTTTTTAGATTTTCAGAGGTGACTTCCAGAGCTCTGGGCAAAAGTCACAAAAAGCATCTCCCTTCTGTTCAGCCATTTTTCTGGGATTACCAGCATACTGATTTTTGATCTACATGATCCAGCTATAAAATATCAAACAGTAATTTTCATAAGACAAAAAGGGACAAGATCATGATGAAAAAATAAAACCAAAAAGATAAAATGTTAAAATCAACGATTTTGTAGATCTGAAAAAGAGTTCTTTGGCGGTCTAAGAGAGTATTGCGGTAATCCACTCAAGCTGACACAGGTATACATACATTTCTTACTGTCAGCATTGGGGAAAATGTCATGAATCTGTAATCACATGCAAAGGACCGACATACAGTGCATATAAAAAATATTTCACCCCATGGGATGTTTTGCCCTTTTATTGCTTTTATAAATGAGCAACATAATTTGCTGTTTTTTGACAAGAATTTACAAAAAATAAACCTATTTAATATCAAAGTGAAAACAGATTTCTACAAATGTCAACTAATTAAAAAAAAGATAAATGTCAAACAAGTGACTGCATAAATAAATAATCAATCAATCAATCTCTTTACATGACTGACCTAATTCAACAGGGGTCTAGGCAATTGGTGCTAGTAATCTCACAACCAGTGAAGTGAAGATCACCCAGGTGCAGTGAATATGTCTCAAGTGATTAAAGTATAGATACCTCTGTCTGGAAGGAGCAGGCTGTCCTCACAAACAGAGTGCCTATGCAAGAAGACGACTAGTGAGGGAAGCCACCAAGACACCTATGACTACTCTGAAGGAGTTAAAAGCTTCAGCAGCTGAGATAGGAGCTACTCTGCATACAACAACTGTTACCCATGTTCTTCACCAATCAAAGTCTTATGGGAGATTGAAGAAAGCCCATATTAACTCAGTTCACCCAAGGGCATGTGGGAGACTCCAAGGTCGACTGGCCATCAGACAAGAAATTGTGTTTAGTGGACACCAAACACTACATATCAGCACAAAAACACACCATCCTCACCAAGAAGCATGGTGGGGGGCCGCATGCTGTGGGGATGTTTCTCAGCATCAGTCCCTGGAAGACTTGTGATGATAGAGGGTAAAATGAATACAGCAAAATGTAGGGAAAACCTGGAGGACAACCTGATTCACTCTGCAAAAAAACTATAACTTGGGAGAAGAATTGTTTTCCAGCAAGACAATGACCTGAAGAAAACATCGAAAGCCACACAGAAACGGTTTAAAACAAGGTGAATGTTCTGAAGTGGCCAAGTCAAAGCCTAGACTTCAGTCCAATTTGTGGCTGGACTTCAAAAGGGCTGTTCACGCCTGATCCCTGTGAAACCTGACAAAGCATGAGCAGTTATGCAAAGAGAAATGGAGTAATATTGCAGTGTCCAGATATGCAAGCCTGACTGAGATCTATCCCTACAGCTTTACATTCATCTACAGCATTTAGCTGACCCTTTTATCCAAAGCAACTTACGACTGTGATTGAGAACAACTTGAGCAATTGAGGGTTAAAGGCCTTGCTCAGGGGCCCAACAGTGGCAACTTGGCAGTGGTGGGGCTTGAACCAGCAACCTTCCGATTACAAGTAAAGTACCTTAACCACTGAGCTACCACTACAACATTCACAGCCATCTACTTTACATTATATATTAACAGCCATCTATTTTACATTATATATTAACATTTGACATTAGTTTGAAAAAATCTATTTTTACATTAACATTACAAGTTTGTTTTGGTAAATTCTTGTCAAAAAAGCATAATTATATTATAATTAAATATTATATATATTATAATTATATTATAATTATAATTAAAAGGGGAAAACACACACACACACACACACAGAGAGAGAGCGAGAGAAAAATGTTTAAAAATTGCAGTGAAGTACACAAGGGCAAGGTTTTCAGAGTGATATAGTCTATCCTTACCATATTACCATGTGATGGAGATATAATATAATGCACACAGAGAAACAAGAAACAAGCCAGGGGGGACATGGCAAGGTAGAAAAGGAGGATATGAACTAAGGCTAGACGATATGGCAAAAATATCACAATTTCTTTCCCCATATTGATCAATATCAATACTTATCATGATGTATACATTTTATAATGCAGCCAGTATCATGCTAATGACTGAAGCCTAAGGAGACCAGAAGGGTCATTAGTTAAACTTCAGAATATAGCTTACTTACAAAAACAATGTAATGTAAATGTTTTGTAAAAGTTTAAACAAAAACTTTAACAAAAAAATAAAATACTATGTACTAGTTTTACACCTCAAATGTTTTATAGATCTGTGTAAAAATGTGCAAACTGTAAACACTATAAACCAGTCATTATTATTATATCTGCACTTGTTACATCATTGAAACTGTTTGTTACATCTTTACTCACTTTTCAGTATTTTGTCATTTTAGAATAGTGCCTCTTGCGCTGCTGACATAAGCTGCATTTTTCACACTGTGGTCGCTGTAGAAACGTTTTGATGCGATTTCTGTCTTGATTTGCTCTGACCAACAACATTTTGCAGATCATCTGCACTAATATGTACTTCATCACTATACAGATATCCAAACCACTTTCATATAACTGATGATGTGTTTTTTGTCAACAATTTCCTCAGCTTTAGAGGACATCGCAAGTTCACTTTCGTGCTACTCACTGGTTCCACCTGAATTTTTCTAGATTTCAGAGCTGGTAGCCCAAACAATGCTTGGCGGTAGGGAATAGACATTTACTTTGACGTGCATGCCAAAAGTGACTGACTGTTGTCATGTTTATTTCTGCTGTGTGATAGGATTTAACAGCCTATCACACAGCAGAAATAAATACGCTCTTACAGCTGTCCTTATGAAGTGAAAATTTCAAAAGCTTATAACCACAGACATACATTTTATCGCAATTATGCTTCGAGATCATTTTCTCGCCTAGCACTAATATGAACCAGACTTATACTGAGCCAAAGAGGCAAACCCAGTTCAGCAAGTGGTTGAGCAGATTTCTGGTCACCTGTGTGGCTGATATCCTAGGAATTCCAAATTTCCATTACCTGTCAAATTGTTTAAAACTTTAAGTGCCACTTCAGGCCAATGGTACATCCAAAAACCTGACTGAAAAATTCCCCTATCAATTAGGGAAACCTTCTCAATTATTTTGACCAAAAATAAATAAATAAATAAATAGAATTTACAAATCTAAATAGATAAAAGTGTTGGTAAAAGTTTTGGTAATAAACTGAGTTGAGGAAAAGCAGTACAGGCGGAAACAAGCTTCTTACTGTGAAATGTTTTCTGCACATTTCCATTCTGGTCCGTTAACTTCGACAGCCGTTCCAAAGCAAGCTCCTCCATCTCACTGCCTTCAGTCCACTCGCTCTCGCTCTCGACCTCAGTTCCCTCTGTTCTGCTCACACTGAGTACAGGGGCCTGCTGCACTCTCTGGTGAAGGGCATCGGAACGTGGGGCTAGAGCCTGGGGAGCAGTGCGCTGCTGGGCTCTTGGATGCTGAGTTTTCACTGCGGTGGTGTTCACCTGTGGGGCTTTAACCTGAGAGGGTTTCTGAGTCTGTGGAGACTTTTCTTCAGACTCGTCTTCCTCTGAGGAGTTTTCGTCTGAACTGAATGGAGGGGTTCTATTGAAGCAAGGGCGATGGTGGAACATGTCAATAAATCACTTTAAATGAACTTTAAATGTCTTTTTATACCTACAAAAAAAGAGGAGTGGGTGAGCCATATCTCTATGTCAGCTAGCTCATATAAATTGAAATCCTGCACATATGGCAAAAGGCTGTGAGAAGCTGCTTACTTTTGATGCAGGAGTGAGATAGTTGGCTTGGGTGTCTGAGTGCCAGTCTTGCTCCAATGGGCTGGCTGGGGTGTGTGCTGCAGTTTGGGTGGATGGCCTGATGCTACTCTGGTGACTGTGATCGGTAAGCTACTTGATCGTGGCCTGGGCTGAGCTAATGAAAGTGCTGAAAGAATAAAGTGTTCAGTCAGTACGTTAAGCCTTGCCAAAGCAGAATGTCAGAATAAGGCAGACCAGCTTTTAATGTTACTTCAAGTAACAGACTTGACTATGTTGCATGGCATATTACAATTTTCTGGAGAAATGGCAATAAAATTAAAATTATGTGTATATTGTGCAGACATATCTTACTGCAAAGTTAACTGGCATGTACAAGGAACTTGTTTGTACTGTGCCGCAACTGATATGGGTTAGAGCTGCACAAATATTTGTTATATTGGCTGCTGCTCTGATATCAAAGAAGGACGCAGTTTACAATGAACAAACTAGCACATGATAAAAGGTTGTATTGTGATTGTGGGCTTCCTGACCAATAATGGCCATTGTTTAAACATGCAATGTCACAAACACAACAAATCAACTTAAGTTGCTTATCAACAATCAAAATAAAAGCCTTTTTATACCAAAAAGGTGTGTACTGACCTTGTGCTGGTTGTTTGGATTTGGAGGCAAGCACCATTGTTCTTTCCTGAGCCCTCTGCTCTAGTCTTTGGTTGATCTCCTTCTGTACCTGATGGTACGCTGGGTTCTTCGTCTGCCTCTGCTGTCTTTCAGACGCCACCTTTGTCATGGCGCTCTTATACGCTGTCTTAGAGAGTCCACTTACACCCTGAGCAATACAAAAGCCAGAAGGTTTGTAATGATGCTACATGTATGCACTAGAACAGTAAATAGTTCAGGTAGTGTTTAGTGGAGAACTCACAGGTTGGATGCCCAAATTAAGCAGCTTGTACTGTAGGCTTTGCTGCACAACAAGCCGCATGTCCCTCTTGAGGCCTGGCTGCTGGAGCAGCTCGTCTGCCTTTTGCTGCCAGGACTGGATACCAAAAGGGGCTTCTGTGACACTTGAGGAATCTGGCAAAAGAAGGCAATATGTATCTCGCAGCCCAATCTCAACATGTGCCATTCAGAGGAAGATGTATGAACGATGAACAACCAGAGCAAAGAACTTTTTTTCCCCCCTTATGCTTCTACTATGAGATGAACATGCTTCAGAACACTCTGATGGCATAAAGGGAAAGATGAGAGTTGAGAACCAGACTTTTTTTGCTTTGTTTTTTTAATCAGGGATTGGTGTCTCTCTCCTGACTGGAGCTTGCGTTTATTGACATGCTCACTGACTGGGCAAGAAACACCTGAACAACAGACACAGTCCATGCAGAGAGCATGCATGCATGCCACAGATGTCCACAGCCAACTTTCTTTTGGTTTGCTCCTTTTACCTTTGTCCTCCTCTGACAGCTCCACTATAGGATCCAATTTATGGACCAAGTTGGACTGCTTTACTAGGACATCACAAAGGGTTTCAAACAGGAGTGAGGATTAGATTGTGAAATTCATGAAAGTCTATCTTAATCCTAAACCCAAATTACTACAGTGTTTTGTTTCGTACATGCAATTGTATGCAAAAATTTAGAGCAAAGTGTATGCTCTTTTTCATTTATAAGCCTCTGAATGGCACCTGTTCACAATATTTTTGCAATACATAAAGCATAACTCCTAATAAATTTCCTTTTTTAACAGATTCAAAGTAAATATATTTATATGGATTTGTGAAAAGGTTTAGAAAGGACATTTTACAAGATTCTTATAGCATCAAGTCTATACTCTTCTAGATAGCTAACTAAGGATTTACAAATGAACTGACTTGTACAAGCCTAAGGTAAAAATCATCTATATTTGCAAGTCTTTTTTTGCCTTCTTCAGAGCCAGTGTAACAAATTATCTATATCCACACTAACATATTTGGCGTCTGCTAAATGAGAGAAGCTCTTACTTTTAGGAGATCTTTTGGAATAATCTTTATGTTTTGAGCTACAGTTGCATTTGTATTGGACTACACATACTTTAGACTTATAGATCTAGCTTCAATTTTAGCTGCTCAATACACTTTATGTTTCTCATTCCTGGAAGTTGAGAGCCCATTGCAGAAGGTTTCCACTTGTTTAAAAATTGACAGGGACATACAGCATAGTTTTTACCCAACTTCTGCATACAATTATAGACAAATATTAGTGAAAGTACTGACATATTAACATGCTGACTAAATTAAGTCTGTTCCCATGATTAAAACGTGGAAGTCAGACCCATCATGATTGGATATTAATTCATATTTATGGATATTATTATCTATAGGTTACTGGATACAAAGGGATGACAGACATTACTAATTCAGTGTCTGTGGAAGACTATAGTAGACAGACAAAAGTGGAAAAGAAGAATTTGTACACAATTTTTTAACTGTGTTGTGACATACCATTGACCACCACTTTGTTTTTAAGTTCTGGGGTTGACACTATAAAAAAAAGAGAGAAATGTTATTTAAAGGTCTAAAATAGCAGCAGTCAATAGTGATATTGAAAATGTAAATATACCCTGTATAAAATGATCAGATACCTTCTCGTTGCACTACTAGAGTAGGTGGACTTGAAGTGATCTGTTTCATCTGTAAACAGAATAGAACATGCATTGCTCAAAGTTTCATCAGCCAAACATTATGTAATGTTCAAGTTTTGCTAATTAAATGAAGAAAAATTCTCTTTCACTTCACTTGCAGTCTATTATCTTCCATGTTTTAGCACACCTCAGCCTTTTATGCGATTATTTAGTGACAGCATTCCAAGTCTCCAAATTAGTCTCTGGAGAACTTTTTGTCAGATTAGATCCAGGACACACTCTCTTCCATGAAAGGCCGGCTGTGGGCAGGCTGCTGGGCCAATACAGGAAATCCTGAACAAGCCACAGGCTTCCTGCTTTGCTCTGCAATGCTGACCTGCTTGCTCTGGTAAGCAATGATCTGCTCCTGCTCCTGCAGCCGGAGCTCCAGCTCCTTCGTGTGCCTCCATGCCTCTTCCTTCCCTTCAGACACAGAGGAGCGCATTTGGGACAGAGAAGCCTGGAGCTGAGCCGAGAGCAAGCAAAGCATGTGCAGATGTTAAGGGATAGAATATTAGATTGTGGAGGTACAATAAATCAGAGCTGCTCAAAAAGGCAGACGGCTCTCAAACCTACCTGACCCTTCTCGTTCTCGTGCTCCTCCTTCATTTTTTGCATCTTTGCAGCCCACTTCATTTCCTGAAAGACATAAAAATGTCATTACTATGCACATCAGGTCATAAACACATTTGTTGCCATTGGCAGACTCTGACCTGTCTGTGGAATTTCTGTCGGAGCTGTGCAACCTCCTGCCAGTGCTTGTCATCACTGTTCTGAGCCAAGTTTGCCTGTGTTTGAGCAGCCTGCGTGCTCTCCCGTATCTTATTGCTCTGCTGCAGCTTTAGCACTTCCTCCAACACAAACGGGAATATAGCATTTTTAGTATCTTTTTTTTAATAATTTGAGAATAATTAGTTTTTGTAAACTCCCAATCAAAAGCTGCTGGGGGCCTGCCTTAGAACAGATTATTTTCTATATTACTTTCGCCATGGTAGATAACTCATACAAATGGTGGCTTTTATTGTATTGAAAACTCACTTTCTCTAGATTTCTGTTCCTCTGGTGAAGTGAGTCCATTTCTCTTTGACAGGCCTGCTTGACTTCATCAATTCTGTGGTTCATACGCACACGCTCATCCTCCTTCCAGACTTCCAACTGCTTCATAAACTGCTCCTGTTTCTGTGTCAGATCTTTCTCCTGAATGGCAGGATAATAAAATAGGTTTAAACATCTGTACACACAAAGACTATAAACCATACCTCTAAGGAGAAAGAAATAAAATAATCCAAATAATAATGATGGATCAATTATTACTTTACTTATTAGTGAAGAATAAGATCTGGCATCATCATCTATTGCAGTATCATTGCTCTTCGCCAACTAAGTTTTGATTAAAGCATACAAAGTGTACCCAACTCTATTGCGTTCGGCAGTGTAATCTTTCTGTTGTGCCTCCATTTGCATTAGTTGGTCCTGTAGCCTATTGACTTCTTCTGCTAACTTCACAGTCTGAACTTTCTTCTGATTATCAGTCATCAGTTCTGAGAACAGAATAAGGATATAAATCAACCTAAATGAAATCAGTGCATATATATGGTAAAGTCACTCACTGAGATCATAGTGAAAATCCAATGGAACTCACTCATGTCATAATCCATAGGATGCCTGCGTTGCATATGACTTTGCAAGAAAGAGGCGTTCATGAAGGCTTTTTCGCAATGTTGGCACTGGAAGATGAGCAAATTAAAATAGGATTAAAACACTGGGGATGGCATACACTTCTGATTCATGAAAGCTGAAAAAATAGTGGTAGCAGGGAGTAAAACATCCAAGTTCTAAGTAACCCAAAAGACAACAGGGTCACAAACCACCACTATAAAGCTACCAATCACAGACCACACACGGCAGAAAAATATAAAGTGAGGAAAGCCGTTGCCATGGAAACACACAGTGGACCTCTCCTCTCAACAGTGTGGAAACCTCTGAGAGATCGGTAGGCAAGATGATGATGTGCCTCTGTACACCACCACCCACGGTCTGTATCAGCACACCCCCCTAGCTGTCGCATTTAAATTTAACCTCCCTTCCATTGATATGCTCAAACATTAAACGCTGTGTGTACGCATGTATGTGCTCATGACAAGACAAATTCAAAGATGTACAGCACACACCACACACATAACCAATTTCCATATTTGGCTCCATTTTGAATGAGTCAGTATTGTGTACAACTAACAGTTGTGGATGAGATTAAGATGCTGTTCAAAGGCCAATTAATTATGGAACTACGGTTATGGAGGTGACATTTAAAGGTTGCTGTTAGCCAAGCCTTCCCAGCACATAGCAACCACTCACATGAACACAGAGTGTTACCCTGGCAACAGCTGTGCAATGGTTAATAGTCATGACAATAGGTAGCTCTTCAATTTCCGCATCAGGAAAAATGTAGCAAGGTACAAAAATCAAATGCACAGGAAATGATGGTGGCAAACAATTTAAAAGGTGGGGATGAAGGGTGTGCCTTTGTCTAAAATACTGTTCATAAGTAGACTGAAGTCATTGTCACCAGCAGACACCATCTGCTTGTAACCCTGAATCCTGAACCCTGCCCAAAAATACAATGTAGTGCATAATCAGAACAAATCTGAGCAGAGTCCAGACTGCAGGAGTAATGTAAAAGAGAAATCTCACTCTCTGTAGAACCTAACACAGAGCATTTGATGTGCTTTTTCACTCCACAAACACCCCCTTCCCCCATCCTTCCTCACGCACTGGGGACAATAAAACATAGGGGCCGAGTTTTCATGTGGGGGAGGGGACCGGATCACATCACATTAAGAAGATACATTCACACCCCAGCAAGCCCACCCCAAGAGTCACACCGACCTTATGGTAATTAGCCAAGCCCGCGCTGATCATGGCTTGCTGAGAGGTAATGATCTTCCTTCTCTGCTTGAGCTCTTCCTTTAAAGACTTGGCATCCTGGCTGCACTTTCGCAACTGCTCCGTGAGCTGCTCCACTTCGTGTGCCTGGGCCTGGAGCCGCTGCTCGGCCGCCTGCAGGCTGATGGCCAGGCAGTCTTGCGAGTGCAGCAGGTACTCCACGATGAGCTGGGATAACCGGAAGAGCTTGAGCAGCGCCGGGTCCACCTGGCTGTGGCAGCGGGTGCACCGCTCACCCTCCAGGTTGCAGAACGCCACTGTCGCCACATGCTCCTGCAGCATCTGGAAGTCCAGCTCACAGGCTACACGGTCCACATCGACCGCGTTGATCCGGCGCCAGTCCACACTCTCATGGCGGGCACGGAACTTGAAGGGGGCGGGGAGAGCAGTACCCCCGAAGGCTCCAGACATTGTAGAACTATCGGGTTGGCCCTGACCGCCTGAGGATGGCTGGCTCTGTGGGGAGCTCAGCAGAGATGGTATCCCTGCTGAGGAAAGAGCCCCCTGGGGCTCTGATGACAACGGGTAATAGATATTGTTGTAAAATGGCTGCAAAAGAAAAAATGCTGGCTGAAATCAACACAGACAAACCGACCAAATATAATGAAATGCCTCAATAAACAAAAAAATGTATCTAACTCTCAAGCACGTTTTTCAGCATAATATAGCCACAGCGGTTCAAGCACATACACAGCAAACAAAATTAGATATCTACCACAATGATTATACAACAAAAGAGGAAGCGATCAATGTAAACGTCAAATTTTATTGTTGACAGTAATCCACCTTATATTGCTGGTTCACTGTCCTCTTACCATCTTGCGTTTTCACGAGCCTACAGAAATACAGGAACGACTCTCCGAGGTTCTTCCCCCTTACTTGTGACAACGCCAAATCAGGGCGTCCCGTCAGTCTCCATGGAAACAAAAACGCGTGTCCTAGATTGCTAGCTCTTCGCTAACGCTAGAAGGAAAAGAGAATTAAAGTCATCGCTGTATTGCTGGCAAAATGGACAAACAGAAATTCGTGTTTCAAGTATAAAACTAGGATTGACAGTTGGTAAAACATTCTCTAGAAAGCCGAGACCTGGCAAGAGTTGACCTAACAGTCAAGACTAAGATCAAAAATATACACAGCTTTAAGGTTAGATACTTTTAGTATCTGACAGCCAGTATGTTTCTATTTCGCATAGGGTAACCTAAGCAGCTAAGCTAGCTATCGTCTCCCCCCCTCCATTTATTGACTATACCTGCTATGTATCATAGCTGCTTTCTGTTTTACAAAATAAGTTTGCTAGTTAGCTGGCTCAGACAAGTTAACTGGTTTACTTGGTAAGCGGGTATAACTGCATAAATTACATCTATTTCTACCAGCCAAACAAGCTACTAAACAAGCTAACGGCCTCTCAAGTTACTTTGCCTTCCAAACATCAAGTTAGGACAAGCCCCCTTGCTGAACAAAAGACGGACACATGCGTTTTGCCAATTAGGAGTTAAGAGGTCACAAAGTTCTGAGAATTCAAACAAAAAGCTGTACGGCTGCATTCATAGTTCATCATATAGCTACTGTAGATATCTTACCAGCATTTGCAGGGCACAAAACCCAAACCTTATCCAACCCAGCGTTGTTAGGTTAACCTACTTAGGAACGGATATCGAAGTAACGGAAAGGGAATCTTTACACAGTGCAAAAAGGCTTTTTTCAGTTTTTGTACAGAACAAATACCGATTTAATATATCGTTTCAGTTTAAAACTAAAATTATGATTACACAACTAGCATAACGTTGCAAATAACGACAAAAAATCCTTACCTAGCAAGCTAATTAGCTAGCTAGCTAACAGACAAGTTACTTAGGGAAAACGCGTCCAAGATGCAGACCGACGTGACGTAGATCAGGGCTCGCAAGTTCCAAAAGCTGCTCATTACTGCATCAAGAAGGTGAGGGGGAGGGGAGCCTCAGGCTGCATGTTAAGAAGTAAGTGTAAAGAATTGAGTGTTTGTGAACAAACCGCATTTCTGTTCTGTTTCTTTAATTGTCAGGGTTTTATGGTGATGTTAAAACTGTAACCACAAGGAATTATTATAATAATATTATATTAAAATGCACGGTTAATTGGAATGTCTTTTTAAAACATGTCAAACGTGTGCTAAATTGAGGTGGTTGGAATTCTGTTATTCTGTTGCTTTGGCACATCTACTTTCAACGATCAGCGAAGTATGTACCGTGAATGTACAGACTTTTTTGGTCTGTAGCGCCGCCGAGTGGCATATTGGGAGACCGGCTATATTTTGTACTACCTAGTAATACAAAATATTAAATGTCAATGTAAAAAACATTCTGTCACGTAGAGTGGCCATTATGATTTGAGTTTAAGCTATTTAGAGGTGAAAGGAAATTTTGAAAAATACTGAAAAAGAGAAACAATATAGCTAACTTTACAGAAAATGATAACCACAATGATTATACAACAAAAGAGAAAGCGATCAATGTAAACGTCAAATTTTATTGTTGACAGTAATCCACCTTATATTGCTGGTTCACTGTCCTCTTACCATCTTGCGTTTTCACGAGCCTACAGAACTACAGGAACGACTCTCCGAGGTTCTTCCCCCTTACTTGTGACAACACCAAATCAGGGCGTCCCGTCAGTCTCCATGGAAACAAAAACGCGTGTCCTAGATTGCTAGCTCTTCGCTAACGCTAAAAAGAAAAGAGAATTAAAGTCATCGTTGTATTGCTGGCAAAATGGACAAACAGAAATTCGTGTTTCAAGTATAAAACTACGATTGACAGTTGGTAAAACATTCTCTAGAAAGCCGAGACCTGGCAAGAGTTGACCTAACAGTCAAGACTAAGATCAAAAATATACACAGCTTTAAGGTTAGATACTTTTAGTATCTGACAGCCAGTATGTTTCTATTTCGCATAGGGTAACCTAAGCAGCTAAGCTAGCTAAAGTCTCTCTCTCTCTCTCTCTCTCTCTCTCTCTCTCTCTCTCTCTCTCTCTCTCTCTCTTCCCCCCCCCCCCCCCCATTTATTGACTATACCTGCTATGTATCATAGCTGCTTTCTGTTTTACAAAATAAGTTTGCTAGTTAGCTGGCTCAGACAAGTTAACTGGTTTACTTGGTAAGCGGGTATAACTGCATAAATTACATCTATTTCTACCAGCCAAACAAGCTACTAAACAAGCTAACGGCCTCTCAAGTTACTTTGCCTTCCAAACATCAAGTTAGGACAAGCCCCCTTGCTGAACAAAAGACGGACACATGCGTTTTGCCAATTAGGAGTTAAGAGGTCACAAAGTTCTGAGAATTCAAACAAAAAGCTGTACGGCTGCATTCATAGTTCATCATATAGCTACTGTAGATATCTTACCAGCATTTGCAGGACACAAAACCCAAACCTTATCCAACCCAGCGATGTTAGGTTAACCTACTTAGGAACGGATATCGAAGTAACGGAAAGGGAATCTTTACACAGTGCAAAAAGGCTTTTTTTCAGTTTTTGTACAGAACAAGTATAATACAATAGTTAACCACTTTGTTCAGTGCCACCAGTTCCATCTGGATTTACATCCACTACAAAATTCCAATATTGCATTTCACCCCATCTACTGATATTTATAGCCTGCATTCGCTTTCCACTACACTGCCCCTCAGACACGACTGTAACTGCTTTACTACTGGCACTAATGGGAATCTCTATGTTCTTATTACTGAATAAACCTGCTAAGGAGCTAAGCACCTGATTATGCCTGTACATGCAGCACCCCTGCATCAAAGTAACTTTACATGCTAATAAAATATGTGTCAATGTTCCAGCCCCCACACATAATTTACAGTTTGACTTGTCACTGTCCAAGGATGTCGAGATTGAAGAACATCATGAGTCATTCCAAGTGAAAAGTTGCAACTCAGATCCATTGCCCATAACTCTAACCAGGTGACTGTCCACTTCTGAGCCATTTCTCCTATGAAATAAGTGCTCACTCTAGACACAGGTGCTACAAATGAATGGCAGAGAAAACAAAACAGAAGAAAAACAATTACACAAGACAAGGAAACCATAACAAAAAGGCTAGGAGGATGGCCAGTCATGACAAATATCTGGTTATTTTACTGTAATCTGCAAATTACAGAGCGTTTGCTTCTGTTATTTTGGTAATTTGTCCATAGTTTTCTTTTAATTTTCTCTTCATTCACATGTTGCATACATCATGGTTATTGTAGACAAATAGTTAACCACGTCTAAGTGTGTTTACTGCTAATCTTATACAAACCAGATAGATGAAATGGTCTTTGGTCTTTGCTGAAATTTTGAGCCAAGCTTCTTGTCAGTAACTCTGAGTATCAAGCTCTGTGAGCCCTTGTGCTAGACCTCTCTTCTGCTCTGCTAGGGTGTCTGTGTTTTCACATGTCCCCTCTCTTCTCCAGTTTTCCCCTCTTGAGTCTCCCCATAGCCACTAAAGTTCCTCTCTGTTTTTGTTTGGGAAGTTTCAGTTTGGTTTTCCCCAGTGCATCGGGGCTGACATTCTTCCCGTGGTGTCCTTTGTTTTCCTTTTTTCCACGCTCGGCGTGGTGTTTAGTTTTTCCTCCCGTTTTGTTATCCTCCATTCCTTCGAAGGGCGATATACAGGCAGGTTGTTTTATGGCCACCGTAGTCTAGGGGGAGCTCGTTCGCCTTGCAACAAATGGGCCGGGCTTCGGTTCCCCAGCATTGTTTTTATTTCTTGTTTTACCTGTTCTAAGAGCCAACTGTTTTGCACACGGGCCCACTTTCATTAAAGCGTGGTAGCTCACACAGCGGAGTGTCGGGCTCATCACCTATCTGTCCTGGGTTTGAGCGCCATTACAATGTTTTTAATTTTCCTTTATTATAATTGATGAATCAATAAACACTTTATTAGTTGTAAATATAACGGTGAGCGGTAAGGAGGCGGACGCATGTGCAGAGAAGAGCGAGATTTAGTAAGGGCGGAGTCGGTATAACGGTCCAGGGTCATAGAGCCAACATAGAGATTATGGGGTTTCATGATAAAACAAGGGCTAGGATAAATGAAACAGAGCAAAACAACACTAAGGCAAACAAGGAGAAGCAGGCTATAACAAAGACTAGGAAACACTGGGGGGCTAACAAACACGAAGGCTAGGATACGCGGAGTACAAACTTACGGGCTTTCAAAAACATTCAGACATTAAAACTAATCGAACATAACAATGAACAGCCAAGACCAAGGCCATAAGGCAGGGTTTACATACACGAACTAAACAAGGTAAAAACGAGGGACGGGTATGGAAAATCAAACGAGAAAAATCAAACGATGGGCGGAGGGAACAAAACTATGGAATGGAACTCAAATTCGCAAGACAGGGAAAACATGGAACACGGAAGGTGGGAGGGACTAATCGTGAGAGTAAAGCTTGTGTTTCTTGTATGGCATTTCTAATTTTGATAATGAGTTGGAACTAAATTAACATATTCATTAATCACCTTTAATTACAATTTGTTTTCCCTGCTAATCAGGGTTATGTTCCAATTAATCTTAACAGTTTTGATTGCCAATTTATTGAAGTTCATACCCTTACATCATTCTGAATATTAAAACTGTAATTCATATGAAAATGTAATTATGGATATTCAGGCGAAACCCATTCAGTGTTAAAGTGGCTCATCACAGATGGCAACCCTAAACATTAGTTTGATGGCATCCAGCAAACATGTTCAATGCAGAGGCATTCTTTCAAGAGAAAAAACAAACAAACAAAAAAACCCCATGCTCTGCTGTTATAAAGTGGTTTGTTACTGATTTTATACATTGACAACTTTACCTGTGTGGTTCTTTAGCTAAGCAGCATAGCTAGCTAGCTAATGATGACCCATATACCTATCCAGCTTCTCTCACTAATCGTTGCCCAGTTGCAGTGTAAATATCATGAACAGTGTAAATATCATGTCCAGTTACCTTGTACAGGAACTTCTTTTCTGGCTAACATTTATAGATTTTATTTAAGGGTACCTTTTCAAATATGCATGCTCACCTGGCGTTGCCATTCTAAGTTTCCTGCCAACTACTTTCAATGAAAAGTAGCTAATGCTTTCATGAACAGTCACTAAATGCCACTAATTGGCATATTTATTTTGTCACTGAGTTGTATTTGCATTCTGCTTAGTGTCAGATGGTGTCAGCCTTTTACATCTGGTTACTTCTCTATACTCTGTGCTCTCAAATACTGTATTTTAATACACTCTAATTCCTAGTAAAGCTGTTATCATTTACATAGTTTTCTGTTTCTGTTGTCAGACACGGGACAAGTATGAAATAGTGACAAACAACTTTTTAACACTATATGTTAACCAGTAGTCACTTCCAAGCCATTTCCAAGCTACTGTTCTGCATTGCTAAATTTCAGCATTTATACCCAAGATGTTGTCTGACAAAATCAATATACTCATAACTTAAAGACAACAGCTGTGTTTTGATTTATTTCTTTATCTATATTTACATGTAAAATGATCAGAGAGTTTAAGGGAAAGTTTAAAGGAACAAAATATCTTATTTTTTTCACACAGTAGACAATATATTTACTGTTCACTGAAAACAGTAAAGATGATCAAATTAAATTGTTAAACAAAAAGTAGCAAACAATACAGATTAGTGATTTGTCCTTGGCAATGTATGAGGGAAAGCAAGTCACAGGTACGCCTAATATTCAGGGGACGAGGAAAGAACATGAGGATTGTGTGTAGTGTAGTTTGCCGAAGACTGGTTCTGGGCATGACAGTAACCCCCCCAACCCCCCCCCCCCCCCATCGGGAACAATCAGGGGCTGATATCCTGACACACACTGAAAAGGCATAAGGCCAGTAATAGAATGTACTATGGAATTCTGAGCCATCTTTGCCCAGATCAAATAATGAGACTATTTATTCTGTTGGTCTCTACAGTAAAGAAGTTTTCCTAATTTTTAATTCACTACTTTTACCTATTCATTCTCCCCCAATGCCTCCCTGCTGTGCCCCCCCCCCCCCTCCACCTCATCCACCTACATCTCCGTTGCCCAGGATGTACACTCATCAAACCCTGACTAGGACATCTGGAAAACTGGAATAGACATTAAATGCATATTTTTTTCTCACTACTTATTTTATACTTTGATATTATTGCTTTCGTGGTGTCCATTGTTGGTCAGAGGAGGATGGGCCCCAACTTTGAGTCTTGGTGCCTCTCAAGGTTTCTTCCTCATACTCTAGGGAGTTTTTGCTTGGGTTAGGACATGTGTACAGCTGCTTTGTGACAATGACTGTTGTAAAAAGCACTATATAAATAAATTTGACTTTAAAGTTGTCTTGGATAAAAATGCAGAGCAAATCAGTCTTAAATAACATTGTACCTTATTCAGTACCTTCAAATGTTATGTATGTGATGTTAAAGTTTTATTACAACTAATTTGAATATTTTGTTTTGGACATATTTGATTTGGTGTTCCTATGTGCTTCCTAAGTCAGGTGTTGATTATGCAATTCTATATTGATTATTAAAGGAGATCCTATGAAGTAACTCACTACTTAAGTGGTCTTTTTATTAGATACTTTCTTAGTTATCATTTATATAACTAATTTTAATTCTACTTGTATAATTATTATTTTAAAGTAACAATAATTTTACTTGAGTACAGTTTTGGATACTCTACCAACCTGTGTAGGTCATTAAAACAAATGACCTATTTTTAGTTCTGTAATATTGCCCAACTCTGACACCTTTTTAGTCTGAAAAGTGCTGAAACCCTGCAAGCTATCATTCCTTCATATCTAGATTATTGTAATTCCCTCTTTGTTGTTGTATCTTTAAAAAAGTCTTAATAGATTGGAACTTATTCAAATTGCAGCTCACACACACAAAGGACCTCTGATAGTGGTCTACTGGTGATCCCTCAGACCACACTAGCCATCCTTTAGCACTATGGCCTGCATACTTTGGAATCCCAACCCACAATATATGTGAATGTTCTGTGCCCTGACATACAAACACTTAACGTCAAACAGGTGTGCGCCCTCACGGAGGGTGTGGCTACAAACAAACGAACCCCCTGCACGCGGCAGGCCTTACCACGTGACTCATGGGGGGAGGAGCGTTCCGTGACATAAAATGTAATCATGATTTATTCTTATCTAAAACAAATCTCATCAGTGTACACCCAATAATCCACAATGACAAAGCAAATACAGGATTTTGGAATATTTCACAAATATATCAAATAAAAAACTGAAATATTCGATTTACACAAGTATTTAACCGCTGTGTGCACCTCCAGTTTTAATCTCATTTTGGAACGATTTGTACTTGTAAGCTTTAACACTAGTTATCTGAAATTGTACACATAGCACAGTGATAATTCAGGATTTAAATTGAAGCAGACACTGGGGACAAGACATCAATTAACATCAAGGCTTATGTTTCCATCATTTAGGTTCCATTTGAGCTCATCTAAACCAGAAGAAAATATTTTTAAAAACAAAAAACCTTTTTTTCAAGCTCTACATTTCCTGATTCAGCAGGGTCTTGTCTAATAAACTGAACACTTTTGAGCATATACATACCTACACAGTATTTTCCATTAGGTGTGCTAGTTATCTCATAAGTGCCCCAAAACCTTTCCAAATTCAGACAAAGTCATCAGTCACTATACATCGTGTGCAAGATTATTTTTGCTAAAACAACACAGCAATGTTCTTACTAAAAAGAGTACTAAAAGACAATATATAGCTTCATTGTTAAAGGCTAAACAATATTAGCTTCATTGCTATTAGCTTCATTGCTATTAGGCTAAAAGGTTATGGGGAGGAAAATACTGTAATACTGTAAATGCTGTAATACTATAAAGAAATAGTATGCTTTCTCATTTACGAATTTTTCAGCACTCAGTTAAAACATCCAGTGATTTGTGATGCAAACATCGTAGCAGGTCCATGCTAGAAGTCATTAAACCATCTCTCAGCTTCTAGCTCATTCTTTTAACATCATAGCTTGACAAACACCATCAACTATGAGACCATTTATATATAAATGCTGATATTTTCTAATTATGTCCAATCAATTAAATAAGGTGAACTCCAATTACGTTGTTGAACGGGGATACCCAAGTCTGGTCTTGGAGATGTACCATTGTGCAGAGTTTAGTTTCAACCATAATTGAACAGTCCTGATAGAAATAAGTACTTCAAAAGCATCTTAATAATAGAGCCAGGTGTGCAAGATTAGGATTGGAACTAAACTCTGCAGGACACTAGATCTCCAGTACTGGATGTGGATTTCATGGACCATTGACAGAAGTAGGACACATAGGAGCTCGAGTGCAGCATAACAAATATTTATGTAAATGCAATATTTCCATATTTTGGAAAGTTATTCCAAAAACATACAAATAACGAAAATTTGAAAGGGTCTGAAAATGTTCCATATGCAATATATATTATATGGTTGTCCGATCAATTTTTTTGATCCCGATACCGATCCGAGTCATTTAATATTGAGTATTTAATATCGAGTCTCAATCCGATACTTATATTTTCCAAGATAATACTATTGCACAGTGCACACTTCAAGTACATTACCAGTTATTAAAATCAATGCAACGTGTATGCTAGACAAACTGCCGCGTGTGCAATACCGCACTCTTTAAATCAAAGTCAATTCAGTGTGCAGTGAGACTAAGTAATGACATCGAGGAAACATCAGAACTCCAAATATCTGTGGTAAAGACACATCAGTCACATCTGATAAAAGACCTCGTATGTGGTCACGAACCTTGTAAAGCTTTAGTATAGCCGTGTCTTAAAGGTAGTGTCGAGACGGTAGGATGTACCGTGGCTCCAAAAGACGACGAAACCTGTATTTTCAAAGCGATAGGTTGGTCATCCAATGCAATGTATTCATTTACGTTCTATATAACCCTTTTTGCCATGTCGTTCACTGGATAAAATTTCCCTCTTCTTTTAAAAATTTTCTCAAGTGTGTGTTACTTTAGTGCAGTCTTTGCCTGGCTAACCTAAGTAAACTCACTGTATTCCGCAGAGTGTTTTATTTTTGAGGTGGCGTATCAAATTGGTAGTATTGAATATGGCTCCGTTACTACTGCCTCTCGAAATATTTGCATTGCCGACATTACACGTGGCTGATGGAATGGTTTATTTCCCCAGTTTAAAATATTTCCACACCACAGACGTTTAGGTCTGTTCTCTGTTTACGTTACTGTCTGTTCTCTGTTCACGACACCCGTATGATCGCAAAGGATCGGGCTTGCGGTTGTGCTCAATAAAGCTGATACCGATCAGTAAAAATGCCTTCAACAGCCCCGATACCAATCTTTCAGATCGGATTGGGCCTGATATATTATGCCTATTTTTGTGATCAGTATCAAGCTGTTAAATTATAGCCCCAATAACTGGGCTCTTGAACTACATGCAGAAAAGGTCTCAGCACATGAATCCAATGTAAAAAAAAAAAAAAAATAAATAAAAAAATAAAATAAAAAAAAACCCATATATGACCTGTTAATAAACTGCAATGACTATAGAAGTATATTCATTTCTAACATATTGCCTAGAAAAAAGCTGAACCTCTGCAAGCACAGCTCACATCTGAACATTATGGCTGTATGGTGCACATAAATTAAAGCAGCTAATGTTCAAGGCTGTGCTCTGTTGCATTTCCTTGACATTTGGACTATGTCATGCTGGGAGAACCCAAGGAGAAATCACTGCAGTCACTGCAAAGTTTCAGCCAGAGCATTAAGAAGAAAGAGAGAGAGCAATGCTGTGACTCTTTGCTGCTTCAGCAGTCTAGATTCTCTTCTACTTTTAGATTGTTCACCTCCAGAAGTCTAACAGGAACAGAGCAGTAATTGCCAAGGGAATTTCTATACTCCTTGCATATGGAAACCATGTCACTGTTCCCTTTTTCTCTTTCCTTCTCTCACTCTCTCTTTCTGTGACATCCTTTTTTATCATTTTGATTATAATAGGCTATTATGGTGGTTAATTTACACAGCAGTTTTAGGGTGAATTAGTACTAATTTGAATTAATACAACATGGGGGAGGTTTAAGTAAAACCGAAACTGATTAGTTTTGAAGTCTATTGTGGTTATTTCAGGTTATTAACAAATTGGCCCAAATGAATTGCTCATGTCCTTGTGCATATACTTTTTTTATCAACAAGCAAATGAACTTGTATTGTAAGTCCCTGAGCTGTAGCATCCAACACATATTTTCAGGCTGCATTCTCTAGGTCTGAGGTGTGGCCAGTGTTGGGGCATTAGCAGAAGAGGGACCCTCATGAATAGAGATTTTAATTTAGGTTGATAGATGGACTTCACTCAAACAGTGAGGCCCAAGGCAGACAGGAGATGGCTCTCTTGTTAAATTATTCCCAGTACAGCCAGACTCTTCAGATGGAGACATCTCAGTGAAGCTCCACTTTGCAGGAATAGCATCTGAAGACACACTCAGTGAGTTTAGAGGATGCTTTTAAACAGATACAGAACAAAAAGCTGAGAAAAGATAATGAGGTTATTCTAATAAGAAGTAGTCATTGGTGCAACTGGGGCCTAGGGGCATATTAACACATAATTCTCCAAGAATAAAACAATAAAATAAAATAAAAATCTTTATTTTAGAAACCAAGTGCTGTCTTAGATTTCGGCAGATCCAGAAACATTGCAACATTGATTTGGGGGAGTCCAGTTACAGGTAAATGAAGTGTACTTTCAATAAAAGGTCTGGGATGTCCTAGACAGGCACCCAGAATCTACTGTGAATACCATGCCTCTCTCAGTCCATGAAGTATACAGCTGACCCGTTCTCATTTGAGAATGCAAATGGATTCTCACCATAGGGATGAGTGATCAACAGAAGTCAAGGGTTCAGTATCCTGCAGAGAGAACCACAGCCCTGTGAAGAGAAATGTCAAGTGTTAATATGATTTGTTTATGTCAGTTAGTTTGCTCTTTCAAGGAACGCTATATATGGTTTACCATGAACTGGTATTTTCAGCTATTTTGTCCAGTGTCATTTTCCATCTTTTACCAATGACATAAGTTTCCTTAATCCATCAATAACTACTTTTACATAACTACTAACAATACATTACTACTAACCCTGTGTGGGTGTGTGAATGCCTTACAGATTTATGCAAGTTAGATATAAACTTCACAGAGAAGTCTGTTGTTGAGACTTCAATTTATGTGACAGGAATCATCCACGCACAGGACCTGCATGAAACAAGTACATCTAAATAGACAAAATGTGAAGAGTTGAAAGGAGACTAAAAGTAACATGCTCAAGCAAGCATGCAGCTACTCACCAATGCCACAAGCTTCCTGCCACCTGACACCTAATCATATGAGGAGCAGTGCTGACATGCCAACTTGCCATCTTAAGGGTCAATATGCACATCAGTAATCCATCCCTACTGTTGTCCTTACTGTAATACTTTCTGTTAACAGAGTGGAGTTAAGAACTGGAAAGCACTTCAAATTTATTGCATGCCCAAACTGAAAGGATTTCATTACATTGCTAGAGTTGGCTCTATGCACACAAAAACCTTTTGACACAAACTGCATTTTGTGTCAGTATTCAATGAAATGCACCAAGTTTGCACTATTTGGCTCTGTCAGGCAATCTAGATGTTAATCACAGCATGTGTTTATGACAAACATAACACCAAAGATAATCACTTGCAAAGTCATTGTAAATGGAACTTGTTGATTGTGCTTAGCAAATGACATATGGAAGGGTGTTTGACACTAAGAGGTGTGAACAAGATAATTCTGGGTACACCATATACAGTCTGATGCAACATATTCCAGAATATTTAAGTGGGCAGTGAAGACAGGAGCTGTTGGGTCTGAGTGGTACCTTGTTGTCAAACTGGTGGGTACTAAGGTGATGACTCTGTCACAGCAGGCATGTAGGAGAGCAGTGTGAGTTCAGTCACTGGATGACGTTTGTGTGAGTTCAGTGACTGGATGCTCCTTTCTGAATATCTTTGTTGAAGTCCAAAGTATAAGACCTAGTAGGTTATATGAGATGGGGAAGAGTACCTTTGAATAAGTGGACCAGTCCTCCAGGGCTACAATAATAGCATAGAATTCCTGCCTGCCACATTAACTTTACTGAGAAAAACTCAGCTGGATAAAGTTTAAATAAGTCTCCTTGCCACTGTAAATGCATAGACACAGTTCCCACTCTAGAGGCTGGCATGCTGCAGAATGAAAGCTGTGGTGAAGCTTAAACTTGTTCAGTAGAAGGCTTGTTCAGTGTAAACATGATTATGTTGCAGATTCTGAAGAATTCTCTGTAAAGGAGGTCTGGCCAGTCTCAATTCTTTGGGAGCAACCCACTGAATAGACGATAATAATAATTATAGCATAGAATTAAATATGTTGTGAGATAGCCAAGACCCTTTGGCAGATCCTAAGTGTTTCCTTTAAAAAAAGGTACCTTTTTATATGTATTATTTTACCTTTTTCTTTCAAATCTGACCGGGTCTTGCAGATTTGTCCTTTGTAACATACGAAGGATTTGGTCCTTTCTCTGGCAGGAAGCTGCCCAGGTGCTTGTGCAGTCTCTTGTAATCTCAGAGCTAGACTACTGCAACTCACTACTTGCTGGTCTTCCTCTAAGAGTCATCAGATCTCCCCAACTTGTCCAAAATGCAGCAGTATGACTGGTCTTTAATCTTCCGAAGTTCACACGTTATTCCACTGCTGCTCTAGCTTCACTGGCTTCCAGTATCTGCACACATGAGATTTAAAACCTTGATGCTTGCATACAAAACCAAAAATGGATCAGTCCCTCCATACTTGATGTCAGTGGTCAAAGTCCGATCCGTACCTCATCTACTTCGAACCTCAAGTATGGCTCGGCTTGAAATGCCATGCTTCAAGTGTCATGGAAGACAAGCATCAAGACTATTCTCTGTCCTGGCTCTTATGGTGGAAAGAACGTTCACTTGCTATCCGGACAGCAGAGTCCCTTGCAGTCTTCAAAAGCAGACTGGAGACCCATCTATTTGTAGAATATTTAAATGACCACAGACTCTTTGTTGACTAAGTGAAACTAGTACTTATTGTAGGCTATTCTTTATTACACTGATGTTGACTGCTGCTTTGTTGCACTTATTGTTGTCTAAGATAGAACTTATGTATTTTGCACTTCTAGGCATCAGCATTGATATCAACAGTATTCTAGTTCATTGGACTCTAGCTCTACTGGCTAGGATGTATTCTCTGAGTAAATGACAAAGCACTTTTGTAAGTCGATCTGGATAAGAGCAGTCTTCTAAATGCTGTAAATGTAAATATAAATGTAAATGGAATAGAATTGTGAATATGGAAAAATCTGTTGAAGCCACACAATATTATCAGATACAAATGTAAAAACTTAGCTGAAATTTCTTATAACATTTAATGTAATTCCTGTAAATTTACAAAGAAAAGCAGTGTTAGTATTCACAACATGGCCCCCTCCTAGACTCCTCCCTATGTTCGTGTGTGTGTGTGTGTGTGTGTGTCTGTGTGTCTTCGTCGCCACACCCTTCCCATGTGTCGTACCTGTTCCTTGTTATCTGCGTTCTTAACATGTACATATAAAGTGCTGTTTACTTGTTAGTCTTTGTCAGTGTGACCCTATGTATGCTGTGTATCAGCTGCTTCATTGTGTGTTAGACTGCCTGTTACATTCTGAGTGTTGTTATTTCTTATTGTTCTTCGTGTTTTGGTTCTTCATATATTATCTCTATATAATTATTATGTCCACCAACAGACCCTGGACATCAACTTACATAGTTTTGTAAAACAATTTCATTCTGAATGCACATTTATCATACAGATCCTTTATGTTAAGCTCATGTTAATGCCCCTTTGTATAGCTCGCTAGCTAAGTAACCAGTTCAGGTAAACTATATCACTAGTTCCACTTTACAAAGAAATGGCCCATTTGTGTACATGAAGTTAATAGGCATCATTAGAAGCCCATCCATATCAGTGGGTCACACAGATCCTTGAATAGCTTGACAGTATTTAGTATGTAAATATTATAGTATGTTTAAAAATATGGCAGCTGGTGTACTCTGTAGTACATTTAACAATGTTGTCTGACAATAAAATACATTTAACATTTTAATGGCATTCTATCACAATTATTTGGGTGCTGCAGCTAGATTTGCTGTAGATTTGGAATGTAAAAATGAAAGTGTCTCCATCAGCCCACTTGATTCCCACCACCACCAGTTGGATAGCTGGGGCTATATGGAGTTTTCTAACAGTGGTTAGTGGGTAAGCTCCATTTAGTTACACCTGTTTAGTTTAAACAGAGTCAATGGCTACTGTGCTATTTTTCTCAAAGAAGCTTGCCAACACTAACAGAGTAGGAAGGGGGGGGCACTATTAAAACACTTCCTATATGTATTCCTACATAGTCTGTATCTGCAAACAAAAGCACATGCAAACAATAGAGTGGACCAAGGAGTTTGGAGCTATAGCAACAAACAAGAGGTTAAAAGTACAGGCCTTGGGTTAGTGAGATGGTGGTTCTATAGCTTTAGTCTTGCTAAAACCTCTTGGCTAGGTAAACAGTTGAGAAATTGTCAGATTCCATGGCAACTGTATTTTCTCTAGAAGTAGAGGTGCAGTGGAGATGGACACGATGGTCTGTAAATGGAGGAAACTGCAACCTCCCTGCTGATCCAGGAAATCTATAGATTTTGCTCCAGTAATTAAGTGTCAGTTGTTGACATGTCATTTATGTATGCTTTTGGCTTTGTCTGTTGTTAATGGCCTTTGTCAGGACTGGCACAAAACATTAAAACATGAAAACCAGAAACTTGAAAGTAATAGATTCCTCAGAATTGTATGGAACCACTGACTCAAGACTGGCAAAGACCATAGTTAATGGCTAGGAAGTACATGTACACGACAGTCCTAAGTGTGAACAGGTGTTGGTCTTCAGGGGAGGTGGAGTACTGTAGAAATAGTGGAGAAGAAGGCAGGAGCAAATTAGAAGGCTATTTCTGTATGCTCCAGCCTGGGAAGTGAGATCTCTGGCTTCTTTCAGGTGAAAAATTAATTGTGTGGGTGGGGTGCTATTGTGAGCTGAAGTGAGGTATAAGTCACCAGGACAGACAATTGCTTGTCATACCCATCGAAAGACACCATGAAAAAGCTCAATAGCATTTATAAATCCGTCAGGGGAAAATATGGTGTCTTTCTGACATTCTGGATATGATATTTCTAACTACATACTCCATACTATCATGACAGAGCCTCAAGGCTGTAATTAACCAAAGAGCAACTAGTTTTACAAACCCAGTTGGAGATATATCGTGATAAACAGTAGTTTGTGGAGGTCCATTGGTGAGGATACTGAATCCAACCACAAAATATTTGTGAAATATTTGTGCTCTAGGGCAAATTCTAATTGCATTGTTTAGTTTGGAGAAGTATGACTATATTTTGTATCACCATAACACTTTCCAATTAATCCAATTACTTTTTTATAAACGGTGAGGCTCTTTTTTTATAAATAAAGGGACCTTTAATATGTAGCAGAACAAGAATATCAAAAAGCCCAGATATTTATCTGTAAATAGTTTGTGGATTATGTTCTCTAGGGAATGCTTCAGGAGTCTTAAGAGAAATATGAAGCTTCAATTCAGTAAATATGAATTATTTCAAAGTGTGATCTTCTATGCAAACAAGAATAATGTCCTCATAAAGGCAGAGGTCACTGCAATATTACCCACAATTTCCAAAGTGCCTGGAGCCTATCATTTGCCTCAGTATGACTAATGGCTGAAAGGGGTCAAAGGGGGCAACTATCTACAACTCCTCCTTTTCAATTCACCATTGGCCAAAGTTCCCTCTCTCTATCCTTTTGGAACAACTAGTCAAAATGTTGGGCCTTTAAATGCTCATATTCTCAAACTATTCAGTCTATCACCTTTCACAAAAGCAAGATGGTTTCAAGGCAAGAAAATGTCCAACTGGTACATTTGTATATAAACTGGGGATATAATAAATACTCTGTATAAAGTAAAAGTTTGTAAGCGATCTGTTTTGATAATTAAATGACAGTGTGACTGTGTGTCTGTCATCAGGTTTTGTTCACATTCCACCCCCCCCCACCCCCCCCGGTGTAAGAATGTAAGAATAAAGGCAAGTTTTTCATTATTATTTCAGAACTTGATGTTGAAAATTAATTTGGGGGTTCATTTCTGAAGGTCTGGAAGATGAGAGGCAAGTCTGGCAGCTCCTGTCGTGACTCTTCTGGGCACAATGACTCACCACATGCCACAGAACACACAGCTCTGTCCAAACCCCATTCCCAGCTAGATGACAAATTTCCTCTAGCCTGTCATCATCAAGACCACAGAGAAAAGCACAATTCTGCAGCACAGCTGTGATCTGTGATCTGTATTAGCCTTTAAATTAATGAAATGCCATGGTCATTGTTCTATTGAACACAACATCTGATAATGTATTGAATAATTCTAAACTGTCCAAAAACATGTAGCTAAAGCGCATCGCTTCAGTCCACCAACACAATGCTTAGATTTATTATTTTCACTTTTCTATTTTGTCTATTTCTGACTAGAATGACTGCCTGAGGGCAATAATAAATCCCAGCAATCTCTTTGTCTCCCACTTACAAGTGTGGTCAGGGTGATTCACTAAAAACTACAAAAATAATAAGGAAAGTTTTCCCACTTATGTACAGAATTTCCTTTTATGGACATCTAGATAAACACAATTTTAATGGAATCTATATTATTATTATTATTATTATTATGATTATTATTATTATTATTAAGTACCTCAACATGACTTAGGCATTTGGAAATTTGGCCATGTATGTACTGTATGGGTATTTTTACAGAGTCCCCCATGGCATTTCATTGTTGTTTCTATCTCTTCCTGGCCTGCCTCCAGAAGGCTAATGTGATTATCCTATTGAAATAGTTGTGACACTGCTAGCCATCATCTCTTGAACTGCTCTTCTCATTCTGCTTCCAGGAATGCTCAATTATCTACCTCTTATCCAATAAAACACAGCTATAAAACAATCAATCACAACTTTAGAGTAGCCATTTATCTTTGATACCCACCTCCATACAGAAATGGACTATTCACACATAACCACATGCAATATGACATTTGACACCATTGCATGATTTGCTTATAATAAACATAAAACTCCCTTTCTAGTATTCTGTGATAATTAATTGTACTAATATATTCCATTTGGCTGCATGATCTTAAGTTGATTAAAGCTTTTATGAGTTTCGTTATAACTATAATGCTATTATCTAGGATAGAAATGCTTCCTATAGTAACCAAGAATATGTAAAGTAGCCTATATGAATAGGCTGATGCTTTTTACTTACATTTTGTATGAAATATGCTTATATTACTTTTTTCCTTCCACCACCTGCTTCAAGAGAGATGCATGGAGTGCATAGGTAGGAATCCCTTACCCCATTAGTTCAGTCCCATTCTGTTGGTTACTGTGTATGCGCTTTGTTAATAAAGCAGTGTTCAGTTAAAGCAGAAATGTTGTCTTTTTCCTCAAGGATGCTACACTGGTTTCAGAAGTGGGTTGGTGCTGCCAAGCTACAATTATACAGGTATCAAAGAATTTGAGGCATCAAAGAACTTGAGGCCAGACAGCAGAGAAGATGTAACCCAGTGGAAGAGGGTATGCAGCGCTACACCTACCCCATGCCTGATGGGACCAGTTAGCCCAGAGCAAGGTGGCTGGCTGGGGAAGACAGTGAGAAACACAGTGGAGCCCAGTTGATGTCCACAAAGAGAGAGTCAACAGTGATGGCATAGACTGTGCATCTGCCTACCATGCTACACCATTGAAGGTGCTTGGGAGCCATAAATTGCTTGGCATCAAGGCTGGACAGAGATTGTCACAATAATGTTGTGTCAGGCACTCAAGGGAAAAGCACTGTAGTGTTCATGGATCTGTCACTGGAAGAGTGGACACTATGCCAGTCAGTACTTTAGCCAGTAGGGAAACTGAAGTGGGGCTGCTCAGTGAGGGGTAAACAGTCACTGGAAGGAAACACTCTCCTGTGTCAACACCACAGATATGAAGATCAGCTGCTGCTTCTGACCTTAGGTTAAGTGTAGTGTAGGTGGAAAAGAGCTCAATGCCCTCATTGACACTGTTTCATAATGATGCTTCTATGACCAGGCGTGCTCCTTCACACTGTGAATGGCATACCAGATGGCTGAGGATTACCAATGGTCCAACTGAAGTAAATCACCAGAACAAGAGTTGACATGTGAGGGAATTAGTGGTTTCCAGTCATGGTGGAGGGTCTTAGTTGAGTTTTTGTGTGTATACAGGAAGTGTGCATACTTTGCTTGGATTTTCTTGTTGCAGTGAGGGGCTTTGACTTCAGAAAAAAAAAAGAAGAAAAAAACAACAACAAACAAACAAAAAAACGAGCTTAATGGGGAAACAAGTGAAGCTGACGGCTGTGAAGAGCTGCACAGATGCAGAGAGTCAGGGCTCCTTGGCAACATTGTTCCTGATTTCCATGACTGAAGCTTCATGCAAATAATGTCACGATTAGTCCCTCCCATCTTCCGTGTTCCGTGTTTTCCCTGCCGTGTGTATTTTAGTTCCATACCATAGTTTCGTTTTCTCCGCCCCTCGTTTGATTTTCCACACATGTACCTCATTTAGTTAAAACCCTGCCTTGTTCCCTTGGTCTTGGCTGTTCATTGTTAGGTTAATTATGTTTGATACGTTTATGTGTTAGGTTCATAGTTTGGTTGTATTATTTATTTGAATGTTGGTTTGTAGTCTGTGTATCCTAGCCTTCGTGTTTCTTAGCCCCGAGTTTTCCTAGCGTCTTGTTATGGCCTGATTCCACTTTTTGCCTTCGTGTTTTTCTTTTGCTCATGTATCCACGTACTCTCCGCGTTGGCTCTATGACCCTGGACTGCTACAATGACTCTGATTTTGGGTTTGCCCATAATAAATTTCGCTCTTCTCCGCACACGCGTCCGCCTCCTTACCGCACACCGTTACATCACATTCAGAAGAAGTACAGTGTTAATATTGTTGTGTAATTCCTGTTGACAGAACATGTTCAGAGCTCAACCAATATCAGTGCATGCTATTATACAGTATCATCGTTTAGAGTGTATTTTTCTTTTGTCATTTTTTATACTATAAGCACACAGCATTAAATTCTGTCCAGTAAATTCAGGAAAGCAATGTATCAAACATCAGTGACACAATATATTTTATGTCATACCCTTAACTGTTTTCTTTAACACAGATAACATAAATGAATCCATATACAGAGGCACAGGGACTCTGGATGAACTGTTAATGTGAGTTCTCTGTGTCTTTTGTGTCCTAGTTCCTTTGCTCTCGGTTATATTATTTTTTCCATCGACTTTGATATCTTTTCTCTGAATGGTTAGATGGGCCTGACTGCACACCACTGACTGAAATTTAACCAGGGCAAATAAACATGTGTAGGGTCTGACATGTTTTGAAGGTAATATATCCAAGAATCTTCTCCCAGACATTTGGCTTTGAGAGGCCTCGTGTCTAAATACAATATGAATATAGTTAGTATTAATGTATGGGCAAGCCCTCATGGGAAAGTATGAGGAACAGTGTTCAGCACAGCATTTGAAATATTACTCATACCTTACATACGGAGCTTACATTTACATAACATAAGACAGAACTACAGAACATTTTTTTAAATTTTCTCTCAAAATTCAGTCTTTGCATTTAAAGAAGAGTCTATACACATGAGTACCCCTTTAAATATTTCATCAGAGATTGTATTTGAGTAACCTGTCAGTGTGATATATGATCCTTGTTTATAATTACTGAAGGCCCTAACAGCTCCTAACAACCCCACCTCTGCTGAAGTAAACCTCCCTGCTAAAGAGAGCATAGAGTTGCATGGAAGCCACTTACATCTTGCAGTGGTCACTGCTCAGTGCCAGTGGGACCCACCATCAAAATCATCTACATGGGCAGGAATAATGCACTTTAAACACTTCTCGCTGAATTACATAATACACGTCTTAAACTATGCATCAGTATTTGAGTGCATATGGGAGATTTCTTGTCTTATCTTTAACAATCTTTTCATTTCTCCTGTGAAATGCAGACTCAACCATAAATAGAGCTCTAAATGGTTTGGCCCTCTTGGCTTACCAGTTTTGTCCACTGAAAGGGCAGACATAATTATATAGTGTACAAGCCTAAACTTAACCAATATGTAACTGTTCCACACAGTGATGAACAAATATGCATGCAGTAAACACACTGGTGTTTTAATTTATGTAAATGTTCTCTCTCTCACTGGCCAATGCATCACTTACCTGTCTAGCGCTTGCCAAGGTCTGGGCAGTTCCATAGAGGTGGCAGACACCTGACAGCAGACTAGTCCTTGCCCTAGCTGCCTGTTTCCTGTCCATGCTGATGTGACCATGTAAACCCTGAGACTGAGGTGCAAAGCTTTTTCACTGTAGAGGTGTGGCTCTCTGTCATTTCAGCCTGGCCTGCCATGACATGACAAGTATGGGTGAAGGAGGGAGCTGGCTCATGTTGAAACCAGTGGTGGCAGAAAGTTGGCACTGCAAACTGCAAACCTGGGAGGTGGCTCCAAGGGCTCTTTGAGACTGGGATAAGGCCAGGAACAGCTATGCATTAACAATTCAGTGCCAACATCCTTCACATAAGGTATGGTGTAATGTATTGTAATGTATGGATTATAACGTATTGTAATGTATGCATACAGTGCACTATACTGTATGTACAAAGGTAGACGACTTGACACACAGTCTGTGTCAAAATATTGAAATTTTATATGTCATTTCCAGGGTTGAATTATACACTATGAGTTCATACTATACTTAGTATGCACTATAAGACCATACATGATGTCAATGGTCAAAGCCCAATCGGTACCTCTAGTACTTTGTACCTCAAGTACAGCTTGGATTGAAACACCATGCTTCAAGTCTCAGGGACGACAAGCATCAAGATTATTCTCTGTCCTGACTCCCAGATGTTGGAACAAACTTCCTCTGGGTGACTGGACAGAAGAGTCCCTTGCAGTCTTCAAACACAGACTGAAGACCAACCTATTTGTAGAATCTTTAATTGACCATTGATCCTGCACCTGTATTGAGTAACTGAAACTCTAGTACTTATTGTAGGATATTGTTTATTGCACTTTTATCATTGTCTGAGATAGAGCTTATATGTGTTTTGCACTTCTAGGCATCAGTATTTTAGTTCAATGGTATCTTGAACGCTAACCTGCTGTACTGACTAGGATACATTCTATAAGTAAATGACAAAGCACTTTTGTAAATCATTCTGGATAAGAGCATCTGCCAATCACCATAAATGTAAATGTAATTCAGGGAACTGGTATATGGACTTGAATTTCATATCTTTAAGTCCCACCTATTGTCTGACAAATCCACCTACAGCTGTCTATCACCTTTTAATGCTCATTTGTAGAGAAACAAGTCTACAAAGTGCACAGCTCATTCCAGATGTCATTCAACATGTTTGTCAGCCACTGAATTGAACTGTTTTCTTGAGCAAGAACTAGAAAGCAATAACATAATAATGTACAGTGTGAATGAGAGACTAGTAGAAAAAAATCTACCATCATCTACATATAATTAATATTTAACTGGATAATATTATGACAGTGTACTAATACTACATATATGTGATACATTAGAAATTGTGGTTTTACAGTTAGTGAGACAGCACAGTTTCATTAAATTATATGGAATTTTGTATTTCACTGTTTATAGATGACTTATATAAACTCAGTTTGTCAAACATACTCTGACTTATTGCTCATTTCCAGTCTCACTGGGTTATGTCTGTGTCAGCAATCACCACATACCACAGCCATTTCCATCATCCTCCTCACCTCTCCTCTTCCTTGCAAGATGGTAATCAGAAAGTAAGCCTGTGTGTGTGTGTGTGTGTGTGTGTGTGTGTGTGTGTGTGTGTGTGTGTGTGTGTGTGTGTGTGTATTTGGAGGAAGAGGTCGGGGGGAACCCTAAATTCAATTTTCCCATAATCCCTGGCTGCCTCCTCTGGGTTGTATATATATCTGTGACTGTGAGAGGCGCTGACTCAGTTGTCTTCGGAGGGCCATTCCTCATAGTGCTGTCTCAGTGGATGGCTCTATAAAAACCACTGGCAGTCAAGGTGCATCATGGCACATTACTGGGCTGTAAGCAAACAGCGCATGATGAGACATTGCACTGAAAGGCTCACATTGCCATCAGCCCACTGGCTACTGACCCTCATGCTGTTTGTGGAAAGCATTATTGCACACTGTAGCTTCAGCTGTTAATCTTAAATCTGCATGAATACTGCATATAATATTGAGAAAAATAATCATAAAATCAAATTTTAATGCTGTTAGAGATGGAATGCTTTTAAATATTTTTATTCCTGAATCATAGGATTCTCAGTGACTTTCTTAGCTCCAAATGTTTTCTATATTAATTTGAACTTGGATATGGGCATGGTTACAAAACAGAACATTTGCCTAAAAACAAACAATACAGATAGGAAAGGAGAAAAATAGGAGAGGTAATTCAGGTTGTAATTGTAATTCAGGTTGTAACTGTATTTGTGTATTTAGGTGTTATGTGTAAGAGGACAGAATATAAGATGAAATGATGATATGCAGTATTCTCTGCCTTTGACACCCTGTCTAACTTCTCTGTCCAACCTACACTACCTCTCTCTCTTTCTTTCTGTCTATCTTTCTATCTTTCTTTCTCTTTTCTCTTTCTTACTTCCTCTCTTTCTTTCCCTCAAGACTGTGCAGGTGCAAAGGTGCAGGAGAGCAGGATATAGGCCAATGCTAAGGATTCCTCTGGTAAGGATTCCTTACAGACTTCCAAATGTCTGCAGGGTGGCTGGCTACCACTATACTTATGGAGAAGACCAGAACGTCCAGCCTTCTTCATAGAGTCTCATCTTTATTCTTTTCACTCCAAACATTAGGACTTTTACCACAACAAAAGGCCCTTTCCAAAATGAGTTTAATTATTACAAGGCTTAAGGTCTTTTCTAAATTTTCTCCTGGCAATGCAGTTTGCCAAAAAAGCCAAATATAGCTAAAGTTTTCTGTGCAGAAAGCTTTGCTCAGTGATTCAGTGTCCCTTATGTTCTCCTTAGATCTCTCTGCGGAGACATGTAGGCCTTTGGTCAAACACCCACACTTAATATACATCATCTCAGCAAAAAGAGACTTTGCTTCACAAGCCTAAAGAGGTTCAGGGGCTGAATGCTTATTGTTAGGGCTGGGAGGGAATGGGATCATTTAGGCTTTTTAGCTTTTTACTGAATTTTCATTTGTATGAAACTCATAGAAATCTTTGCTCAGTTTTATTTAGTTTTTATTTTTGAGAGCTCAGAGTTCTCAGTTATAGTCACTGAAGACAACAGCACTGCATCGCTAGTGTACTCCTTGCTTAGGGAATGAGTAGGGCATAGAGAAAGAATGAAATGAAAGACAGAAATTGCTGCTCTGAAGTTGAAATTAATGTGAATTTTTGTTTAACTGTGTGGAAGTTAATTCAGCAGTGGTGACTTCACTGTAATTGCTAAAGTTGTCTGAGCACTCCCCCACTTCTATTTTCTCTCCCTGTCACACACACATACACACATACACACACACACACACACACACACACACACACACACACAGCGAGAAAGGGAGAGAGATTTAGGGATATCCTTTCTTTAAAGTGCCTCAGTTTGCTTTTTCTATCACATGAAGTCCTACCTCACAAAGTCATCATCTCATATATGGTTTCATAGCTGAACACCTGCTTTGCTGTCTCATATACTGTTCCAAAAAGGATGATTGCATTTATCGTGTCATGGCACATGGCATGGCATATGATGTCACATATTTATTTACTCTTTTTATTACTTGCTTTGCTGTCAATAAGAAACAGTCCAATTAACAGCAACAGAAGAGTGACTGTTATGTAGGTGCTGGTTTCTAAAGATAGGTGTTTCAATATCTACAGGCAAAGCCTTAGAGTCAGCTCATCATTAGGCTGTCATGAGTGTCTCTCACTGCATATTGCAATGCATTTCTGTCTTTTAAATCTGTCACCTGGGGAGCTATAATTATGAATGTGTTGATGTGATTTCAACAGAGAAGTAGACACATTCACAACACATAGGGTAGCGGAATTCATTTTGTAGAATAGAATACCACTAAATTAAATTTCATTAAATTTAAGTGGGTCATACAAATCTTACATTTGATTTTTAAAAATAATCCATTTGTGTGAGATTTTCCTGTGTATGTCAGATTTAATCAGAAATCGAGTATTTGAAGTATATCTCTTTCCTTTCGTATAGCCTGCTTTAGAGAAACGTTATTATTTTACTCGAGAATTTGAAGGAATGGTTTTAGAATGTCTTGTGTTATATAGACTCCTTCAAATAACAGCATGTAGGTCGCTCACATTTTGCTCTGATTTTCATTCTGCTGCGGATGTGAGGAGACGAAGGGCATTTAATGGATTGAAGCTTTACCGCCGCCTGCCTTTGTTTACGGGTTTGAGGTGGGATGCGTCCGTGGGCGAAATGGCGAAACTTTTGTTATCCATCTTTTTCCGAAACAACCTAGCTGTGAGGAAATAACCTCACTCGTGCGCTTATCAATTTATGCAAAAACGTCATAAATCGGGGGAATGGAAGAACGGTATTTTCCCCTTGCATATAGGCTGTAACAGACGGTTGATGTGCAGGGAAAGAAAAGAAAATGGAACGGAGACAACTTAGGTAGATCTGTTTACATGTATGATTGGAATGAGACAAATTGCGTTGTTGCTACTACAATGCATTATACTACAATGCACTACTACAATGCATTACACTGTGATAACGCAACTACTGGGGATAACGGCTTGTTTTCTGCTTAAGATACTACTCATTTCAAAGAACCTGAAATATGACCATTTACAGGCCTTACTCGCATTAGTATTACTCTCAAAGTGTACAACGTAAAGACGATGATAAAAAGCTTGTTGTTGTGAACTGTCCTTGGTGCTGAAAAATCGCCCTTTTTAGTGTATTGTGGTTAAATTATTTTCAAAATGCATAATGATCAGATAAAGTGCTGAGAATGTACATTATGTACATCACTTGAAAAATATATCACTATGAATCACTATGAATATCTCCAAAGTGAAAGTGTACTGTGGCATACACTTGGGTTTTCGTCAATGGGTTTACAGGTAAACTAGCATAAAAATATCTGGGCACTAAACACCAGAGTGGTTTTGTACTGTGGCGTGATAATCCACTTAACTCGCATAAAATACGTTTTTCTTAAAATATCATAATAACTGAAGATTCAAAAGCAGGCATCAACTGGCCAAGTAGAACGTACGCTTAATATTTATATTACGTTAAGACTAAGAATAAAATAGCCTACGTTAGTCCTTTAGTAATACAAATTCTACACTGTTTTTTGACATATTAGACCTACTTGACTTTATCACGTCATTAAGTGCAAAGTAAAATACACAGGTAATAGTAACCGTTCATAACTATTTTGTTATATCAGGTGGGTTACTCTGCATTGAACTGGTATTGGCTGTAGCAGGTCGATTTCAGTTTTTGCATTGGTCCACATTTCTATGTATCTCTATTGTGATTGGGTAGTTGCTTCTGGTTCGCGCTTCGTTTGCTTCCAATTTCCGTCTGCTTTTCTGCAGATGAAGTATACATGAACATTTTTAACTTTGCCCTCCCCGCAAACGCTCAAATAGGGCGTTTAAGGGTAAGGAAATAATTCACAAAGAAACACGATCTGATAAACTGCGTATGCAATTTTTAGCAGCCTATTCGTTGTTTTGGTGTTTATTGCTTAATTTGGAACCCATGCTCCATCGCCGAGGGATAGACGCTGCCGGAGACTACTTGGTTATCCTTGCCGGCTTTGAAGGTTTTCCATCACTAAGTTCCAAATTCGAAAGGGAACATTAACTAAATGGAGAAAGGACTGGACGATTGAAATGTCTGTTAAAAACGGGTTTTCGTATATGGACGCCAGAGAGTGAGAACGCGTGTTCGTTTTAAAGCGTCTTCAGTCTTGTCCTTTGGAAGAAGTAATTTCAAAGTTAGAGTTACTGTTAGATAATTATAATTAAGACTCTTTCATATGCAGTCTTCAATCTGTTGTAATATTTTTTTATATAACATACTGACAGTAGAATTTGCGATTAGCTTTTTCGGCAACAGTGTAAGCATGTATACCCAAACTTGTTCAGCGTTGTCTAATGAAGAGCGTACCGTAAGTCTTTGAATGTAATCATTTTAACGACGACCAACAGCGAGACGTCGAGATGGAGAGCTGTCAACGTAATCCTCCACGGCGACTATTACAATGAACTAAGAATCGCAAATGGCATAGTCGTCTATTTGATTTTTACAATGGATGACAAATCCAATAAACTATTTTTTATTCCTGTTCTGGCCGTTTTATTTGTGATGATCGGCTATCAGTATATCTGTCCAGCAGGCAGTACTTCTTGCCGATTCCGGACTGGACAGAGCTCGATAGGTTTGGGTTTTTTGCTGTCCAAATATTCACCTAGGTTTGATATCGACATAGAAGCTCAAGATACTGACGAGGATGGTTCAATAACATTCCAGTCGAAATTCAACTTTACTCTCGAGGATCTCGAACGCCACGTGGATTTTGACATCAAAGGGAACGACGTGATAGTGTTCCTTCACATTCAGAAGACCGGGGGAACTACATTTGGGAGACACCTGGTAAGAAACATTAAACTCGAGCGCCCATGCGACTGTAAAGCTGGACAGAAAAAATGTACCTGTCATCGGCCAGGTAAAGCGGAGTCATGGCTATTCTCTCGCTTCTCAACTGGCTGGAGTTGTGGTTTGCACGCAGACTGGACGGAACTGACCAATTGTGTACCGGCTATCATGAACAAAAAACAAAGAAAAGATGCGCCACTTAGCCAAAGGTAAGTGCAGATGCCACAGTTTACTCGGTTACATGTGAACGTTTGTCATCAAGGAACCCAGTATTAGCCCTGTGTTCCTACTGAACCAGTTGCCAAAATGACTAAAGGTATTCTTTCTGTAGAACATCTAGTACACCCCGATAGATGCTGATTGCTGGAGTATTTGAATGAGTGAACGAGGGAATATGAGGCAACTGAATAATACTCTTTTATTTTAAGTGATCTTTAACAGGAGCTACATGAAAACACATTTTGGAACACCTTGAAGAAAGTGATTGTGAAACTAAATTATGCGGCTCAAGTTTTCAGGATTGCTGTGATTACTTCAAGTATTATAGAATTATTTATTGAGTGATAACTGCAAGTCATATTTAGAATTTCCTGAAACTGCCACATGCATACACACACACACACTCACTGCACTGTACATCTGTAGTGTAGTCATATGAATAGTGACAGTGACTCTGCTCTCCCATCCCACTCCACCCCTTTCACCACCACCATCTTGCTCTTTCATATTCCCAAAGGGTTTCCACTGTTGGTGCAAGCACATATTTTCAATCTTCTACTAAAGTGACCTCATCCCACTGAAGATAAATTACCACTTTTAAAAGAGCTTATGAGACATACACCTCTTTGTCACACTTCTACTTATGACAGCAAGTACGTTGGTCGGCTGCATAAAATAATTTTTTCCAGTTGAACATCTTCAGACCATCATAATGAAGGATTTGTTGTTTACAGTGGCAAGGCATTGTAATGCTAATGGTCATTGCATTAATGACATATCTGTTTGTATTGCCTGTTGTTGCTGTGGCAGCAATGGACTTTAGGGAATTCAAAGGAAAAAGAATTTGTCAGACCTTTAGAACCTTACAGAATTGTATGGAATGCATGTTATGATTTAAATGTCTGCTTTTTCTAACATAAACTGGCTTCACCTACTAGAACTTCAGAAGCACTTTGCTTGCACAGATGATGAAGGTCCTCTGTCTGAAATTTCCTGTTTCTCTAGAATCCTTGGGTATTGCACTGCTATTGTTAGAGTGACACCATATATTAGTAGAGATGCTCACATACCATATGAGTGCAGGAGTCCAGTACATTTGGAAATAAGTGGGGAACTGTTGGCACTGTGTGAAGGAGGGCAGCCTTTTCAAAATATTTTTATTAGCATAGCTGTTGGATTCTGTATGCATATCATCAGATAATCCGATACATCAAATAATAATAAACAGAAGTTTATTTAGGATGATGCTACACATATGCATGAATAAGTCAAGATTCTCAGTGTATTCGAATTTAGTTATGCTCATTGACAGTGTAGTTTGTGTTAGAAATGAGCAGGTCTTTGTGTCAAAGAGGCAGGATATAGGTTACACTGGTTCTGACTAAGGTTTTGACGTACGATATCATTCTGTTGTTAAATGGGAATTGAAATACAAAACTTGATCATAATCAAAAATGTAATATTATCTAACCTTCTTTCATTTACTTATATCTCTGGATGGTTTGTGTATATATAAGTGCAAGTGGGTACAAGGATTAACCTTGAAATTCACAACTTGTCACAGTAAAGTTAACTGGATATTATTGACAGCTCTTTATTGACTCTTTTCAAAGCTGATGTAACATCTGTCCCTCCCAGTGTACCACCATACAGTCTCCATAATTCCCCATAATCCTCTTTCACTGTCCCCTGTCTATTGAATATGCCTGTGTATTGTTTCCTCTGATAGCCCTTGGTATTTAGACCCTTGTGTTTTGTCTTTTACAGTTTCGCTCAGGCTTGTCTAGCGATGCTAAGCTGTTTTAGTTTCTGTTTATTTCTGCATTCTTCTTTTGAACTTATGTCTAGTGTCATGGTTAGTCCCTCCCAACTTCCATGTTCCATGATTTCCCTGTCTTGTGTGTTTTGGTTTCATTCCTTACCCCTCGTTTGGTTTTCCATACCTGTCATCACTTTCAACTGTTCCTTGTTCTAGTCTTAAGTTCATGTATTTAAACCTTGTCTGGTGCCCTTTGTCTTGGCTGTTCATTGTTTGGATATTTGAATGTTTTGGATGTATGTTTGGATGTTTTTGAAAGCCCATATCTGTATACCTGTAAGAGTTTTGCTACAGTGCTCATTATATTTCACCCACCAACTACCTTGCACTGATGCCACACACATTGCATTAATTGTTCCTCAGTTGAACAGGAGGGGATTGGTGTAGGCAAAAGCAGTGTGGAGACAGGGTGAGGAGCATACTAGAGACTATGAATGCTTTACTGCCAAGTTCAGAGCTGTCATCCCTTTGAGAGTAAGACCAGTGTTGAACTTTTTATTGTGTTGAAACAAGGTTCTTGCTCAGCGGTGGACTATACATTGGACTTCTGCACTTTGGAAGCTAGTAGTGGCTTGAATGATGCCACTGTCATAATTGTTTATTGTCAAGTCTTATGCTGTGAGTTAGTTACTGAGCTCACTTGTCAAGATGACTCTAAGTTTCTAGAATAACTAATTTATACTCTATCCAGTTGGACAACCTTCTTCATGAAAGAAAGGGATCTGCATGCTATACATCTTATGCTTGTCTGCCTTCTCTGTGTGCTCAGCACTCAGATTACGCAGAGGCGATGCAAGATGTCCATCTGACAGCCACTGAGAGACAGAGAAAGCTATAACTTTGGCCTTCTACTGCCAAGATGCTGGCCATCTGCTCAGTGAGTGTCCTGTTCTACCCAAGTGGTGTAAAGCTGCTTTATCCAAAGGGCATGCCAAGGTTTCTTCCAACACCACTGTGATGAGTACTTTTCTCTCGTCTCTCGCCCTTTTCTCCTTGAGACCAACATTCTCCACAATGGATCATGTACTGTCATTCTAGCTCTGATGGACTCCAGAGCCACTGGAAATTTCATCACTGCTAAACTAGTGAGGAGGTTTCAGCCTACCTATAGTTCATATTCATGTTTCCCTGCATATACATATTTGGTTTCAGGACACATGACTCATCAGACTTCTCCCATCACACTCCAATGTAAAATTGACAAACTTGGTCAGCATAAAGATGAGGCAGGATGCAGAGGCGAGCTGTTATTTAAATAAAAGTCATTTATTGTCAGAAAATAAAAATAAATCTACAACACGAAGAACAATGCTACGTGTAGCAAGACAAACAATAAACTTGTAACACAGTGAGTGGCAGCAACACATAATACACTGGAGATTCACGTGAAACATAGGGTCAAACACAGACAAGGACTGACTAATACACAAAGACTTAAATATACACATTAATAACTTTAACAAGGGAGAAGCATGCAACTGACTAACAACAATGAGCATGTAGACACACAAACACACACACACACACATGACAAACACCAACACATGTACATGGGGAGAAGACAAGGAGGAGGGAGCTAAGCCATGACACGCTCATCTTGTCTGGACCCCTTAAATTGTTTGCTCCAAAAGATAAGCAATTGGCACTGGTCCAAAGAGTGTAAAGGTGCTTTCCAAGAGTCTAATCTCTTGGTGACATCTGACAGTGTGCTTATGCACTGTGACCTCTCTCAAGGCTACATAAAATGCATCACCATATAAAATTGGGGGAGTGTTATCCCATGAATGTGCTCATGGGGAAGAGCATCTCATCACCTTTGCTTCCAGATCTACAACTCAAACCAAATCTGTCGCCTTGGGTCTGGTATGATGGGGTCAAGAAATTCAATCAGTATTTGTACCAGAAACATTTTACTTTAATCCCACATCAGCACCAGTTGTTCATTTTTAAGCCAAGGAAGGTTGTTCCAGCAATGTCAGCAGCCATCCCTAAAGAGATGGACCCTATTCTTGTGTGCACAGACAACAATGATTTGGGAAGGGAACATAACAACATGGGAATTTTGACAGCCTTTCCTGGCTGCCTGTAGATTCTCCATCTCCAAAGGACTCAGATGTACCAGTTGACTTGTTCCATATGGCTCAAATGGATCCAAAGCCTGTTACACATAATGAAATCAAGCAGAAGACAACTTGTAATCCTACTCTGTCTAGAGTATATGACTTAACGGTGAAGTTTGGAAACCAAGGGCAATTCCACTCACCATGACTAGGTTTCTGTACTCCAGGGTTGTGTACTATTGGGAAACAAAAGCTGTGATACCTCCAAATTTTCACTCTAGGGCGCCTGATGTGCTGCATGAAGGGCACTTTGGAGAGGTGAAAATGAAGAGTCTGGCCTATAGTTCTATGTGGTGGCCCCATATTAGTCGTCAACTAGAAGTGATCAAGTCCTGCTCGGATGGTCAGCAAAAGTCCCCATCACTAGCCCCCTTTCACGAGTGGGAGTGGCCTTCAATGACATGGCGACATATCCATATTGATTGTGCAGGCCCCTTTCTGGATAACGTACTTCATTGTGGTGGGTGCACACTCAAAATGGCCTGAAGTCTGTACAAAAACAGCAACCACTAACACCACCATTACTCTTGCAGAGTTTATGCTCATGTAGAGGAATCCCAGAACTTACAGTCAGTTAGTTCAAATGTTTTGTCAGAAGAAATGGCATTAAACACAACTACAGTGCCATAACATCCTGCTTCAAATGGACAGGTTGAACAGTTTATCCTGACTGTCAAACACTCAATCAGAGCCATGAGAAACAATGAAACTTTAGGAACAGCCCACATGCCATTCCTGGTCCAACGCCAGCCATGCTCTTCCTTGGAGGTCCAGATCATGGCTGGACTTGAAGTCTGACATATAGGCACGTTCAGCAAAAAGTGACTCCAATCTGCATTATAGATGACACCTTCACACCTACCATGTGGGACAGAATGTATTGGCTAGAGATCAACACCCAAAAATGGCAGTCAGGCACAATTCTTCATGGGATAGACCCTTGACCTACACCATCATGTGGTCTGGCATAAACATGTCATGCAGCTGGTGGATGCAGCTAAACTAGGAAAAACCACAAACTCCAAACTCCAAAATGCACAAACAACCCATTCCAAGGGAATCTGAGTTTGATCATCTTGGACCGGACAGTGATGACAGCACTGAAGAACCTGCCAGTGTCAATGACAACACTGGAACCAGCAGTAATTCTGAGAGGGTGGGTCCTGCCATTCAGGGTTCCACTAGTAATCTGACTTCACTACCTGCCAAGTGTAACCCAGAAAGAGTTATAAAACATCCTGAAAGGTGTACGATGTATGATATGTATGAAGAAAAGAAAAAAAGAAAAAAGTGTGAAAGAGACTTATTCCTGCTACAAGACTGTGGTTATTGTTATCTAGGTTAGCAGACATCATTGCTGCAATGGAGTAATTGTTGTGTATTGAACCAAGGTTGCACAATTGTTTTTTGTTACTTTGTGTTGCGCATTTGTAGTGTGCATTGATTGCGTTGTCCCTTGGTCCCCTGTAAAAGAAAAATTAATTTGGTTCAATAGCATAGCACTATTTTAACCAAATCACAACAATCTATAAATGCCTACTTTCCAACTGATTGGAGGGAAGCCATCAATCAACCTAAGAGCTAATGCAGAAGTTAAAAGCAAGAGAGAGATTGCCAGTGCCTGAGATTCATAGATGGATTCACTCTGGTCCAAGTGCCATGGGAGTTTGCCACTTATATGGAACTTAACTGTTAGCCAGTTTCCAAGCATGTTGTTGAAATTTATGCATGTACACTACTGCGGAAAACACACTTTCATAGGTATACACAGACATATGCACATAGTTCTTTCTCTCTCCTGCTCTTTCCCTCTCTCATGGACACATATCCTAGATGAAATTTACTCATTTTCCACTACATCCAGGCCCTATTCTCCAGGGTTTCCATATGTTTCCTAGAATAGCTTACTCTAAGGTCTAGGCTCAGCAGTGAGGAACACTGTACAGGCTGCAATGAAACTGATATGTGTGCAGTATAAATTAACACACACAGAGAGAGAGAGAGAGAGAGAGAGAGAGAGAGAGAGAGCTGACTCTTCTCCTCAGCTCAAAAAGCTAGAAGACATACAAGGAAAGACTACATCTTTGTACATGGCCTGTTCTCTTTTTCCTTATCCCTGCCTGTCTTCCTCCACTCATGAGATTTAACACATCACATATAATGGACTCCTAATAGACACTAGACCATATACACTGTTTTTCCATTTTCTAACCCCTCTTACATATTCTTCTTAAGTTGCGGTGGCTGTGGGTCCATTTGTTTTCCTTCTGACCTGCTGTTATAAATCTTTTTTTTTCTCGTGCAACACAAAAGATTTCAGGAAAGAAAGTCAATTAAAATCTAACCACATGACAATTAAATCATGTAAACATGAAAAATGAAAAGCAAAAGAATCCATGTACTGTGAGGCATAAATCAGCTTTTTATGACTCTGAGCCAGTGAAGATATCTCTCCTTGATAGCAAGACTTCCATGTGTCACACATAACAGGTGAGAGTGTGTGGTTTCAGCTGTCCAAACTGTCAGTTAGTCCACTCAAAGCCATTTGCATTGAAAAGAGATTTTGCCTCCATTTAATTCTTTTGCAGTCTGCCAGATTAAAGTGGGCCAGAATAAAACTGAACACCAGTGTCTTTGTGCAGAATAGTATGTGTATTTTTATAGTATGTGCCAACCGCTGAAAAGTTACTTCCTCACTAGCAAGCCTCTTTTTCTCAGTCAGTGTGTGTGTCTCTGTGTGAGTATTTGAGTGTGTAATGGTATTTTTGTGTGCGTTGGGGTTGTCAATGTGTGTGTAAGGGACTGTCTGTTTTTAAGAGTATTGTGCATACCAGGACAGTGTTTGTATGGAGTATTCTGTGTGCATTTCAGGCATGTGTTTGTGCGCATGCGTGTGTGTGTGTGTCTGTGTTAAGGTGTTTGTGTGTAGGCCATTGTGTGTGTGGAGTGTGCTGTGATGCTGTTTTCTTCATCTTCATAGATCAATCTAGCCATCATATTTTATACTGCATGATCACATAAAAACCTTGGAAAACCAAACACATGTAGGAACTAGACATATTTACCACCTCTTGCCTTGCGTTTCTAACTTTGATATTGAAGAATTATTATTCAGAAGTATTCACATTCAGTTTTCATTCAGTGATTTTTATTTATTTTTTTTTTTGGCTGACTTTTCATCATGTTGTCCTTTAAACTCCAGTGGTTTGGATTTGAGATATTATTTAAGATATCAGTATTTTCATTTTGTGTGTGTGTGTGTGTGTGTGTGTGTGTGTGTGTGTGTGTGTGTGTGTGTTTGCATAAAAGCTCACCCTGTCAGCTAAGCTTGAACACCTGCAGTGACAAATGATGTGGAGCACAATACAACCGAAACAACATTAAAACAAACAAGGTGCAAGTGTAATTTGCACTGAATCAGTTTGTTAACCTTGGGACCCTTGAATTACCATGAACAGCTAATCTGTCACAGCATGACAGTGACACCAGCTACCATATCACACATGAACAGCTAATCTGTCACAGCATGATACTTTGTAAAATACTGTGTAAAACAAGTTTCTGTAATGTTTCATTTAATGCCCATTGGTGGTCTTCTGTGTCTATTACAAACAACCCATTTAGCTCTCTCTCTCTCAGAAGTCATTTCATTTTCAATTTGACTTGCCTCTGTTCCAGTAGCAGAGGCTTAGTAAACTCTCCCCACAGGAAAAATTAAGGTTGTTATGCCAAATACAGCTGACGCATGCAGATATTCTTGTACATCACAGCAACCGCAGCGTGTGTGCACACACACACACACACGCAGACAGACAGACAGAGACACAAACACATGCACATAAGCACACACACCACTTTGAGCTGTAGAGATGAGCCATTTTCTCTTGGTAGCTCAGCATATGGGAGCCCAGTGGGGTAAGTATTGTGTGCCCCTATCATCTAATGAAAATGGATCAAAGCAATACCCCCTCTCAAATAGACACATTTTCTGGTAAAATGAGCTAAATTAGTATCACTAGACTTATCTCCACTCAGTTCCCTTCCTCTTGGGATGTGTGGAGGTAGATCCACACATAGGTAGAGAGGATTAGAGGATTAGAGATCAAATGAAGTTGATGGAGAAGTTTACCACCCATGAGCTACAACATTGTACCAGGCACCCAACCCTCCTGGACGTTCTGGGAATCTCCAGCATTTTAATAGTGGCTTCCTGACACCTGCAAATTGTAGACGAGGGCTGTTCAAAATAGCCTACTAAATACTATTTGCATACTGATTGGGACCTGTAACAAAGGCTTAGCTAACTGTAGTGACCCAGCTAACAACCACATAATTAGGGTGGCTGCCTTCAGCCTTTTTTGCACATGGTGACAGAATGGGATGGTGGTGAAGCCATTGGGAGCATGTTCCCTGTGAGCTGTGAGGGGATGGTGTAGCCCAGTGCGAGGACCACTGATGGGGGGCATAGGCATAGCTCTGTTGGAACTGATGGACAGGGTAGTTGTGTGTGCACAGGGGAGTTGTGTGTGCACTGGCTCTTTAGTACAGTGGTCAGAGCTCATGTTTACCTCCTGTCAGCCCTGGGTTTGAGTCCTAGGTAGGGTGGCTGCCTTCAGGCTTTGTTGCACATGGTGACAGAAGTATATGCAACTTCAGGTCCCTACATTTTAAATTTCCCACAATTTTAAAGAACTTAATTGACTGTCCCAATTTACCAAAAGCATGTTGTCCCACAGTGTCAAACATATTTGATGAGGGACAACTAAAAATGTTTGGGAAAAAAAAGTAAAACTCATTTTCAATACTTTAACACATATTTTGTCACTTGAATAGATCTCAGACATAACAATTAGGAATATTGTCCTATTTAAAACAGATTTATATCCTTAACATTGATCCTATCAGAATCCTGTCACTGACCATGTCATGCAGTTCCTTCTGATTGACACATGCCCTGCTCCTTTCTGTGACATCAGTTGCATGAAGTCATGTGATGTTAATTACATGACAGCCATGCTAAACCTATAGTAGAAGTCTTGTTGATTGGATTTTATGAGAGCAGGAAATAAACACACTGGAGATTAAGTGTCCCATATTACTCAATGTCGCAGATTACCCGAATTCACCCTACTACTTCTGCTACATATTCCATTACGCGACAAGAGATATCTTCGTGGTGTATTGCATCCCCTCAGGCAATGGTCGCGGAGCCTTCATACGTTTACGTGACCTCGTAGTATGGTTTGCATTTGTCGCATACTGGATAGTGTACTGCATGCTACTATGAGGACCAATATACAGTATATAGTGGGTGCAGTATACAGTATTCAAATATGTAGTAAGCTATTTCGAACAGAGGCAATATCCCGGAAATATTTTTTGTTTGTTTGTTTGTTTTTGTTTTTGACAGCGACCGAAAGAAAGACGCGCGCGCACACACACCGTGGATATCTATTAAAGGATCATTGCTACGTAGGCCGCGTCTTTAGTAGCAGCTAGCACCAAAGGATACAGTTCATGAAAGACTCGTACCTACTGAGCCGTTATACGTAATTCCCGCGTCTAATAAGCTGAGGCTCTAAGGTTTGTAGCATGACGAGAACGAGTGACAGTGGGAGCAGTTACTGGCAGAACTGACGAGTTGAAACCTTTCTGGTGGTTTCTCCCTACACGAGTTAAAATTGAACTATCTCTGCTGTGTAACACATTACACCGCTTAACATTACACCGCTAGCTAGCTAAGTATGTGTAAATGAACTAGCTAACTCGGTACTGATGGGCTTGGCTAATTAGACAACTATGCTATAATAACAATTCATAACATTCATGATTTTACATTTAATGACATTTCATTCGTTCATAGCATAACTTGGGTAATGATGGAAACATACATTTAAAAACAAGCATTGCTCTGCATCACTTGTCTGGCTCTGCTCCATTGTTGTGATAGCAGTTGGTCTTAATGCTACCTCCCTGAATTCAGTTTTTGCAGGGTAGGTTTGCTGTATACTTGCAGTGTGTTCGATTCTCAATTCTTGCAAATAAAGCCTGTTACAATCAGAGAACAATTAAGTCCAATTTTTAATTAGCCAATTTAGTCAATACTCATTTAAACCAGCTTTGGACATCAAAGCTAGTCTTGCCAACAGTGGCTTAATGTATTGTACTGTTTCTGTGTCTAGTCAATTACTAGAGAGTTTGCGCACTGTTACGACCCTGTCTAGGATGGGAGGCTGTACCATAGGGTTTGGGTGTTACAGCAGTATAAATAAGTAATGGAATGAAATGAATAACCAGACAATATAGTTGACAGCAAAGGTCTAGTGTATTTAAAAGTTTTGGTGTTTAAAGACAAGAAACTGGTGCAGTTGTGTCAGGAGTGACCAAGGCCAACACAACAAACAAAACCACACAAGAAACAAAAAATGGTCATTGACTAAGCTAACAAAAAGAAATATACAATAACTATTCTGACTACACTGTTAAAAACGAAGATAAACCTACACCCAAACAAAATCGCAGAAACTCCCTACCAGCACTGTGTAATTCTATACAGGACAATACATATATACAAGATATGAGACACATATTATCCAGCAAACAAAGCAAACCATACACCAAGGGGCAAATCCAAAGTCACACACAAAGCCAAAAAAAACAAGCTGAAAAAGCAGCAACAAGTGAAAACACCATCAACAACTATCTCTTCTCCAACAAGTCCTTAGCTGAGCCCTTTGTCTAGTCCTCTTCCTTTTATATGGTGCTCGGCTCACTGGAAAACCTGGTGTGGGTCAGGATGGGAGATACTGTCGAGGCAGAGGCAAAACCTGGAACACAGGGAAGACAGACACACAGGTGCACATAACCCCCCCCACCCTTAAGCATGGACTCCTCCCCAGCAGTTCCACATTAACAAATACATCAACACTATAAAACATCAAATAAATATAAGCCCAGAATAGGGTATCTGCTATCACATTCTCACCTTTTTTGTGTAGGATATTCAAGTTGAACCCCTGTACGATCAGGGACCAGCGCATAAGATGCTGGTTTGTGTTTGCCACACAGCTAAGAAACACTAAGGGATTATGGTCAGTATATACCGTCATTGGCTGAGAACTGCAGCCGATATAGACTTTAAAATGTTGCAGTGCTCATAAGAAAGCAAGTGCCTCTTTTTCTGTGGTGCTGTACACTAATTGATGTTTTACAAATTTCTTTGAAAAATAAAAAACGGTGTTCTAAGCCTTGGGTATCCTGTATGAGGACAGCATCAGCACCTACACCACTAGTATCAACCTCCAATATAAAGGGACACGAGAAGTCAGGCACAGCCAGAACAGGTGTATGGCATAACAATGCTTTAATAGCATCAAAAGCATCCTGGCACATGGGGGACTACTCAAAGGGTAGCATGGCTTGTTTTGTGTTGGGTGGAGGTGTCACAGAATGCTCACCTCCCGCGAGGCACATGGTTTGGCCAGCCACGTGCAGTAGGAGGACCTTTGTTTGTGGCCACGCCTGCACACACCTGCACCTTGTTTGTTTGTATGTAAACCCAGGTCAGGGAATGCAGCGTCGTTGGTCATTGTTACTGTAACGTGTCAATGTGGTGTGTAAATGTTCAATGGCGATGTTAAACGTTATGTTCATTCTTGTTACATGTATATGTGTTTATAATTCATATTTAATGTTGATCGTTTCTCGTTTGTATTTATCATGTGTGATTCTTGTGAGTGCCTTTAGTGTTCTATGTTAAATGATAATAAATGTACATCCCAGACGTTGGAGTCTGTGCGTCCTGCCCCTCAGCCTGCGGCACTCGGGCCACCGCACGTTACAGGAGGGATGTCACGTGATTGCCCGACAGTCATCAGAGAGGCGGCGTTCACCAACAGACAGAAGGAACACCAGATAAGTGACAGACGGTTTGCACCACTGGAGCTTAGATGGTGAAACCTTAAAACTGCATGAAGCTAGATGTTTCGGTAGCACCGCTCCTCCGCTGTTGATAACAAGAGGATGCCGTCTGCGTAACTGATAATAACACAGTCCTCTGCAGGGGCCCAGGACACCAATGCGTCTCTTATAACAGCAGACAACACAGCCGGGGAGACCAGGAAGCCCTGGGGGGAGCCATCACCATGTGTTGCTACCCTGAAATGTAAATGCGAAAAGTGGTTGGCTGTCCGTGTGGTCTGGTACAGAGGAAAAAGGCAGAGCAAATATCTACAGTAGTAAAGTAGTGATGGTGTGAAGGTATAGCGGTTAAAATGGCAGACACATCAGGCACCAGCGGTGTTGTAGGAACTACTGTATTATTAATGTGCCTGTGATTTTGTGTAAATCTCCACCCTTTACCGCCTGGTTTACGCACCAGATTTTCAGATGTATTTAAGGGTGACACAGTGGGAATAATAATGCCTTGGGTGAGTAGGGAGTCAATGATAGGTGACAGACCTGCTTCTTTTTCAGGGGATGGCAGATACTGTTTACAGTAAACGGGGGTACCATGCTTGAGTCGAACCTTGCAGGGAGGACAATCTATAAACCCCACATCATTCTTATGGGTGGCCCACAGAGATGTAGGGATATCTTCCAGCTCAGGAAGTATAGAGAGATTCATTTTAAATATCAAATCGTGACCCAACAGGTTAAATGGAGAACCAGGAAAAACTACAAATGTTAGTGTGCTGGGCCCACTAATAAACATGAACTCCATCACTATTCGATTTTGTGAGGGTGTCCATGCTAAACAACAGTGACTTAATGCCATAATCAGCTCCTCCTCAGTAAGCCTGTGCTTTAAACAACAATTCATATATTGAAAATCCCAGCTAGAGTCCCCATATCCCTCATATATAAACATAGCACTGAGCAATATAAACTGTTCAAACGAGCCCGTATCTAGATAGTGTCTAAACACAGCACATTCAGCCCAACCAGCCAGACAATCAATGTACGGCTCACAATGTGAGCCCAGACCACACCGGAACATCCAATTCTTCGGGGTTTCCCCCTTTTTGGGTTTTACGTAACTAACACCAGAACCCATGGGTCACCCAGCAAAAATCACAAGTATACAACTATACAAAGAATGCTCAAATAGTTACAAAGGAGGGAGGCTTCACCAATAAACAGTAAATTGCATTTCAATAAGTCTCAGGCAGGATAACAAATCATTACACAAATTCAGCTCTTGCCAACAGACGAGACTTCTTCCGCCCTGTCAGCAGGCAAAATAACAAGTGGTGGTACACATTAAAGTCAACAATCAATGATGTCTTGCCCGTGTCTTTGGCAGGGGGCCTACACAATCTATGAGAATTTTTTCAAAGGGTTCACCCACCACAGGGATTGGAAGCAAAGGTGCAGAGGGAATAACCTGGTTTGGTTTCCCAACCAGTTGGCACGTATGGCAAGACTGACAATAGTTCACTACGTCTTTTTGGATTGACAGCCAAAAGAAATGTCTCAAAATCCGCTGTGTGATCTTTTGCACACCCAGGTGACCTGACAATGGGTGATCATGTGCTAAAAACAAGATATCGGCACGGTATTTAGCTGGTACCACTATTTGCATCACTGCGTTCCACTCTTCACTAGGTTCAATCGAAGACCACTTCTGCATTAGCACTTCATTTTCAAGGTAATACTCACTGGTATATCCTATAGCTTTTTCTCCTTGGTTATTTGCAAGGGTGAAGCAATGTAAAAGGGTGCTGTCAGCTCTCTGAGCCACAACTAGCTCCTTTTGTGACATGAGATCTGGCATCTATCTGAGATCTCAGGATCGGGAACAATGGGCACAACTTTTTTTTAGGTGCTGCAAACACAGGTGCATCATCACCTAATAGCACATCACACGTGAATGTTCCTTTCAGGGGAACCACATCACCGAGTTTCCGTGTCTGAGCACGGGTCAAAACACAAGCAGGAAATGTGCCTAATGCCTCTTGTGCAGACTCACTGACTTCCACAGGATTCTCTATTACCTTGGGCACAGGGAACACCATACCACCAGCTATATCATTACCTAAAATGAATGATACACCATGGCTGGGTAGTTCAGATTTTACCACCACTTTAGCTGGCCCTGAATACACACTTGAGGGTAGGTACAGATTATGTACAGGGAGCCTCATAATACTTAGTCCTATGCCCTCCACCAACACATTACCACTATATGTGTCATCTGACAGTGGCAACACACTTCCCAATATCAGTAATACAGCAGCATCAGTATCTCTTAATTCCCTGATTGGCAGTTGTCCCTCATCATCATCAGTGAGAGAGACAGAACCTTGGAAAATAAAGGGCTCAAAAGCAGGTTCTACACATTCAATTGTATCTCAGGATAGAACACTCACCGCATTTATTTTCTTAGCTGCTCTTGCTGCTTTGCGCTGTAGGGCCGGACAAGATGTAATGATGTCCCCTTTTTAATGACAATAAAAATATTCCCTTGTTTCCACTGTGGGAGAGGAAACAGGTGCTCATGGTGGTTTCAGGGTTTTGCGGGGACTAGGACTAGACAGATTTGTAGTCACATAGGTACGCAGCGCAAACTCAGTTTTGTGAGTTAGAACAAATTCATCCACCAAAATAGCAGCAGAAGTCACCACACTCGCTTTCTGCTCATTCAGGTAAACAACCACCGTTTCTGTGAGACAATTTTAAAACTCTTCAAGTAAAATCAGTTCTTTTAGCTGGTCGAATGTTTTCACACTACTTGCACTACACCACTTCTCAAATATACAAGTTTTCTCCTTTGCAGACTCTGTATGTTTCTGGTTGGGGGATTTTCTCAAATGCCGAAAATTCTGCTTAGGAACCAACTCATAAGCACGCAGTATTGTGGCTTTCACAACATCATAGTTAAACCTCTGCTCTAAAGTTAATGATGGGCAAACCTCTTACGCTTTTCCCACTAACTTGCATGAGTGGCCAAACTTATCTGCTGGTACCAAACTTATTTGCTGGCTGATGTCAAATCCATGTGCCACTGGTGTAGCGGATAGAGGAGTAACGGGCGATCTGGGCAGGTGTACTTTTGGTACCGGGGTACTGGCGTTATCCGAGCCATCTGGCATAGGGGAGAAGAATTTCTGGGGCCAAGGAATAGGACACGTGCTCTGCCTCCAGATCGCTGCCTCCTTATCTGCCTTTTCAACCTCAAGCTGTAAGGCCCGCACCCTTAGAATCTCCGTCTCACGCTCCTGCCTCTTGATTTGCAGCTCCACTTCCTTTAGTTTCAGAGCCAGCATCGGTTCACCATCAGGAAACTGCATGACCACGGAGTCGTCTCTGGTGTCCACCATTGACACGCCCTGTATCAGGTTCCCCACAACACCAACAAGACCACCACGTTCTGGCAAAATTCCCTCTTGTACCAAACAGGCCTCTAAGACTTCCTTGATTTCCCGTTTCATGGCCGAATGGGTCAGCACAACATTAAAGAAATCTGCTAGTAGTATGAGGTCTGCCTTTCTACACAGGTCAAACTGTTCCAGGGAAGGACAAAGAGTAAAACCAGACAAATCAAAACTCACCATCCTAACACAAATGCTGCCAGCACACTCTAGCAAAACCCAAACTGCACACAACAAACACAGCCACCATACCCACAAGAGAAAACCACCAACCAGCACAGAAAAAACACCAAAATAGACAAAAGGGGCAAAGAATAAAAAAAGAATAAAGGACAAGCCCCCAATTATGTTATGATCCTGTCTAGGCTGGGAGGCTGGAACATAGAGTTATGGTGACAGACACACGGGAGGACATAACAGCACATTCACATAAAAACACTTCTAAGTGAATTATTGGCACACGTGATTGTCAACAGTGGCAGCATTATGTGGCCAGAAGATAGCTACCACCAGTGGCATCAGGTCCTGAAACCAAAGACATCCAACCAATTCAGGTTTTTGTTCCATTTCATCTTGTCTTATACCTGAAGTTGAATCAAAGCCTGCTTAGCTGTGTTGGGATCAACACAGAATAAAACCCTGGTCTGGCTGCAGGTCTCCAAATACTAGATTGAGAACCTCTGGGTTATGTACACAGACAGGGTAGGTGTTTCTAATTAAGTTTATAGTGAGTGTACTTCAGAGTTACATCTGATCTTAAAAAAAGATGATGCACAAAGTGATGTTTTGCTTCCACATTCTGACTCACTCCTGCTTTTAACGTTTTACAAGGGAAGATGCCACCATTTGAATAGATCTTGTTCTTTAGCAGGTGATGTCCTATCCTGAGAATGTGATTTCAGTATTCAGGTAGTCCTGGTTTCAGTGGTCAACTTGTGGCTCATGGTTTGTGGGGGAGCTATTGTTGGTGGCTGAATTCAAGTGAAGTCAAATGTATTTATATAGTGCAGTGAGCAAGCCAAGGGCACCAAGAAAACACTCCCTAAAGCATGAGGAAGAAACCTTGAGAGGAACCCAGACTCAAAGGGGGGGGGTATCCTCCTCTGTCTGACAACGGACACCACAATAGTAACAATAAGGAACAGAATTTTATGTGCTTGTGATAAATGGACTGTTCCCCAACATTAAGTGAGACAGTGAGTTGTTGTCAGGTTTGATTTACACTCATGTGATAACAGCTCTCTAGTATCTCCAGTGTTTTCCTGGAAATTTAACAGATCACCCACATGCTGGATAATTAACTCACTTTAATGTGTGTTACTGTAAAATGAATTGCTTTCCAGAGCCCATAATACAGGATTTGTAGGCATAATCCTTTTACTAATGAAGTAAACTGTAAACTGATACCACTAATTTGTGGCATCTAATCATGAACAGGGTGCAGAGGCTCAAATGTCTGTGTCCCAAACCTGGGAGAGGAGAGCATATAAAGTGTTCATGATGGTGATGAATGTATTTGGACATCTCCATATTTGACCTGATGTGCAATAGCATAAATAAATTGGCAGTATATCACTTTTCATTGCTTCTAATATAACAAACATCTGATCATGTTTTTTGTTGTTGGTTGATTTTTTATGTGCAGATAAATAAAAATAAGACATACTACCTTTTTGAAGCCTGCCGTGTCATACATTTCTTGCAAGAAGTTCCTGTACATTTGTCATGGAACGCTCCTCCTCCCACGAGTCATGTGGTACGGCCCACTGCGTGCAGGGGGATTCACATGTGTTATGTAACCACACCCTCCTGTATTGCACACACCTGTGCAGGGTTTGCTGTTGTATGTTTATATGTCTATTTAAACCCCTGTCAGTGTGTACACCGGTGTTGGTCTTGTTGCTACGTGTGTTCAATGAGATTTTTGTAGCTGTAACATTAGTTTGTATAGTTCCGTGTTAAAATGTATGTGTTTTCTGTTTAATGTTAATTGTATAGTCATATTCATTGTAAATGTATGTGAGTGCCACCTTTGTCTTACATGTTTAATGTTAATAAATGTTCTGCACATGTCGAGGAAGTCTGTACATCCTGCCCCGCTCCCTGTGGTACTCGGGCCAGAAACGTTACAACATTGGTATGCCTCCATCCTCACTTAATACCTAAATAGATACTGATGTAATTATTTGAGAAGACAAAAAATCCTAGTAAACACTTATCTGCTCCAGATATTGTGTAATGTAAATTGTTTTAAACTAACAGTTTGTATTGAATCTGGGTCAGTTGAGAGAACCATACATTTGTAGAAATAGTTATCAGCAATGTCATTAGAGACCATGGATTGATTACGATGCACATGTATTTACTGACAGATTGCAGAGGAAATGTAGGTCCTCACTTCAGTATAATTGATAAGTCACTCTAGCTCTGTGATGAAGTATCATTATGTTCACCACTAGTGGGCTTTGAGCTTGGGCCTCTCTAAATCTTTCTGACATGATCACAGTGAATTAGAGGCATAGAGGAGACTGGATTCTCCATTGCTTTGATTTCTATACAGCTACATGTTCTTTCCTCTTTTTTACTTTTGCCTGTTGTAGTATGACTCTGGGGCACTCCAGACTTCTGTGGCTAGCCACTGATGAGTCAGTGCATCAAGGCAGAGTGAGTGTAGAGGTGGCCTTTAGAGGGGTTTGTGCTTTGCTGTCTGTATGGTTATGGCAAGCTGTTCACTCTGTAGCCTCCATGGCTGATGCTATGACTTTGCTGCATGCCTGATTGACTGTAAAACCTGCCACCTGCTCAGGGTTCTAAAGCAATGCAGTTGAAAGAAACATGAAATTTTCAGATGCACTGCAGCACACAAGGACAGTCAGTCTGTTCAGAATGCAACAGTGGTCAGAATGTGAATTTAATTATGATCCTCTGTATTTCTTGCCTGTTTTTCCCTTGTATTTGGGGTGTGGGGGGTGTGTTCTTACCAATGTCTGCCACTGCCAGATTGTGGTTTAAAAAAGAAGTGCAGTTTTCACACTCCACCTTAACTGTGCTTTAAGGTGCTTAGATGCACCCCTGTAAATGAGAGACACAGAGAATGTACAGAAGATAAGGGATACATAGAGCAGTAGTAATCAGAGTTATCCTACAGCAGCTATTTCTGTGTAAAATAGAATTGATTCTCCAAAGTTTCTTGAAACACACAACACAAATCATATTTTGAGACTTTATTGCATTTTTGTTGCTAATATCAACAGATTTGACTGTTTGTAACAAAAACTTTGTTTTTGCCTCATGTACACTGAAAAATGAGAGAAAGGCAAAGCTGAACATATTAAATCATCATGAGTTCAATTGTTTGAACTTGGAGAGACATGTATAGGTTAATAGAACAGAAAACAATTATTGTTATAACAAACAATATTATATGCAGTATTATCCATATGCATTGATGGATGTGCACTTAAAAAAAGCTCAAAAGTACTTTAATTCAACATAAATGTGAGACAGATTTTGCCATGTAAGTAAATCTCTCTGTTTCAGCCTCACTGTTGGCTCTTATAGCTCTGACTTCTGCCTCAGCTCTATCTCCTCCATCTGTGGTTCCTCCACCAGTCGCTACCCCAGTGTCTCAGCTCTGTGCTGCTGATGCAGCTTAACCTTGTGGACCACACAGAGACATCTGCTATGGGTTGTTGTTTCTGAACTTGGGCCCCTACCACCCCCCTCATTTGTGCTGTTTTCCAGAGATGGATAGTAATGTGCTATATTTACTCAGATAGATTTACTTTAGTTACTTTTTGAACAAATTGTACATTTAAGAGTTGTTTTAAAAGAGGGCACTTTATACTCTTAGTCAAGTACATTTACGAAGCCAAAAAAATGCACTTTTACTCCGTTATATTTGTCAACGTTCCTTCCATTGCATTTTAAAATAATTTTTGCATTTTGTATGTTTTGCCACAACCTGACAACTAAGGGAGGGTTAATGATCACTGAGTGCTACCACTTTACTTTAGTAAGTTAGACAATTGGACAGTAGACCGACATGATGAACAGTGAACAGGCACATTTTCCAGCGTGGGACTCAAATGATTACATTTATGAAATGTAGCTTGCAATACATCCTTTTATTTAAGGCTCACATAATGCTTTCTCATTATTAATATGAAAGTAAAGTGTGGTCTGATATTGTGACAGTGGCGGCACAGAGGGAGAAAGAGGTGAGGATGCAATAAAGAGTTCTTTATTGTCCATAGTTTCAAGACCACAAAGCAGTGAGCAAAAGCAAAACCAAACATAATGAAGTCAGCATTGATATTGTTCAAGCCTGTAGTTCAACAGTCCGCTAATGTGCAGTGCTGACTTCAGGTACCTGTGGGCTTAAATAACAAAAGACGGAAATAAGGATGTTATGCTATATGCACAATATTTAGTCAATATGAGAAACTGAGTGTAGCTTAAACATGCTTTAGTTGTCTATTCAAGGTATCCTTAGCTAGGACAAATAGGTTAGATGTGAAAAATTACCTTTGACCAAGCCTGCCAGAACCAAGTTTCAATGCTAAAACATGGTATAAGAGCTGGACCATTTTTCAGGCCTTTTTCAGACTTCCTTGACAAAAATCTATAACTGAGGTATCGCTTTCTGCTTTTTGATTGAATTAAGATAACACTTTGAATTGCTTAAGCAATAAATCAGTTATTAACTTCACTAAGACTTCACTGAACTAGACTAGTCATGTTATACAACATTACTGTTCATATGCCCAGTTGTAACTGCAGTACTTACTGGATGCTCTAATAATTTCTCCTACCCATACTTTTCATTTCATTTTTGACACAAAAGGTTTTGTACATAATGACACAATCCACTGTCCTAATTTTCTAAAATGCATTCCAAAGTTCATATGAAGCTGAAATGAAAGGTCAGCAATCAAATCCAGGAGCTAGGCAAATCCAGAGGAAGCTGTCTTTTCTCAAGTCTGATCCTCTCATCTCCCTTGTCATACCTCCACGAACTCTAATTCCCATGATCCTAGCATTTGATCATTCTCCTCTGATTGTTAACTGCACCTACTTTCCATTATCCCTACTCTCTCAGTGTATTATATCCAGATGTTCTAAATTTTGTGAACTCTTGCTGAGTTATCTCATGTGTACTGAGCTGTTTATATACTTATGTTTTGTTCTGATGCCTGTTATTGATCATCCTCTTTGGTTTTTTTGTTTTTTTATATTTCCATGTTTAGCCTTGTCCCTGGTGGACGTTGTCTACTCCTCTTTATTTTCTGGTTTTCTTACCCTGTTCTGTTTTGCTATTGTTGAGTATTAGATTTCAGATTTGGCTTGTCTGCCTGTTTTTTTATTGAACTCTTGCTAATCCTGCATTCAACTCCACTTCAGCCTGCAACCCTGACAGAAGACTTTACTATCATAAGGAGTTGGCAGGTTCGAGCTTTTTGACTGATCGACCACAGCACTGACTGCTTGACTAACAATGATTTGAATTGCTAGGGGACACAATAAAAGAACTAACTAAACAGACCCATCAGATGGCTACACTCATCCTTTCTATTGCAGTCACTGTCTCTTGCTTCTTGCACTTGATAGGGATTCACTTCCTAGATCCCTGCTCATTCAGTCATTCCTAGACCCCTTATATGTTTGGTCGGGTCCGATTAATATGATGGCAGTTCCACAGAATGTCAAGGATTTTTGTTTTGTTTTGTTTTGTTACATTCCTCCCTGTATTTTGCTTACCTACTTCCTTGCCCTGCTATTTACCACATAATGCTGGTTATTTCTGGGAAAGAGCTAGAATGGACTCATTGTTTGGGACCAAGGCAGTAACACAAAATCAGTATCTGATTGAACCTGAGGAGATGCAGTTGTTCAGTGTGCGTCTCTCCATGGATGAGATGAAGGACAATTTGGCATGTCTCTGTCTCTGTTGTGGGGAGTCTGGTCAATGTCATCTCTTCCATGAATGCTTGTTCCACCCACATATCTGTAATGCCATGAACAATAGAAAGTATGCGGAGAGTCCTTTTTAAGATACAGCAGTATATCTCCTGTAAGACAGGCTTCATCCCTAGTTGCATGACATAGACCACCTGTGCAGAGAACTGCCTGTTGTCAGTGCTGATTGAGTCAGGAAAAACCCATCAATATCGTATGCAGTCCAGTGTTCTCTACTTGTAGTAAACACATCCGATCACCCTGTAATTCTTGCTAGCCCTTGGTTACATAAACACAACCCCCTCATTTCTTTGGAGTGTCTTGACATCTTGTTATTACCTGAAAACTGTCCTTCTTTCTAGTGCAACTACTTCCATAGAGAGCGCAGACCCTCAGGACAACAACATACCTAAGCAATATACAGACTTGATAGATATATTTGCTAAAGAGCTAGCTATGGCTCTGCTCCCCCGCCATCCATAAGACTTCACCATAGACTTGATAAAAGGCACTGTTCTGCCTAGATCCCTTCCATATCCCCCATTTCATAGAAAGTAAGGCCATACATGAGGCTCTGCCATTTCTCAACTGCAACTTGCTTCTTTGTAGAGAACAATGGTCATATCAGTCTATGCAAAGATTACAGAGGATTTAACAAGATTGCCTTTAATCCCATCAGCCTTGGAACATCTTAGCAGCACTTGGTACTTCACCAAATTGGACCCAAGGAGTACATATAACCTGAGTACTTTGGTGTTCTAATCCTTTATAAACAACATCCTCAGAAATGTCAGGCCACAACATTATCATCTACATAGATGATATTTTGAGGAATGGTAAAGCTGATGCCTTTTTCCACATGCACAAAACTGTCCACACCCCTCATTCCTCACCCACAGCTTCAATACTGCCCATGACTTGTGTAGTGTATTGCCATGTAGTGGGAGTTTGATGAGAAGTTGATGAAAGATATTCAAGATGTTGACATTTCCCCAGATGCCCTGTGAATAAGCTATACATCTGCCCAGCTTTCACCATAGACTCATTCTTCCCTTACAGCAGATCCCCTGGGGGAGGTTAATACCTTCAGACCTATAGTCCCCCTCCAATACCCTTGATGGGAGTTACTGATGGGAGACTATAGCTAAAGACATTCATACATTTGTGTCCTATTGTTTTCATTGTGCCCAGTCCAAAACTCCCAAGACCCTATCCACACACAAGCTCATCCACTTGCCAATCCCAGAATGCTCTTCATTGCACAGAGCCATAGATTTTAACTGATAAATTAGCCCCTGGCAACAACACAGTCCACACCATAGTGGATAGGTTTCCAAGGAATTTTGTCCCGCTTCCCTCACTGCCTTCTGCCTTTGAGATTGATGAGCTGTTTTTTCAAGAGGTCTTCTATGTGGCATCCTAGATGATATCTTGTGAGACAGGGGTCCCCAGTTTATCTCACAGGTCTGGCACATTTTTCTGAAGAAGTTGGGCATAAATGTATTCCCTTTAGTCCAACAGCCAGACAGAGGACCAATCAGGAACTAAGGAATTTCCTTTATGTGTACTGCTGGGACCAACAAGCAAAATGGTCCTGTTTCCACACCTGGGCAGAGATGACCCATAATTCCGTCATATACCCAGGAACTGGCATGACACCAGCAGCCAATTTGCGCACCACATACTCTCGATCAGAAACCGCAGCCACCTTGGGGACTGCACTAGGGAAAGGGGAGGAGGTTAAGACCAGGACAGAGCACCAACCATCACTGGATATATATGCAAACACACACACACACACGCACACATACATACACACACACATATATATATATATATATATATATATATATATATATATATATATATATATATATATATATATATATATATATATAAATCAAAATAATAAATAGAATCTACATACTATTTCGTATAATACTGGCATATAACACAAAAGCAAATTCACACAAGCTGCAATAAAGAACAAATTTATAAAATGGTACTTCAGTCCACTAACAGTGAAGAAGTACAAGGACAGTATATTACATTATTATTCATTTTATAACAACTACTCATTGGGTATGCCTTTGCTATGACCATAGTATGTTAAAATTGAATACATTAAATATGTGATATATGATCACAGCCAAAATGATATTGGTGCCACCCAGAGCAGCAGTTTAATCATTTGTGTATAACATTTCTTTTGCTCTTAAATTGAAATAGAATAGAATAGAAGAAATGGGGTCATTGTATATACATTTCTGGAATGATAATTCTGAGTTAAGGGTTAACCAGAGGATGCACTATTGTTCCTTAGTCAAATCTCAAGTGATGTGATGTGAGGGGCTAGTCAAATACCCTTGAAACCACCACAACAAGAACATATTCAACCTCTGGGTAACACTGAAAATTAATGCATGAATGTGTGAGGGGCTGTGGCACAACAATGACATACTGATAATGGTGCAAGTAGAAAATTCAGAATTAACATGACAGATATTATATATATTGCTATGTTGTAATGGAAACAAATATACCCATGGAAAACAAGCATTGTTTACAATACAGGGTGTTGTTTTCTGTCATACTGAACAAGATTGTCAAACACCTGTCTTTGCTATAACATTACCAGACGTTGGCAAACCTAAACACCTTTGCGCCTCACAGTTTATTTACATTGTGTATATATTGGTTTGATAATATATGTTACTTTATGGTAATTGTTTTTAACTTATGGTAATTTTGTTTGTGTCAGGCACAAGCATAAAATATGTTAACAATTTAAGCAAATAATGCTGGATTGCAGACTACAAAAAAGAGTATGGAGCTTTCTGCATGGCTTGTTCTCTCAGTTAAATGGCTATCAATTCTATGACAAAAGGTTATTGGTATCACAAAACAAGAACAGTTTTGACTCAGAATATTGGTCTTTATTTCTGATGCAATAATGTAGTAGATACTGCTCAGTACATTCTCCGTCTTTATGCATAGCTCTGGGTATGTACACAGTAACACCAAAACTGATCCACATTTGTGTGCAATTGGTCAATAAGCCAGTCTCTCCAAAGCTTTAAATATGACTGCAGTTTGTAAAAAAAAAAAAAGGTCACAAATCTCAGCATCCTTTTGAGACCCCCTTTATCCAGTTCTCATATGTACTGCTATAGAAATCTGAGGGCTTGTTTCTCAGCTGGAGTCATTGGACTTCCTTCAGGCAGCTTCAGGACATTTGTCCAAGTTGGCTTCATACATGACCTGTATTTTTCCTGTTGTGGTTATGATGGTCCTCAGGGGTTATCCTGCAACTGCTGACGCTGTTGAGAGCATTATTTGTTTGTGTTGTCTCGTGATAGAACCATCTTCACTCTTCCTGTAAAGCAGAGGCTATGAGATTTCTCTCACATTGAATTTAATACAACAAAAAAGATTCAAACAATAAATCAGTGGACACAGCATGTTCTCCCGACATCAATGCTGTATAAGGAAATATCCTTGGTCCAGAAGTTGCTTGATATTTCAATATTCTTCCCACAGTCTTCCAGTCTCCCTCCTACCATTTTGGTGACAGGGATAGCCCTCTCGTTTCTGCCCCTAAAAAAAACAGTGCCCAAAAAAATAGTGTTGACATCTTTGTCCACGCCATCTGCCTTGGTGTTTTTTTCAATTAATAAAGCTATAATTTAAGATTCAACTCATCTTTGAACTGACAAATAATTTTCTTTGACAGATTTATTCTGTGAAGTGTGATACCTGCTGTAGCTCAAAACCTGCATCAAAGCTTGAATGTCAGTGTGTTCATCATGGCCCTCTGAGACAAGAGTGGATATGGGGATGGGCAACTCTGATGACTTTACTCTGGAGTGAAAACTGGAAAAGTATCATCCAGTTGGTTCTCACAGTGGCTCACAGTGTGCATTACCACTTGAATGACCAAGACAATCTGCTAAGACAGGAGTGGAAAGGGCACGGCACATGTTGATGATCTTTTCCTCGTCTCATCATTATGAGATCTTTTCTTGCAATTGTAATGATAATAATAATATAATAAAAATATAATAAAAGAATTATAATGATAATAATGATTCTTGCAATTACATGATAGTAACTCATAATTATGACATACGGAGTCTAATTTTCTTCTTTTGTGAATGCAGTATGTTTCCATAGCAAGTGATGTTTTAAATCGTATTAATGTTATGAAAGTACATTTGCCAAACCCTTTCAGGCACATCTGTTTTTTAGCTTTAGAAAATATATCATGACAGAAAAGCTGCCAGTTTTGATCTGTAGAGCTTCAGCATTTTAGGAGAGGTGCCACTTAAAAACGTGGTATATTATTAGCCAGACTCCATTTCCAAGCATCCTCACTGTGACGGCTCTCCTGTCGCTCGATCCAGATCCTCTAGTAGTCACATGCTGGCCAGATCTGCCTCCTGATAACTGACTCATTCCATCTGTCCCCCATTTATCTTCTTTCTGTTTAAACCTGTCAATTCCCATTCACACTTTGCAAAGTATTGCTATGAACAATGCATGTGTTATTTCAGTTTGTCTCTCTGTTTACCAACCTGTTTTGCTACCTGCCTTTCTTCTCTGTTTGATCCCTATCTGACATGTCCGTTTTGTAGGACTAATCTTCAGCTCTGTAACTCTCAGTTTGTCTCTTCAGTATCCCCTTTGCCAGGCCCTTATGTTCTGGTTGTCCTCTGTCTGGCTTTGGGCCTCTGTGTGGCTAACGACTTCCACTCGATTATACCTCTATCAATAAAACCAAACATTTGTCTAATATCTGCAAGCGTCTTATTCTGCTCCTATACATTACATAGACTTTGCAGCTAAGTGCAGCCTTGTTTTACAAGAAGTGTCTGCCTTATCCAACTATTTTTGTGTGACTTTTTGCTAAGGTCACAATTATCCAGTTTATTTTATTTCAGTGACATTTACCATCAGCTTGCAAGCATGCAGAACTCTTCACTGTATTCAAGAAAGTAACATTTTTAATTCTTTAAATTCATATAGTGATTCATTATGGCCAGCCTCATTCTGCATTCAACAATTTGAAAAATGATCTAATCTAGAAATCTTCCTTTGTAGTGGTCTCACCCCTTTCACAGTACACACCACATCATGGTGAAAATATTCATTCACAATGGCAAGGATGTGTCACGAAGCTCAGAAAGAATGTTAATTCAACTATTATAGAAAATATGTGAGAGCAAACAAAGGCAGAGTTCATGGACCATTCAATAACGACTTAGCATTCTGAATTTTTTTCTTCATAACAAACCACAGAGAGATAACTGTAGTAGATATTTTGCATCATACTATAGTGACATTGCATTCCATGCAAGCATGTACCTTGTTAAACCAAGAGAACGTTTTAAAACACCATCATCAAAGTGTGTTCTGTTGAGTAAATAGGATGGAAGAGGATGTTGCTTCTAAAATTCAGTTTTTCCCATGGGCTCTGGATCCTGGTGGAACCTAAATCACCTCAGAGAACCTCAGCAGAGTTGGCAGAAGTGCAAGCTTCCTCTGTCACATAGATACTGAGGAACAGTAGAGTTACTGGTGCATTAGTGTTAGCACTAGATGAAAAAATATGTCTGTGTATACAGACAGACAGAGTAGCAGGCTTTAGCATCATAAAAGACAGAGTAGCTGGCTTTAGCAGTTGACTGTACAGCTCAGATGCAAAGCACTGGAGATGGGAACCTGTGGGACTTATAGAGAAGTGAAATGTTGAACAGATATGAGGAATTATTCAATAAATTGTGAGGTGCACTTTGTAGATTTAGGCTGATTGACAGGGGGGCATTAGAATGTATATATGTGAGAGTGTGTTACTTCATGCTACACATTGTGAGTGTGCTTTCCATTGGGAAGGAACAGACTTGTGATTGGTCCTCTTACTTAGTTTAACCCTTTTCTAGTAACAGATTAATGATGCTTGTGTCCCTGTTGCTAATGAATAGTTTTAGCCCATGTTGACTGCAGGGCCCTTGTGCTTCTGCAAACTTGCCCTCATGGGGAGAGCAAAGATAGTAGTCAACTGACAAGCATCCTGATTATCAGAGCTGTGTTTATGCCTCTGACATGCTGATTAGGTCACATGAAATTCGGTGCCAAACAAGTCCCTGCCTTTGAGAGAAAGGGCAGAGTTCATTTCAAAGTACTGATCCAGGACCAGACTCCCTAATCCCAAATCAAACTCTAGCTGCCTTTACCAAAATACAAAACTGGTTTCAGAGCAGAAGTGTGGTTTTCTATCAATAAGGCACAGATGTCTGCTCGACATGTGCACCTTTTTGTAAAATTGCAACAGTTATAACCAACATAGTGTGACAAAAAATGAGACGCTACAGATTTACAGATTAATTTATTATTCATCTGTAAATAAATCAGATATTTAGTCAAAATTTAATCTTGTGATCACACAACAATGTGAACTATAATCATTAGAATATGCAACATATATAGTTGCTTGTGCCATGTCAGTGAGTATAACTGTTACAGACCTTCCCGTTTCTTATATTTATGGTCATATTATACCTAGTATTAACTAGTGATAGACAGTAGTTATATCATGTGTGCAGTGAAAAGTAACAGAAGTCTGCAGTTTTTAATCTGTCCACAGGATGACTGCTGTTGCCGGCTGAAGAAGTCGGTAGTGGACAGGGGAGATCAGAGAGGTATGAAATATTGATTAAAGGATTGAGTTAGCATTTTGAGGGGGGATTTTAAAAATATTGTGCATCCTAATGACTTTCTTTTCATATGGATTATTATTGTGGGATCTTTCTTATTTGTTTGGTTCAGTGTCAGGAATAAACTGTAGAATTGACTCATTTTGATCTGAAAAAGGTTAACAAAGTTAATTTGTGAAACATCACAACCCATGTTGGCTTCTGAGGCTACTGACTCTTTTCTGATCTCATTGTCTACCTCAGATGTATAAGAATGCCTATGGCAGACAGTATGGTCATATACATTAAGAACCTATCACACATTACTTCTTTCAGATCAGGCCATTTAAGTAAGTACCTCTCCCAGAAGCTACGGGCACTACAAAACTCTCACTAACCATATTAGCATCCTGCACTGATCTACTCACTCACACCCTTCTCTGTCTAATGGACCCCTAATCCTCCCTCTGGCCATCTCTTTCAAAGCAGTACATTGAGGTACTCAGGGATCAAAGCAGATCTGCTGATTATAGACACCTACTTCATAAATATACCAACTTGAAGATAAATTTGAATATAATATTGCCCTCCTTTTGCAGTTCAATGTTATCTGCCAAACTTGAATATTTGCATAAAAGTTATATAAACATTTCATTCAGAAGGCATGCAGAATGTAGCAATCTTATTATAGATTTACCTATATGTTGATGTAATTGTTTCTCTTCTGTCTCTGTCTCATCATTTTTGTTTCAGTGGACTTTTCTCATTAATTGATGTATCAGTGGCATCTAAAACAGGCAGTGAGGCATTTGAGACTGTCAATATGGAGATAGTACTGCATCCTGATTAAATTAGGAGTGAAAGTGTGCTATTAGGGAGTGAAGAGAACAACTTAACTGTATTAGTGATATGGCAGATATCTATGAATAATGGAGAGATCATATTTGTGTGTTCCTGTTTGTGTGTACTTGTTTGTGTGTGCATTTGTGTCTACATATTTATATATGCATTTGTGTGTGCTTATTAGGATAATGTCCCAGATTTTGCAGCAGCAGATAGGAAATGTTACTTTAGATAGAACATTCAAGATCTGTAATGAGACAGGACTGCCTGCTCAGTGACCCACACTAATAGAATTTGAGCTGACTAATTAGATGGTGTAATTGGAAAGCAATTTCAAGAGATTAATTAGCCTTCACTCTCAGTGAAGGAGCATTTTGTAATTTGAAAATGAAGACTTCCTGTTCCATATTTATGAGATTAATTATAAGAATCTGTTTCTTCTCATGTGATATCTAACACAGTAAACATAAACTGACTTAAAGATGTATGACTCAGTGGCATCCCGCACCCGTGTTTCTATCTTATTTCCCTGTCACTCATTATACTTTTTTATAACTATTGTTCATACTGTAACTGATGTCTTTGATACATTGCTCCAAAAAATACAGTTCAACTGACATATTCTCTAATATATTTATAAAATACTACCTGTAAAAAGAGCTGTATGTGCTGTGCCCCGTGCCTGCTGTCCTGACCTTCAGATCATGTTTAATCATGGCTTGATTATTGAGCAGGTTAGCATTTCAGTAGGTCTTTTCCAATAGGTCAAAGCTAAAGGGCAGATGGATGGCTTTGGTGTAGGCATATTGATTTGGCTACATTTCTGGCCAGATATGCTAGATTGTAATTTAGCAGTGAAGTGGTAGATCAGCTAATGAGCCTACAAAATCTCATATAAATGTCAGAGTTTCTCTACAATGTCCTGTTAAAGGCTACAAACCACCAGCATCCAACTGTACAAACCATAGTTTATTGAAAATGCAACTTAACTGCAATCTTATACTAGAATTGTTCTCATTTTATTATTAATCACCAACTGTAAACATGCGCCACATTTTGATTGCAAAGACTGTTTTACCTGCCTGCATTTATCCAATAATGTATCATGAAAGTGTTATTTGTGTAATCTAAATTAAATGCAATGTTAAGTTTCACGCCATATGTTTCTGCCAGAAATCTTAAAGTAACACTCTAGGGTTGTTCCCTATTTTTTCCCTGGTCTGGGGTTAGGAGTGACTCATGTAAATTTATCTCAACTGCAAGATTCTTGTCCTCTCAAGTCCTGAGAGACAGAGTCCTGTCGCACATCTAGCAGTGTTATGACTCTAAGTAGCCATCCCAGAGTAACTTTATGGTAATTTGAGCAATTAGTATATTTTTATGGCAGAAAGCAAGTACTGAAATCTATTTTTGGGATTTGTTCAACATTGGCAGAGAGGCTCATTATAAAGTACAAACTGTATGTCCGTAAACATTAGATATAACACTTTTTTTAACATCATATTGATGTGCATTTAATTTGCTATTAGTTCACAAAATGAACTAATCTTGTGTCCATTTTAAGACATATTTCAAAGATTCTCTTAATGTATTGTATGAACATTTAAATAATCTTGATACACTGATTATCTAGCAAATTAAACAAGCCCCTTTCCTATGTGTGTTCACAGGAACTTGTACTATATCACACTACTGCGTGATCCTGTGTCCCGCTACCTCAGTGAGTGGAAGCATGTCCAGCGGGGTGCCACCTGGAAGACGGCAATCCACATGTGTGATGGGCGTCCACCCACGCCTGCCGAACTGCCAGCGTGCTATAACAGCGCGGACTGGACGGGGGTGTCCCTGGCCGAGTTCATGGCGTGCCCCTCCAACCTGGCGAGCAACCGTCAGACGCGTATGCTGGCCGACCTGAGCCTGGTCGGCTGCTACAACCTGTCGTCCATGAGCACGGCGCGTCGGGCCGAGCTCCTGCTGGGCAGTGCCAAGCGCAATCTGCGCCGTATGGCCTTCTTCGGTTTAACTGAATTCCAGCGCAAGACGCAGCTCCTGTTTGAGTGCACGTTTGGCTTGCGCTTCATGGAGCCTTTCACGCAGCTGAACAGCACGCGGGCTGGCGCGGTGGGGGTGGGGCTTGCCGTACGCCGCTACATCGAGCACCTCAATGCGCTGGATGTGCAGCTGTATGAGTATGCGCGCGAGCTTTTCGTGTGGCGGGTGCAGCGCTGTCGGCGCAGGCTCAGGGAGAGGCGGCGGGAGCAGCGGCGTGCCAGGAGGGAGCAGAGGGTCTCAAGGGCCAGGCAGTGTGAGAAGGTGGGTGAGAGCAAGAAGGAAGGAGGAAAGCCAGAAGGACAGAGTGAGGAGGAGAGGACGGGTGTTACAGAGGACTACAGTGGTAAGGTGGTGCGGTGGTGAAGGTGTCCCCCTGCACACGTATGGGAGCTGTTTTATTCCCCATCTACCACTCCGCCTCTATACCCAGGAGGTCTATTACAGCAGTGCTGCATGAGCAGTGCTGGTACTTTCAAGCAAAGGGAGATAGAGCCTAATGTGCTTCTTTATGTAACGTCTTAACCTCCCATGCTACAGCCTGTGCAGCTTTCCAAAGGAATGGGATGTGTTCGTAATGGAACGAATACGACGCAATAATGACTTGCTCATATACACTATAGTGCTGCATAAGATACTGAACCATGAACAGGTCTGAGCACTTCTTCTTTTTTTTCTTTTTTTTTCTTTCCTTTTTTTTTCTTTTTTTGAGGGGGAGCTCTGAAATTGCAACGTATTGAGATGGGGGCGGAGACGGAATTTAAGACAGTAAGCACTTATCATTGCAAATTGTTGTTATCTAAGTGTACTTAATAAGTAAAATAAAAAGATATAATCCACATCAATGATATAGAGGAGCTGGGCAGTGGTACAGTATATGTATTCTACTACATAAATGGATTCCTTTGTTATCCACAGAATAAATACAAAGTGACAAAATGTCCTGGGATTTGCCCTGCTGCCTTAGGAACACAATTAATTATAAAATGCTACTGTAATCCAATAGTGTGAATGAGAAATTTAGACACAAATTATGTACCCTGCAGAGCAAGTATTTAATTCATTGTAATTGTCACAGTACCCCCCCCCCCGTCTCCTCGTTTGTGTTCGTCAATGTGGCCACGCCCTCCTTGTGTCTCACACCTGCCCCTCATTGTGTCGTTTACGTGTTTATTTTGTCGGTTTTTGACTCCGTTAGTGTGCGTGTTTGAGTGTTGTATGTTGTATGTTAAATAAACGTATGCTTGTGTTTCACGCGACTCGTCCCGGCATCCTGCCTAAAACCTCCACCGTTACAGTAATGTACCTTTAATTAATCTGTTGTGCGAATGACATGCATTATAACTTTTCTCAGTGTACATGTGACTGTTCAAAGGAAAACAAACATTTACCTATAAATAGATTACATGGCCAAATTAATACCAGAAGTATTACTCTTAATCCAGTAAGAGGACACAGCTGACAGAGAAGAAAGTTCTTATCTTGTATCTACTGCTCTGCTTCCACTTTCAAACTTATCAGCAAGCATATAGTCACTCCAGCATAGGAAAGACAAGGATCAAAACACTCTTCTACTTGAGGATCCATTTGCAGCTGATGTAATCGTTACTGCTAAGGCATAATATAGTCTACATCAGATACAGAAAGTGGTTGAAGTTCATGTGAAAATTGTTCTTATGCTTCTGTTATGTTGCTGCAGTATTCTCTGTTGTGGGCTTGTGGAGTGAAGAAGGGTCACTTATGTGAATAAGGGTGAAGGTTGACTAATTTCAATTTCATCTGAAAGAAACTGAGACCTCCCCCTCCCACACTCTAGGGCAGAGAGAGGTATTAAAGATAGCGTTCGTATTGGTGTGCATATATTTTTGTTTTTGCCCAGCGGTTCGGCCCACTCAAAAGCGTAAATGCGTTGCTTAGAAGACTGTAAAAGGCTTGTGACGTAACAGCAGCCGACCTGCGCCACGAGAGGGGGCCGTTGTACTTTTATGTCGAGTTTGAAGGGTCGTTTCAAGCGGTCAGATAAGGAACTTGCCGTGTGTATCACGAAAATGTTCGTTTTGCATGCCAGTGCCTGTGGGTTTTAAGGAAATCCATGTATTAAGTTTATTTTAACTTGTTAAAAGTTACTAATCATTACAGTCAGCGTTCCTTGAATATCTGTGTGTAATGGAGTTTGGGCCGACAACTGAATTGAGCGAGTGCACTCTGAGCATATCAGCACTAACATTTAATACACAACTTGTGTTTAACAATTATCTAGTATTTTAAACTGACTTGCAGCACGTTTTGTTTGGAATTTATAAGGTTCGTTCCGCCGTCCCATTGTGTTACGGGTGTAGCTATCTGTCCACACTGGTCGCAGTGGCGACAGCTGTAGTTTCAAACATCCTGAGTACAGTTACACAACTTCAAAAGCAGCAACCAATTTGTAATAAACAAGGCTCCACAGCCAGGATAGAATAACAGTAATTTCAGTGGACACAAAGCCATGCCTCGCACAAGTAAACTAATTTGGGATTTAAGGGATCGCTCACTCGGCTTGGATGAAAGAACTAATTTTGTGCGAGCTGGTTACACAGGTAAGAAAACGCTGTTTTGTAGTCATTCTGTTTTTATCTTTACAGTACCTAGCTATTTAAGGCTATTTTTTCTCATTTCTAGCTGGCTGAATTTATTTTATTCATGTACTTTCTATAGGCACACGAGAATTTGTCCAAAGGCTAAAACTTGAATCTTCTTTAACTGTCCATGGTGGCTGTGTGAGTAGTCAGTAATAAACTTAACGAGGGATTCAATCTGCATAAAGGGATATAAAGTATTCTTGTCTTTTTCCCAGGTAAATACAATCTGCTGGAATGATACAGGTGAATACCTCCTATCAGGATCAGATGACACCAATCTTGTCATCACAAACCCCTATACTAGGAAGGTAAAAGTAGTTTTATAAAATCATCTTCCTCTGATGTTGTAATATGCCAGCCTTATACTTTCTGTATTTGATAGGTGCTAGTTGCTGCTCCCTCGCAGCATCGATCGAACATCTACAGTGCCAAATTCATGCCAGAGTCCTGTGACCACTGGATTGTGTCCTCAGCCGGAGATGGAAATATCCACTATACCAACATCAGCCGGAGCCCTGACATCACTCGGTACAAATTTACCTGTCACCACGGAACTGTATACAAGGTATATCATCATTCCAAAGAATTTATAGCCCATGGAGCATTGGATGCTGTGTTATAGAGATATCTGTCAGTTGTGCAGATATCTCAGAGGAGCTTAGTAGTGGCTCTCATTACAGTGACTTTTTACATTACCTTTTCGCATGGAGGTAGTGTACTGCTAGTCTCTGATAGTTGATTTTCTGTTTGGATCCAATTTTTACAGATTCTAACAGTGCCAAATGACCCATATACGTTTCTCTCATGTGGAGAGGATGGAACTGTCCGATGGTTTGATGTCAGGTTGAAAAGGGAATGCAGCAAAAGCAGATGCAAAGAGGTAAAGAATGCATTTTAAATGCAGTCGTCCGTGTGCTAATTCAATATTTTCATACAGGGCGTTCTGTTCCACTGTGTTCATTATTTTCCTGTTGTTTTGCTTCAGGATATTCTGATAAACTGCCGTAGGGCGGTCAGCTCTATGGCCATCTCCCCTGCTGAGCCCTATTGCCTTGCTCTGGGCTGCTCTGATAGCTCAGTACGCATCTATGACAGAAGGATGCTGGGCACCATCACTACAGGTGTGACAAAAGATCTCTGAAGGTCAATGAAATAGTTTGTTGAGCTCATGGGTATTGGATGTAGAGGTTACTTTCAGAGAGCAGAAAAATATGATAAAGGTAATCCTAATCCTTATGAGACCATGTTCTAAGTATTTAGCAGTCTTCATTCTTCTTTGATATGAACCAGGGAGCTTCTCCAGTGGTGGAGCTACAGGTATCTGCCTACGCTTTGTGCCTCCTCATCTGATTGGCAGGTCATGCCGTGTGACCTCACTGAGCTACAGCACTGATGGGAAAGAGGTGCTTGCCAGCTACTCGTCAGATTACATCTACCTTTTCGACCCCAAGAATGACCAGGCTTCTAAATTAAAAGAACTGGCTGAGTCCAAGAGAAAGGAGGTGAGGTTAAGGAAGAGAATTGGCTAGAGTGATAGTTTTCTGCAAGTCTCAAAAAGCCCAAAACGTATAACTAAACATGGTGGGTGGGATTTGCTTTTGGGGTGTAAACTTTCAAGCAGTGAAAAGTTTAAAACATATTTTGGGTTCTGGTAAAAGTCCAACAACAATAGAACTGCAGATGGAGAAGTTGCCTACTGCTTGATAGTTGAGACTAGACAATAGCTCAGTAGTCCGACAGATGCTAGCAAAGATGATGTAACTGGGCTTAGTTTACTTCATTTAAAAATGGTCTTTGCTGAGTCTTTTTTCACAAGTTATATTGAGAATATGAATTATTCCATTGCACAATCTTATATCATTGGTACTAAACTGTATAATGTCAATATTCAGACCTAAATTTTGCTGATGGGGACCAGTTCAAATTTTGCTGTGGAACAAAATGTGCCGATGGCACATGATATTGTTTTCCCAGCAGGCTTAACGTATTCTAAGATGTGTGTCAGAGTGGAGAGCTTGGATGCCTTTCCCAAAACAGCTTTCAATGCAGGCAGCTAGCTACTGTAGACATAAATAAACCAGAACTGGCTGCTACCAGCACAGTAGTCTTTAGAGCAAGTTTGACTTATTCACCAAGCACTGCTCTGTTATTTGATTTACTGTAACCCAAATATGGGGATAGATGTTTGAGAATCCTAGAAAAAAGAATGCATTTGTACCTGAGCACTGATAATACTATAAATAATCTTTTTTTGTCCCTCTGTCTGACAATTTTTCCCATAGACCTGCTGCCATTTTGGCCAATTTCAAGCTAAAACCGCCAAACTTTCTGTGGATGATCAGGGGATTCACAGAAATTATTTCTCCACTTTTCACACCTCTATCACTCATTTATCCATTCTGTTTCATCCCTCATTACTCCTCCTGTTTCAATGATAGAACCACTAAATTTGATATACTTAGGCCCAATTGCCAAATTGCATTTCATACTGACTGCACTCATCTGTCTCTGCCTGCTGTCCTTTGTTTTATCCCTCCATCCTTCCATTAGATCCTACTGATTTTATAACTCACTTAATTTTCAAGCTATTGCCATCAAACCTGGTTATTACTCAGCAGCTGATCCAAAGCTGGAAACTACTTTTTATGCTGATGGCCCTCATCTGTCTCTCACTTCTTCCCTTTTTTCCATCCTTCCATCTTCCAACTGAAAATAATTTTAAAAGTCTTGTCATTTGTAATAGAGATTTATCAAGCTTATATTCAGTTTGTGTGTACTTCATACTGAAGGTTATATTGATTGGCTGTTAACATATTCATAGTTTTTATGCTGTTAAAGCTCAAAGTTTGTTTACAAACCTTTTTCTACTTTATGATTTATTAGACCTATGTTGCCAAATGTAAAGCTAACTGAGGATACCACTGAAAAGTTAACTGAGAGGCAGCACTGGAAATAGGGCTATTTCTGTTATCTATGTGGTCACTGACAAATCGTTGATGATGTTACCCATAGCAGCATCAACCATTTGTGAAGCGATTGAGACTGAGAGGTGATTGGTCAGACACTGGACCTAGGGCCCGCCCTGAAAGTGAGAGGGAACGAGATGGTAAGTGGTAATACTTCAACTAATAATTCACCTGCACACAAATACACAAACAAATCAAAATGTGGAATTGGCTTTCTGGTGTGTTCTTGAGCAATTTGCCATAAAGTTAGAATTTTGAACAACAAAAAAAAACCAAACAAAATTGTTATACCCAAAAATATCCACTGATGCAAGTTTCATTAGAAAAATTATAAAATTTAAAATACTTTTGATTGAGCTTGTGTAAATTCATCTCTCATTTCCATTTTTCTCCAAATTCTTTCCCACATTAGAATTTACCACAATAAATCTCTCCCATAGTCCTTCTGCAATTGCGTATATCCAGTGTGTTTTAGAACAACTTGGTTTTCTTAAAATGGTTGATATGACAAGGTATCAGTCAGTGTGACTCTGCTCCCTTCAGGAGAGTCCAATTCAAATGTGTCACTGATGCAGAGGATGTCAAGCATGTTATCTCGTTGGTTTGAAGAAGCCAGCCAGGCTCAGAGCAGCAGGGCCCGCTCACGCACAAGTGGTAAGCCTTCCCACAGCTGGGCTTTTTCCTGCACTTGTCATGCTATACCAAAGGCCACACACAGTATCTGTATATCCACAACTAAGCTATCATCAATTGAAAGGTTTTCCACAGGTGCAGTCCACACCTTGTACATCAAACGCTAGGCCTGTGTGATGTTGTTGTGGGTTTGTTTTTTAGGGGCAGTTGCTCAGTCAGCTGGTAGCAGCATGGTTTTTGCTGCAGCTCAGGCAGTGTCCAGTGCTGAGGGTCGTGCCCAGGGCCAGGCTACCCGAGACCCCATATCTTTCCATACCTCTGGTGCAATCGTAGGCTCCTCCTCCTTATCAAGCCCCACCTTATCTCGTACTGCTCAGTATTATGGTGAGTTCCACTTCATTTCACACATATGGAACAAGTAGGGTTTTATGGAGTTACCCAAATTCACATTTCAAGTTTTTTTATTAGCTGTAAATGTTCAGTATTGTAGTGTGACTTTCACTGTGAGAGGATATGTAGAATTGGCATTTATTTAAATAATGTCTAATTCATTAATTTTGTAATAACATGTTCAGCCTCCCCTTGCCTCTTAAAACGTATTTGGATACTTTGTATGCATTCTAGTGTATGTTTTTAAACAAATAATAACTCATTGTAGCATCTCATTATTTTGATTTCTTAGTAGCTAGATTGTCTTTCCTGGTAGTGAAAACATATAGTCAAAGTAAAATTTATTTATATAGCGATTTTTACAACAGCTGTTATCATAAAGCAGCTTTACACATGTCAGAGTCCAAGCCCCCAGTGAGAAAGCCAAGGGCAACAGTGGCAAGGAAAAACTCTATAGAGCATGAGGAAGAAACCTTGAGAGACTCAAGGGGGGGTGGGTCCTCCTCCTCTTGCCGACAATGGACACCACAATAGCAACAATACAAACAAAAGGAGCAGAATAAGTGGGGGGGGGGGGAAGAGAAATAACAAAAATGTAAAAATAAGCATTCAACATCTATTCCGGTTTTCTAGAAGTCCTAGTCTAGTCTCGACGGTGTACGTGTCTGAAACCCGTCCCGCATGAAACGTCCATCAAGGGCAACAGAGAAGTAGTTGGCTGGGGTGGAGGAGTGATGGGCCACCACAGGGGGGCATAAGGAAGTGGTGGGAGTTGCCATGGCAGCTGAGATGGGTTGAGGCTCAGTAAGAACATATAATAAAATGTTGTGTTCTACGGTGTCAAATACTGCACTCAGATCAAGCAATATAAGCAAAGAAACATAACCCTGGTTATTTACATTTACATTTGCAGCATTTAGCAGATGCTCTTATCCAGAGTGACTTAGAAAAGTGCTTTGTCATTTACTCATAGAATACATCCTATTAGGTTAGAGTCCAGTAGGTTAATGTTGATATACAAAGATCAATGCTGATGCCTAGAAGTGCAAATACATAAGCTCTATCTTAGACAAGTGCGATAAACAAGAGTTCTAGAGTTTGTGAGTCAACAAAGGCGCTGTCAACATCAGTGCAATAAACAATACCCTACAATATATGTTAGTCAACATAGGAGCAGGGTCAGTGGTCATTTAAATATTCCACAAATAGGTGGGTCTTCAGTCTGCGTTTGAAGACTACAAGGGACTCTGCTGTCCAGACAGCAGAAGTTCGTTCCACCATCTAGGAGCTAGGACAGAGAATAGTTTTGATGCATGTCTTCTATGAGACTTGAAGCATGGTATTTCAAGCCAAGCCGTACTTGAGGTTCAAAGTACTCAGGATAAGGATTGGGCAGAAGGCAATAACAGGTCGTTAAATACTTTAATCAGTGCTTTCACTGTGCCATGATGAGGCCTAAACCCTGACTGAAAGGCTTCATATATCTGGTTCTAATTCAGGTATGACCTTAGCTGATGAGCTACAGATTTTTTGAGGATCTTGGAAATAAATGAAATGTTTGAGATCTGCCTATAGTTTAACAACTGACATGAGTTGAATTTGAATGTTTTAGGTACGTAGCCAATGTGCAAGTAGCAACATTGGCTTGGTTGTTCTGATCTCTCAGTAGCTACCCAATGTCACATTAATACTCTGAATGTTATCTCTAATGTGCTTAATTTTTTCATTGAAAAAAATTCATGAACTCATTACTACTAAGTGATAATGTAATCTGAGCATTGTTGTCAGTTTTATTCCTAGTTAGATGTGCAATTGTGCTAAATAGATATCTAGGATTGTTTTTGTTATTTTCTATTAAGGTCGAGAGAGAAACTGTTCGAGCAGTAATAAGTGCCTTTCTATACTTGAGAAGGCTCTCCTTCCACGCGAGCAGGAAGACTACAAGTTTAGTGTGGCACCATCTACATTCTAACTTTTGAGAGTTCTGTTTTAAATTGTGAATGTAATTATACAAAGATACTAACTTTTGTCCCTATATAGAATATGAACAAATTAAACAGTTGCAAGGGTGTTTGGGTTGATCCAAGACATTGTATTACTAAACATGCTGTGTTGATCAGACTGATCTAGGAAGCAAAATGATGATTTCTGAAACAAAGTTCCAGCCCTGTGTCTCATTTTCTTCAGATGTATCCTGTCTCATAGAGAGTGGCTGCACAGCACCCTCTGTGTGATCATTCTTAACCAACAAACCTTTAATCAATAGTGAATCAGTTTCACTGTTCTCTTTTGAATTACACGAAGTCACACTCTGTTAAATAAAAGTGCAGTGCAGCTAAATAAATCAATAAATAAATCAGGATAAGGGTGCAAAGAGTTTACCTTCCTTCAGTGGAAATAAAGGGGTTCTTTCTTTAATGAACTCATTTTTGAGCAGTATTGTTACTCTACAATTTGAAAGCCACAAATTAATAAACTGTTTAAGACTTGTAAAAACCATAGATTGATAACTCATCAATTGTATGTCAGAGGTGAGTTCTTCCTTGGGTGAGGTGCCTCCCTCAGTGTAGAGGAAACCACTACCAGTATTAACAAACTAGACTTCACATGGCAGCTGTAAGTGAAGTTCACTTTGGAATGTGTGTGTGTGTGGATGGGGAGGCTTGGCGACTGTGGTTTTCATGTATGTGTTTAACTGGGCGTGGCATAAGTAGGAACGAATCAGGGCCATGTTTTAAAGCCCAGAGCAGCAAGAGGCCCAGTATAAGATATAATCGGGGCTGCCCTGAGTACCGGGTTGAGCCTGTTATGTTAGGCCTCAAACCAGAACAGGCGAAGTAAGGAATCAAAGTTTATAACAATCAGTCTTAAATATGGTAGTCATAATTATACCTGACAAACTATACATGTGTTTGCACACTGGAACAGAAATGGAATGGCACAGTAGAGGCAGTGTAGAGGCTGAGAGGCAGTCCCGCACAGAGCTGAATGGAAGTGCAGCCATACTAGCGACAGGCTCTGATGACAGCAGTGATGAGACCGTGCAAGCCCCCTCCACTCATACCCTCAGAGGTTCGACTGAAAGGTATTCACCCCTACACACACACATACACACGCTCGCTCTCTCTCTCTCTCTCTCTCTATATATATATATATATATATATATATATATATATATATATATATATATATATATATATATATATATATATATATATAAAATATAGGGAGGGGGGGCACTATAACATGTAATACTAATAGTCAGATGGTCAATTAAACTGCCTCACATTGTTTAACTATATCTTTTTTCCACCCCAAAGATTTACCTTAAGGGGATCAGCTATAGGAGAACGGGTTCTCAGGTAAATATTCATGTTAAATACTGTTTGTGTGTGAGTGTGTGCATGTGCATGTGTGAGAGCAAATAAGAATTGCTTTTCAGTGCCACATAAATAACAAAACCTGTCCATCTATATCCTGAACATCATAATAGTCATGGATTTTTTTAATCATTTATAGATGTGTAACTGATAATAGCAGCAGGGTCTTAAAACTCTTGCTTTTTTTTTTGCTCACTTAGAAATAATATTGCTCACTTAGAAATAATATTGAACCTGCAGCTTGGCTCCAAGTTTCTAAAAATATTTAATCATTAAAACATTTTGTGTGGTGTCGAGTAGGACTGCTGCCCTCTGCCTTCGCTACACATTTTTAAATGTTCATAGCTCAACTTCCTCTGCCATCTTTCACTAATCTCTGTGGGAAACTCATTCATGATTAATGGCTCAAATTATTGACGTGCAGTTCCCTTTGGTGCCAGGAAGATGGCTTCCATATAAGAGCCTGTCTGGCTTTGTGCTTTGTAAGGTGGCTACTGTTGGAGTAATAGGTAGGTGAATTAGTCAGTGCATCCAGATGTATTTCCTGTATGTCTCTTTGGCTCTACAACTGGCTTAGGCGAACAGCAGCTGCCAGGATTCAGGAGATTTTTCGCAGGAGGAAGGAGCGAAAAGAGATGGAGGAGACTGAGGCTCTGAGTATCAAGAGACCTATTGCAAAATTGTCCTTCAAGGGCCACCGTAACTCCCGAACAATGGTACATTCACAGTGAACAGTGACTGAAACTGCATATCAATTAATCAGGATTTTAGACGAATAAAATGCTAAGAATAATAATCAGAATAATAGATAGGTTTTCAATACAGGAATTTGTAAGCAGTCTAATGTCTACCTCACCTCATCAGATCATTGGAATTTTATAGCCATTGATCAGATGTTTGCATTGTGGAGCTAGATTTCAACAAAACTGCATTGAGAACCACTATAATATGTGGTTAACAATCCTGCACATGCCAGGGCTCTATCTGATTAGTACAGTATCTAAAATTGTGATAACTCAATTAAGGAAAACATAACTCACAGTGATGTTCATTCAGCCTTTTGGGACACTAATGATTTGACTGCTAAAGTAGATTAAAGAGGCGTGTTTCTGGGGCAACAACTTTGTGCTGAGTGGTTCAGACTGTGGCCACATCTTCATATGGGACCGCCACACTGGAGAGCATGTGATGCTTCTGGAGGCTGATAATCATGTTGTCAACTGTCTACAACCGCACCCATATGAACCATGTAAGCATTTCCAGCATGTACTAAGCATTGGTCTGCAGACGTTTGCCTGTGTAAAACACTGCAATCTGTGTAGTTAAATTAGTCCTAAGAGAACTATAAAGCACAAAAATATATTAAATACATCTATACAATAGAGAACCATTGTGAATATTGCATCTGCTAACTTTGCTATATGCATAAACCTTTATACTACCTATACAATGTCTTAAATGTATAATGTCTTATAATACATACATTTATAGGTAGGTAATTGTATGCATGTGTGGTTTTTTTTTCAGTGCTGGCATCATCTGGAATTGATTATGATATAAAAATATGGTCACCTATGGAGGAATTTCCATCATTTGACAGAGTGCTGACTGAAGAAGTAAGTGCCTTCTATTTTAAGCCTGATTCCATTAAATCCAGATAATGGCCACCCAAGATGTTTTAAGCTATTTATCTGGGCAGTTTATTTGCCTGTCAAAACACTGTACAGCACACACCAACAATATTGCATTAAACATTAGTATAAATAAACTTTAATACATTAAAAAGTTAAAACAATTATTGTGTGCTTTTCAAAAAGGTTTTTAGTAATATTTTAGGATACACAACCACACCTGATTGGGACTTGATTCGATTTTCCACTTGAATGTTCAACATGATAACGACCTCAAGCATATTAAATATTTCAATTAATGCATACAGATGGAATACAATTGGCCAAAATGTATAACTAGCTGTGTGAGATCAAAAAGAAGACTGGAGAAAAGAGCAAGAAGCATCCAAAATCAAAAGTATAATAGGTCCACTTAATTATAGCCCTGATAAATTACTATAAATATTTTATTTGTTGACCTGAGACAAATACAAATTACATTAAATGTGCATCTCCTACCAAGCACAGTGTGTTAAAAACAGCCAAAACATTTTAATGCATATTTTACTGTGTGTGTTTGTCTCCCTCTGCAGATAGTTGTGCGTAATGAGCTCATGTTGGAAGAAAATAGAACCACTATAACTGTTCCAGCATCATTCATGCTCAGAATGCTAGCCTCCCTCAGCCACATAAGGGCAGGTCAGTTTAACTCCTGCCTCTATAGTAACACATCAGCCTTATTATGATACAATTATGATTTGTTGATTAATAGGAAGGTTATATCACCTTACATTTTGTCTATGTTACTCAGTTCAGATCATCTTGCCTTCATATGAGCTGACTATAGTACTTTCCTTTGCAGATCGATTTGAAGGAGATCCATCAGAAGGCTCAGGACAAGAGAATGTGGACTAATGCATCAATTAAGGCTAATGTTGGGCAGTTAGTCCCATAAAAATGTGTGTTATCTGTAGCTACTTATTTCAATATTTTTTTGCCAAGGGTTTAATTTGCTAACTTGCTTAGAGCTAAAATCTATATGCACATTTACTAATTCACAATAACCAGACAAAAATTATGAAGTGGAACAAACATGAAATCTTGATTTTACTGATTTCTAATACTAAAATAGTTGGGGGGGAAAATGTCCTGGACATTCTGTTACTTCTTAGTTTCTTGTTATAGCCTGCTTCCCCTCTTTGCCTTCATGTGTTTTTGGTTTGTTATTCTTAGCCTTCGTTTTTTCCTAGCTCCTGTGTATACTATCCTAGCCCTTGTTTTGTGTATCATGTATCCGTGTTGGCTCTATGACCCTGGACTACTCCGCCGACGAGTCTGGATTTGCAACTAATAAATCTCGCTCTTCTCCGCACATGTCCGCCTCCTTACTGTTCACCGTTAACAGTCTGTTTTAGGTGCAGTTAAAATATATTCAGAAGGAATCTTTACCTTATTATTACAAAGATGGCATGCAAATTTTGAATTTAGAGAATTTTAAGGGTACAAAAATAATGACTTAAGTAGCCACTCTCTATTAAAGTTCAAGCACATCTATGACAAGCATAACAAAAAAAATTACAATTGTATTTGGAATACATTGTAAAAATCTTAACCTAATGATTGATTATTTATAAAATAGTGTATACAATTTATTATATAATTTATTATATAATGCCAATATAATACCTGTAAAATATTCAGTTTCAGTGAAATAGAAATCATTAATAACATGCTTAAAAATGTCTGACCGCATTTGATGTTTCTTCATGTCTTTATTTTTTTTGACAGGGTGCATACTGATATTTAATTCTTTTCCTTATTTACATATGTATTTATGCCACTACAAAAAACAGCAGACAGCACTAACCAGAGCTCTAAAGCATACATGCACAGAAATGTTCTAATGGTTTCCAACACAGCTCGTTATTTACAATAGGATGAAATATTGTAATATGGCAGCTGTTAGCACTCCTGTATACACCATTTAAATATTTCCAAATATGGTTCCAAAAATGCTCATTTGATGGTTGAAATCTGCTAGTATATGGCACTATACTGACATAAACAAAAAATTATTTACAGTCAGCTGTGAACTTAATCACTAAAAGAGTAGCTCTGGTGTCTGACATAATAGCATATCTTAGAATGAAAAAATCCAAGACATATTGAAAAAGTCCATTACGTTGTTACTAAAGTACACACTGGCACTATTGACATTCAGCAACACTATGAACAGATTTCTTGTATTTCATCTTCATCCTTCTCATCATTCACTATTCCCTCATCAATGCTCTCTAGACGGATCCTCTGGCCATCGTGATAACGGAGAACTCTCTGTGGTGGGCATGCAAGCAAGATGCTCTCAGTCAGAGGTCCGTAGATCTGCAGCTTGGCATCACTCTCAATGGACTTTGCTAAGCGGGATGCATAGCTGTTAATTGTGTTGTGGATCTCAGTCCTCACCTCATGAGTGTACTGGCTGAATTCACCTGAGTACAGCAAATCCAGCATTGTATAATATCACATTCTATTACAACTACTACATACAACATTATTTATCTCACATTTACAGGTTGTTTCTGGTTTTAGTTTTTTTATGGTATACATTTTTTTTTAATTTATGGTATTCCTTAAGTCTCCAGAGAACAGCAAGTTTGCAAAGCATGTAGAAAACAGTACCAATGTTTCTAATGGAGTTTGAGACCAAAACATACTAACATTATTCCTGTTTGCCACCAGGGTTAGTCTGCCATACCTTTAAAATGATGAGCTTGCTGATCCTCAAAGGTCACAGAGCTCCTGCACTTGCTGAGTAATCCACTGTAGTGGGGCATGTTTGAAGTCTCAGAAATATCCAGCAACATTTGGTCAGTGCCTGCACAGTCAAACTTACAATGACTATAGGTAACACATAAGCAAATCAGAGACCCACCAGCCATGGCATGATATGTTTGATGGAGAAGATACCCGAGTCTTGGGAGAAGCTAAAGCCAGTGTCTCCTGTACTGCTTCCTGGTCCTAACATCTGATCTCCACCCACCAACATGGCTGTCAGATGTGGTGACATACCAAGATCTGCAAAATATGAAGAACATATATTGATTGTACACAAGAATTACCTTTTTTGCCTGCTTTTAAAGTCTTAGAAACTTCAGCAGGTACGCAAATACATCATTTTCACTGCATGGAAAGATCTAAGAACTTTAGCTCTAGTTTAGTTCAAGCTTTGCAAACCTTTAATCCCTATCTTTCTCAAAATAAGTAAAGCAATAATTGTCTGTCTTCTCGATTATGAATCCAAAGGAACAACATCAGCACTAGCCAGAAGCTTATTCATCGCAGGCATTTCCATGCAGTGCAGACAAAGAATGGAATCCCTAAATCTAGTCAGAACAATGGAAGGTGTTGAAAGGTTTAGCATTTTTGTGGGTGAGAACCTTAAAGTCAAAACAGAACCCAGCATGTCAACACATACAACCTCACTGAAGGATTTCATCAGAAATAGCTGACAAGGGTAAAAACATCTTCAGCATAATTTTGAATTTCAACTGCCTCTTTAAATTTATAACTGATTTTTCTATTTCCATTTTACAAGGCTAAGAGAAAACTTTGCATTTATCTGCACATAAGCCCATACTGTTTACTATACAAAAATACTGTCACACCTGTAATCCGGTTTGAGATGCTGAAGAGGCGAGAGCTCCTGTGGCGACTGATGAATGACTCTCTGTAGTGGTGGTCGCCAAAACACATGCCCAGTAACTCCTTACGCACAGTTTTATTCCACAGCCCATAGATGACAGGATGACATGCAGCACTGACAAATGACAGCCAGGTCACCAAAGTCTCCATCTGTGGAGACACGGTCCCCTTCCCCCACATGGCCTCTGTGCTAATCACTATTATATATGGCCCCCATGTCAGTAAGAACGTCCCAATCACCACTAAAATAGTCACCAGAGCCTTGCATTGGCTGCCAGCATATATCATGCTCCTCCGATTCCCAATGGAAGAGATTGAGGTGGTTGAGCTCTTCCGCCTGTTTTTCTGTGAAGAGGATGTGGTCTCCTGGGCCACAATTACAGTTCCACAATGCACCTTGCGTGCTTTGTGGCGTGCCACACGGAAAATGAGACCATAGCACACCACCATAGCCAAGAGTGGAAGTAGGCTGCACCACACTACCCAGAATATCGTGTAGCTGACTTCCTGATGCCAGGCCGCCACACATGCCCACTTGGAATGGTCAAACTCAAAGGTGGACCAGCCGAAGAGGGGTGGCAGGCATCCAACCAGGGAATGGAACCACACATACACAATGGCCATGACTGCCCGGTTCCCTGTGATCTTAGTAGGGTAGACCAATGGATGTACTACTGCATAGTACCTAACAAACACACAGAAAACAGATATAGTTCTCTTTGTTAGTTAGCATATTAGGACAGCCAACTGCCGTAGCTTTATTAACATTATTATTTACTCAATCATGTCATTTGAATAAAGATATTCTTTGAATAAAGATATAGTTTTCCCTTACTATAAACCATAGAGGGTTTAAGACTGCTACTGCAAAGACAATGAGACCATTCACTGCCATTTCCATTCCAGGATGCCCCGAGTACAGATTTTAATTTAACAGAAAAGGTCTGAACCTGGACTATTAACACATTATACCCATACCACAGAACAATGGAGAAACTCATCCATCTAGATGGCAAGTTTGATCTGCCAATATATTCATAACTAACAAACATAAAATAAATATGCAATAATATAAGCATAACAATTTCATATAGGACACACCATGGCATTATCACTGTCATTCTAAAAAGAAAAGAGGAAACTTACCGGTCGATGGCAATGGCTCCCAATGTGAGCATGCTTGCAGCACTGATGAGTAGATACAACAGTGCTGTGAAGTTGCACCAAACAACACCAAATATCCATTCCTGCTGTAGAGAACTGGCAACCACAAATGGAAGCACCAAAACAGACAGCAGGAGGTTGGACAATGTTAGGCTGAAGACAAACTTGTTACTTGGAGTCAGGAGGTAAGCTTTCCGGTAGAGGGTTATTACGATAAGCAGGTTGCTAAGACAAACTAAAAAAGCAATAGCCAGGACAAAAATGAATTCAATAACCCTGCTGCTGTTGTCTCCCGTGTCTGTGGCATTCCTGAAAAGGGTGTCGTTGCTTGTATTCATCATAGGAAAGCTAATTCACCCAAGTGGTGACTGGGGCTGGTGAGCCATGCCTCGGTCATCTCAGACCTGTGTATGATAGAATAACACTTCTAAAACAACCATGTTTATGTTAATATGACTCTGCAATAAACTGACCCTGAAAATTACTGGAATCTCTGAAAACATCCTGTACTTATCATTACCATGTTATTACTGCTACATAAGTGGCGAAAAACACCACACATAATATATATTTTGTTTCGGTCTAAACAAGTGGGCATAATTTACTTAAACGTTATTTTCACGTTAAAATGTTGGTTCGGGAATGCTGTCATATGGAGCGTAGTTGACCTTAACGCATTTTTAAACAAGATATACTGTAGCGTTCCAAGATCAGATTTCCGACCGCAGAAATGCGGTTTACGCTCTAACAAGACGCCCTGACCGTGGAATCGCTGAAGTTCTCGGGCAAGATTGGGCAGCATTTTACAACAAAGTAATCTAAAGACGTTTTTTACTCGGATTTTAATCCAGATGAACTTGCTAAATGATCTGCTGTCTGATGTTAGAAAGCTTAGTATTTACTCTGCCTCAAGAATGGAAACGATTTACCTGCTTTGAAAACCGTACTAAATCTTACTTTTAAACCTAAGCAACATTAATGTATCTGATGTTTGTAACTAATGGACTCACATTCACACTGATGGAGACGGACGGGAACGGAGAATTGCCCACTACTGCAATGGCGCCGAACTTCTCTCTCCTTTCTTTGTGTCCCAGCCTGGAAGTCTGTGTGTGGTCTTTCTTCGCCACTGTGTATAAGTGACTATGAGAATTAATAAACTATCGGAAAAGTGTATCCTGAAAATAATTTAGGCCTATTACTATGTCGAGTAGTAGACGAAAAATATATTACTGCACCAGAGGGTAAAATTTTACTTTTGTCGTGTATTCTAACATAGCCCACGTTGCATATGACATGCATTGGTATGAGCTGTAATTTAGTGCTAACGGGTTACGTTTCAATGCTAATACCTAACCAACGTTTGTGATATTGGTGACCAACGGCCTCTGCTTATTTTGCTATTTAAATCGTTAGAACGCTTTCGGACCACCAAACACGATTAAAGGTTCCCGCAGACTACGTCAAATCGGTCACATGATCATTCTTGACCAATTATTTACCGGTCAACGTGCATATCATTTCCTTTAGAAGATGGCGCTTTTGGTTTAGTTTTACCAATGGAACTTATTCTAGAAGTAACAGAACACACATACACACAGCATTTCTGTGCTTAGTGTATACATGATGTTTCGGACAGATGTGCAAGCAAAGTGCCTCTGAATTTGTAGGAGGAGGAACTATTTGAAGAGGTATATGTTTTAAATTATAACATTCATTCCAAAGGCACTTCCAAGAGTGTAGATCAGTTCTTTTTCTTTGAGTTTCATTACTGCCATAATAACACCTGGCAATGCAAACATATGCAATATCCATTAGTATAAAAATGTCTTGCATTACTGGGAGGTGGGTGGGTGTGTGTGTGTGTGTGTGTGTGTGTGTGTGTGTGTGTGTGTGTGTGCGCGTGCGTGCGTGCGTGTGTGTGTGTGTGTGCGTGCGTGCGTCTGTGTGTATACATGTGTGTTTATAGATTAAAAGGAAAGGCTAGCACCATGATTCAGCAATCATGCCAGGTATAATTACTGAAACAAGCCCTAAGCTGTGTGTAAATGGAGACTAACAAACCTGGAATGGCTTCAAATCAAATGGAACAATAGCCTAGCAGAGTATGTGTCTTCTCTTTATGCCCAAGCAATTATAATTATCATCCCTAATATGGAATAATAATATAGAAAAAAAAAAAAAAAAAAACTCCTAGGTTCTGCTTCATGACTCTGGTATGAATGCCCCAGTAGCCTTGAGGCAGAGTTAGAGTCTTTTAGACTAGTGATTCTAACTAAATGAGTTAAATACCTTTATCAGTTCAACTAACCTAGATCTTTAAATCCATGACACCAATAATCTACTATTGTCATTTGACAGAGGCTGATCCACTATCCATGGGCTCTTAAACTTTAGTGTAGCATTTGATACCAGAGACCACAGAATTCTGTTTGATGGGCTTGAAAATCTTGTTAAATGACATATTTAGTTTAGATCTTATGTGACTGATTGCTATCAATTTGTTTATGTAAACAATGAATCTTCTGATCTTACCAAAATAAACTATGAGGTCCCATAAGGGTCAGTACTAGCCCCATTGCTATTCTCTCAGCTATGTACTGGCTACCAGTCATTTTCCTTATTGACTATAAAATGCTTCTCTAGATGGAGAGAGAGAAAGAGAGCGAGAGAGATTCAAAAACACAAGGTTTCAGACAAATAGGATATTTTGGACAGAGGTCCTTCATCCTTAAATTTAAAAAAGAGGTCCTTCATCAGCTGTGGAAGCAAAGTGCTCCTGAATTAGTAGGAGGAGGAGCAAGTGTATATATATATATATATATATATATATATATATATATATATATATATATATATAGATAGATAGATAGATAGAGGAATAAGTGGATGTTTAAATCATACCATTCATTCCATGGGGTTCTAAAGTTTCCAGAGTGTAGATCAGTTCAGTTCAATTTCATTGCTGCCATACCAACATCTGGCAATGCAAACAGATATGTCAATAACGCAATGTCCATTAGTATTAAAATGCCTTGTCACTGGAAATGACAAATCCATATTTATGATGGTCTGAAGGTGTTCTACAAACCAATCAACACACCTTCTCTTGGTTTCTCCAATATAAAGCTGACTACATCTTTTGCTAGTTATTTAGTAGACAATTCCCACTGTAATGCATGAGGAGGAATAGGTGATTACAATTGATACTTTTGTGCCAGTGTCACGGTTGGTCCCTCCATGCTTTGTGGTTTCCCTGTCCTGTGTGTTATTTGGGTTCCAGTCCTTAGTTTAATTTCATTCACACCTCGTTTGGATTTCCACACTTGTCATTGCTTTCACCTGTTCCCCGTTTCTAGTCTTGTTAAGTTCATGTATTTAAACCCTGTCTGGTGCCCTTTGTTTTAGCTGTTCATTGTTTGTTTGGATGTGATAGAAAGTCTGTCTGTTTTTTGGAGCCTGTGTTTGTTAGCCTGTGTGTCATCTTATCTGTTTGTTTTCCCTTACCTCCATGTGTTATTTCCAAGTCTGTTGTAGCCTGCTTCCTCTGTTTCATTTGTGTGCTTTGGTTTAGCTTATCATGCATCCTAGTACTCTACATATCTCTATGACCCTGGACTACTCCAACAACTACGACTCTGGATTTTCCCCTAATAAATCTCACTCTTCTCCGCACATGCGTCTGCCTCCTTACCGCTCACTGTTAGTTATTTTAGTGGCTGTTAATAAATATACATGTAACACATTTAGAGCAGTTGCAGGTTCCATAGTTATCTGAATCTTCATTTATCTCACTCGCGAGCCTGTCTTTGATGTTTTTGTTTTGTCTGTAGGAGATTAGTGGAGGATCCTTAAAAAGGGAAGAAAAACACGAGCAAAGGCATCAGCTGTGACTTCCTTAGGAAACACACAGTTTTGAAAATATTCACACATTTTAATACTTTTCTGGATGAAGTCTTCATTCTCATTGCTTGCAAATTTAGTCTAAGTAGCTGTAAGGGATGGAGTATTTATTAGAGATGATATTTAAACAAGAATTTGCAAACTTCACTGAAACATCCAAAAAGGTTGTTTTAAAGCTCTCAAAAGCTTGAGTAGGTAGCACTTTAAGGCAGAGCCAGTTTATACAATACAGGAGAAGAGAAGAAGCATGAAAGCAAATGCAGTGCAGGTAGAAGCAGTATGAGAGAGTAAAACAGACAGAAGGGAAAGGAGCAATTAAACAAGGGGCATTTTTTAAGCTTATGCACAATTCTGCCCCTATGACTGACTGGCAAACAAAGGGGCTGAGCCCCCTTAACTCCGCATGTGCCCTCAAACAACTGGTAGAAACACCCTTGTTGCCTTCATAGAACAGCCCAAATAAGTGATACATCATTGTGAATGGCAATTCTCAATGTTATAATTTTTGTTCATTTGGAGCACAAACCACAATGACTTTCCCAAATGGAAGTCAGTGGTCAAGATGTAACATGTGACCACTGCTTTTTGGCTGACTGCTAATTCTAGCTGGATAGTGGTCTTAACACTCATGCTAAATGTGTCTATTTAAAATCCTTAAACTTAATTTAACAAATAAATTCATGGTTTTTACAATGTTTGTTCACACATTTTTTAATAATTTCAAAATCCCAGTTCCAAATTCAAGATTAGTCATCCAAGGTCATCATAAGATCAATGAGGAAAACTATTCCTTTGTGGGCTTCAAATGGCCTTAATTTTGTTAAGTGTGACTGGGTGTGGCTCTATTGAGTATGGCTCCCTCTTCAAAGGCACAGGGCCTCGGTCTGTCAGTCTTGGCAGCCACAAAGATATCAATACAATCCAAAAACAGCAGATATTATTTCCAGGATTATGTGCTTGATTTAGCCAAATTTACAATGGCGACGAACAATGGAAATTTACACGATTCATGCCAAGTAAATTTGAATACACACTTTTTTTTTTCTGCCGCTCACTACTCCAGAGCTAAGTCAAAATTTCAGACAAATGCCGAGAAAAGTTACTTTCGTTCACCCCAGCGAAGCCCAAAAGTCGTTAAAACACAGTGTATTCGAGAGCGCTGACTATGCTTTCAAACTATGCACCACGAACAACTACCGGAGATCTGCAAATCATACACGGCAAAACTTTGATGAAAATTTTTTTGAAGATCAGTAAATGCGCCCGAAATGCCTAGAAATGTGATTCTCGTTAAGGATAGCTGTGCTTGAGATTTTAGTAGCGGAAATAATAGTCAGATGACGTATATCATGTGACTTATGGTGTGCTAGCTCGATGCTGAAAACCTCAGTAAACAGTCCTCGTTTGCTTCTAGAATCGTTGAAACTAAAGCGTCTCTGCAACGAAGGGTTTCTACTGTGTAAACAGTGTTTAGGCATTATGCAAAACGTGATTAATTCAGTGAAAGGCACTGCTCTGGGGGTGGCTGAGTTTCTAACACCAGTTCTAAAGGTAAGCAGACGTGCTAGCTTGTCATGTTTTCTAGCTAGCTAATCGTAGCTAGTTAACATTAGCTGTCTAGCTAGATCAGCGTAGTAGCCGGGTGCATTTCAGAGATGTTGATGAGCAGCAAGTTTACTCTGTCCTTCTGTTAGGCGGTATTTGTAAGATTCAGAAGCGTAAATGGCTCTTTAAACCAGCACAATCATACTGCTAACTGTGTAGAACGACTTTATTCTATTTTCTGTGAAACTAGCCTTATCAGCCTGGCACAAAGTTCGGTGTCGAGCTAGCAGACAAGTAAGCTTTATTAATTATTCTCTGTAAGTCGATATTTAAATATTAAAAATCCGAATTCATTGTAAGAGATTAGATTTCAGTAATTACTATTAGTATCATAATTCGCATGAATTATATTTGACATTTCTGCAAGCGTTACTATTGGCAGCACAAATGTTATAGCAGCAGACATACAACTGACCTACACGAGCCTTTGATTCTCATGAATGTGTGAAAAGTTCTACCGTAACTGGAATATTCGGTACTTTCCAAAGCATTTTTCAGCGTTAGTTTCATTGTGTTTTGCTCTGTATTTCAGGAATCCAAATTTAAGGAAACTGGAGTTATAACTCCAGAAGAGGTGAATGTTCTTTTGTTGTTGTCTTTAAGTACTACATTTTAGTAATCTACAAATTAGATTGTAAACCTAAAAAAAATTAAAGTAAGCTTTTGTGCAGTTTGTTGCTGCAGGAGATCATCTTGTTCATCATTGTCCCACATGGAAATGGTAAGAACCTTTTGAAGTTCATTTTCAGTGTCTGAGACTCAGTTAGACTTGTTTAGCCTTCACTTGGGTGTGTTTTTTGACTGGTATATAGTAGTTTACAGCTTGTGAATAAATAAAGTTCTAGATCCAAACTAGTTCTAGTTTGCTGGAGTCTTAGGTAGCCAGATGTAGTGCACATCTGCTGGACTCTTCTGAGGTCCTACACTTCAACAGCAGCTGCTCTGTCACTAAAATTCAGAAATTTACTATTACACTTTGGTTTGAGTTCTGTTGTCTTGTGGTGACATGGAACATAAACTGACCACCTAAAGAGGTGTATTTAGTGCTGTTGTTGATATTGAATGATGTTAAAAGTTTTAATTGTGGGGTTGCATTGAATAATTCGCCACAAAAATAAAAGAGAAGTTTGCCCTGATCAGTTAGAGTGCATAGCTAAGTTAAACTTATTTATTTGTAGGGCATCTGGAGAAGAAGCAAAGGTGAAGCCTTATTTACCTAAAGATAAGCAGTTCCTGTTAACCCGAAATGGTAAGGAAGAGGGCATACCTTGTAAATTGTGAAGTTATAGTATTCATTTCCATATACAAAACAGAACTAAGTGAAATTAGATTTTTTTTTTCCTGCTGTTGAAAAAATGTTACTATGTGTTCATTAACCCAGTCTTTAGATGCCATGCGAAATTTGCAGTATAGCTTTTTCCATCTCAGTTCCATGTTACAAACGCTGTAAACAAATGGAATACTCTGATGAGCTGGAGGCCATTATAGAAGAGGATGATGGAGATGGAGGATGGGTTGACACTTATCATAACTCTGGTAGGACAAAATCAACTACTCAACGTGTGTGTGTGTGTGTGTGTGTGTGTGTGTGTGTGTGTGTGTGTGTGTGTGTGTGTGTGTGTGTGTGTGTGTGTCCCCTATCTCTGTAATGAAATATATCTCACCATATTTATCACTTCAACGTTGTCAGGTATCACAGGAATTACAGAGGCAGTTCGGGAAATCTCTTTGGATAACAAAGTACGCCTAAGCTAACTTTAACAAAATGCCCCTATTTCATTTGAATTTTGGAAAATCTGGTGCTGATGTTTTTCAGCCGTATAGCATAATCTGGACAATTTGTAGTTTAACACGGCAGGACTGACTGTTTTCCCTCTTTCTGAAGGACAATATGAACATGAATGTACAGTTGAATAGTGGAAATGATGATGATGATGATGATGATGATGAAGGGGAGGCAGCAGATATGGAAGGTAACTGCAGGAACTGTTTGCTTCTTTTTGGTTGGAATATTGATTGACTTCTTGAACTAAATTACTGAGTGCTGTGGATTTAAACATAGTCTTTATATTTCAGAATATGAAGAAAGTGGGCTTTTGGAAACCGATGAGGTATGGTGAAAAGTTATTACTAGAGCTCTTCCAAAAATGTCTAATGTTATTATTTTTATAATATTTTGCTTGAAGTAGTATTGAGATTTGTTTGTGCATTAAATGGTTATTCATTTTTATTTCTAAGTAATTTTTTACTTAATAGTTAATTATTAACCGTTTGTACACTTTTGTGTACAATAGGTTGTAGTCATCATTCTTTGTTTATTTATTTTGTTTTTGGGGGGTTTTTGTTTTGTTTTTTTGCCCTTCGTCTGAATAGGCCACTCTTGATACAAGTAAAATGGTAGAAACAGCCAAAGGCAAGGCTGAGGCAGGTGGTGAAGATGCCATTCTCCAGACGAGAACCTATGACCTATACATCACTTATGACAAGTACTATCAAACTCCCAGGCTGTGGCTCTTTGGATATGATGAGGTTTGTGGACAACCTTCACAGAGAGATGAAAAAAGTTCAGGAGAAATTTTGACAGTGACTTTGCAGTTGTTTGTGAGCATATGCAGTTCCATCATTGAGTTCAAGGTGTTTGTTGTGCTGTTCCTTAGGAAAGGCAACCCCTCACTGTAGATCAGATGTATGAAGACATCAGCCAAGATCATGTGAAGAAAACGGTCACCATTGAGAACCACCCACACCTGCCGCCTCCCGCTATGTGCTCTGTGCATCCATGCAGGTAATGAAATGCTGACGGACTGCATTGCGATTCCTTCTAGAAAGTTCCATGTGATATTCTTCCAGTAATGAAAGATGTATTCTGGTGGCCAGATCAACTAATGTATTCTTTAGAGCAGTTAGTCATTAAACATTCTAGCATGACTACTGGAAGTCTTGTCTCCACATCCTGTTTGAATATGAGAAGTGAAAATCAAGTAATATGTAAGAGAATTTTGTAAAATATTAATACAAGCTCTTTTACACTGTCAACATGGCAATGTGTTATTTTTTCACACCTTAAAATCCCTTTGCTTATATTAAAGGTATGCTTACATTGCACATGCTCTGAAATATTTGCACTGTTTTGCTTAGTACCTTCTATATATACAGAAAAAAGTCAAATTTTATAAATCTAAAGGCTGCCACAGTTGTTCTTTTGTCCATGACAATTCATTAGTAGGTAGTTGGCCAGCGATGATTGATTTAGCTTGTGCATTACATTTTTGTTTGCCATTCCCTGGATCCATGCAGTTGTAAAGCTGCTTTGCAACAACTTGTGTTGTATTTATTTATATAGTACTTTATACATTTGGCTTCACTTGGCTTTCCTCCTCCAAAGGCATGCAGAAGTTATGAAGAAGATCATTGAGACTGTGGCTGAAGGTGGAGGAGAACTTGGGGTTCATATGTATCCTTTCCAAGACTATGGCTAGTATGCATAAAATGGACCAGATTAAAGGGCCAAAAATATTACACACAGAACAGTAGTTTTTTACTGTAATTTTTTTTAATTAGGTTGTGATTAGAGTTACATCCACAATTACTTTGAATTACTACATTTTTAGGTAATTTTTCCCAAATATTATTTTATCACTGTGTGTACAAATCAAATCAAAATCATAGTTTGTCACATACGTAGTCTTACACAGTATCACTTGCAGTGAAAAGCCTTAAGTCCACATGTCCCGCATGGGGATCGAATCCATGGCCTTGACGTTATTAGCACCACTCTCTAACCAATTGTGCTAACCGGCCTGAAACGTTTCACTTCATGGTTCACAGACTATATAAATTAGTGTTACATAATTTAGGGTTTTTACATTTGGCTTCTTATGTGACTGAACATATAACTATCATAAAACCTTCAAGGGGGACTGAAATTACAGTTTCTGATTTTTGCTATAAATTCTCAGCAACTGTCAGTCTTGACAGTTGTAGTGATTTATTATTGTTGCTTCACTCTTTAGGGCCTTAATGGTGGAATGAAAATAAATGTCATTAATAATTTATTTTACATTTAAATACTTCCTTAAATATGACCTCCAGGTACCTCCTGATTTTCTTAAAATTTGTGCAAGCTGTCATTCCAACAATAGAATATGATTACACAAGACACTTCACCATGTAAACTCCAGGCTGCCCAGGATTACAGCTGTCCTTTTGAATAGGAGCTCTTTGTCGGCATGCAGGCAATGTCTATTAACACACAGACAAGTCTGCTGAAATATTTAACTAACATTTACATGTTGTATGAAATGGTGTATGTGCATGGGAAAGGGATCTGATAAATGAGAGAACTGCACTATTCCAAAATGTAATTTCATCATGGCAGCCCCTCATTGTTTATGAAAGGCACACAGTTACTCTTCCTGTTGCTATCTTCATGCTTAAAGCGTTTAGTACTCAAATTTGGATTTAAACAGTACTACCATAGTGCTAACAGTACTGTTCTTTGTTACATATTACTTGTGAATATACTGCTTCAAAAAGTGGCTATAAAATGCTTTATTGGTCTAATCAGCATTACGTCTGGAATCTGTAGCCTCTGACTGGGTGTGCAATAAACTTTGTATGGTGATGGACCTGTTGACCTTGTAAAATGGTCTAATTTATGCCAGGCTGTCTTAACATCTTGCCGTCTGAATGTTTGCATTAGTGTCTGGGTTCCAGGCCACTGTTGTGTTGAGATGCTATAAGTCTGCTGTACTTTCTTTTAACATTTTTATTTAATATTGCATAGCCCTTAAGAGTTTATACCAAATTTGTTGTAATGTATTTATTGCATCAGACTTGGTTATATGCATTTTGAACTGCCATTAGCACTTAAACCTGTAGCAATGGCTTCGAATTTATATCACCACAGGAGTGTGAAACGAGCAAACCGAGGAGTTGCTTTGTCAGTGTCAAAATATTCTGCATCATGAAGATATAATGGGAGGTCATCTTTTGGTGTTTGCAGCATCATCTGCTGTTCTTTAAATGGGCAACTGGCAGCTTTGGAATAACTCTTGACTGTTTCATTGTTTTTGTGTCAGTTTTATAAATTAATGTGAATTTATGAATAAAAATGTAATTTTGTAGTTTATTTTTGTCCTTTCTTTTGAAATCACAAATCAGAGTCCTATCACAATATTAAAATAGTCCAATTTAGTTTGACAGTGAGTTTGTATTTCTAGTATAAGAATTTTATTTTTATTTATTATGCATGTATTTCTTTCTGCTGAAAGAACTCCTAAAAGTTGCTTAGCTGTCCATCAGATACAGATGTATTATTTTCTAGAATTAAAGAAAGGTTGTTGTCTCCTCCACAGTCCAGTTTGGTCCAGGTTTGCTTACCCTATTTTTTCTGCTGTGGTTTGTTTTGTTGGTTTGTTGATGAAAAGCAAATGATAGGATTGTCCTCATCATATCTGCATTAATTTTCCTATTAAAGATGCTTCAATTGTAATTTGCGGCAGCATTTCAAGTTTTGACGAACTATCTGCTAAAGTATAATAGGAACACAGTTTGTTGACAAATTAAATTATGGCATACCATATATCTACAAAAAAATTTAAATGGCATTAAAATATTTTTCATAAGATATTCCTTTAATGGAAATAGCTACTTTAATGGCAATGGACAGAGCAGATTATAAATTAGCAAAATTTAATTATAAAGCTTTCGTTTCTCTACAGTTAAATAAAAATAAGGTGTGTCTTCAAACAATGAAGTATCTTATTAATCCTGCAGTGGTCACAGCTGCAGAGTTCACTAGACTCTAAGTGGAGTGGGTGCTGTAGCAAGTGTCTCCCACCAGGCCTCATCAAGGGGGTGGGAAAGATGTGCATTCAGCTTTTTTTTTTTTTTTAGCAAAACCTGTGTGATGCTCCTTTTTATATTTAACTTCATATAAAGATCTACTATACTGCCTCTGTCCTAACATTAGAGAATATCTTATACTTTAATGGAAAATGTGCTTAATTTATTTTGAAGAGAAAAGTCGAGGGTATGGGAAGATCTGCCTTTTACACACTTTGCCATAACCAATGACAGGGTACAGAGAATGCATTAGCATCTTTGTGATGCTAGAGAATGAAATGGCATCTTTATCTGAATAATGTGCAGACAGGTTGACAGGTCTAATTGTCTACTGTATAATAAAAAGTGACCACAACTATAGGACATGGTTCAGAAATTAATTGTAGCACTGCTACAGCTGTTTCTGATGTGGGTGATACTGGGCTCAAATTCTATCTGATTTCTCCAGATAAAACAAAATCACATTTAATTCCAGTGGCACACTAGCCTACCAAAAGATTGCAGTTCTGTACTGTTGGAGATGGAATGCAATACATTGCGATAATATTTCTTTATTCTTTTCTGAAGCACATTATTATAATTCTCACAATATTTCATAAGAAAATAGGACAAAATATTAGGCATCTGTGAACATGGAAAAGGAATTATGAAATGGAGAATGTTCTAACCTACCTAAACCATGTTTTTGGTCAACGGAAATTAATGTAATGACTGGCTTTGTAATTTCTTCATATCATGCTCTAGGTGCACCATGATCTCAGGCCTCTAGTTCCTGGAATACATGACCAACCTGCTGCTGGAGAAACCTGCCATGACAAGTTGTATAACATGCAGGCAATTGTTTGTTTGTTTTTTCTAATTGGTGGAAAATGACTGACCTATGACTGGATTGGGTTTCCAGAATACCAGCTTTGGGATGGCCACAGGTCTGGATTTGGAAACCTCCAAGATCCTCAGGAGTCTCCAAGATCCTCAGGAGATGGTGATGCTAACCCAGCCTTTATGCAGGGAGTTTTATTTAACACTTGATTTATGCACATTAGAAAATGCGAGCACATGAGAGAAGTCATAAGTATCTCTTGAGGTGAGATCTTAACAGGATCTAGCTGTGACTCTTCACTAATCTTGAGCTCTGACTTCTCTTTATGTACAGCTTGACCCCAGTCAGATTCACTGGATCTGCATGGTCTCCGGCAAAAGAACATCCTATAATATTAGACTTCACATCAGCATTCCTCACACACAGTTCTTTATCCTTCACAGTATTATTATTCTCTTCCTCTGATGATGAAGAAACTGGTTTAAAGTCAGTCTGAAGGTCAGTAGTAATTTTAGAAACTTTAAATCAATCCACAGCAATTATATTCTCTAGCTGACTACAGACCTGTAGCATTGACATCACATTGTATGAAGACAATTGATAAGCATGTCTTCGTTCACCTCAGGATACACTGGACCTCTTACAATTTACTTATTCACATCTGGAGATGAAAGGAAGCACTGTGAGAATCATGTACTTTGACTTCTATAGTGCCATCAACACATTGCAGCCCTTCCTGTTGGGAGACAATCTGAGAGCAGTGAAAGGTGGACACTTCCGTGGTATCATGGATCTTCAGCTACCTGACCAGTCCCAGTTATATGTGGGTACAGAACTGTTTGTCAGAGCAGACTGTGAGCAACACAGGTACTCTTCACAAGGAACTGCCCTTGCTCCCTTTCACTCCACTTTTTACACCTCTGAGACATATCACCTACAAGTGTTAAGGGATATTATGGTACAGCCTAATAGAAGCCTCTGAAACACTCCATACATGACATGAAATGAGTCATTCAGGATGGCATTTGCTTTGTTAAAAATTGCTGGTCACAGTAAGACATTAGGGAATTGAACTGTCTGCAAACTATTTTAGAATTTCACAATTTGCTGGAGGCTCCCTGACTCAAGCAGTAAAACCAACTGATACATAATTAGGATTCTATGTTTTCAGTGAATGAGTAATAGACTCATTTCTAGTCCAAATTAGTTTAATTTCCTTAAAGAATACTGCCTATGGTCACTTTCTAATAATCATGTCAGTGTTTTCTTTAAAGCTCAGTCTATTAACCATTAATAAACAGATTCTTTTAATTATGGATTCTTTCCACTAAATATCCATGAATACATATTTCACTGTAGATAGATTGGTCTTTGGAAAATGCTACAACCAGTAAAACTCAATTCCAGCCCTAGGGTGACACAACACTTAAACTTAGAAACCTAATTTGTAACATTTGCTTGTCATACTGAACTTTTTGCCTATGCCTCAAGGTCATAGGTCATGAATTGGACCACAACACAAGGCAAAAATTTCAGTATGACAAGCAAATGTTACAAATTAAATGCAGGTATGAACTTTGTCTTTAGTCATCACTAAACTGTTGCTTGTTAGAATTCCAGTCATGTCACTCATTTTCCCTACATTTTTTGTTTTGTTTTCCTTAAGATTTGGATCCTGATTTGTCATCATTTTAAATATAATTGTTCTTCTACTTTAAGGCAATCAGGATAAAAACAATCTCATGTTTTACCATGTTTTCTCCACTCTAGCCTCAATCTTTATCCCCAGGGACAAAGTTGTCTTTTTTGCTGATCTATATGACTGTGACTTTATTTGCTCTCAAGCATTTTTATGCATCAATTATAACTTGAGACACTCTAACCTATTTTATTACTTTCAACTTCACATTTCTACCATTTAAAAAAAAAATGTCCTGCTGAACCTTCTCATGAAATATGTTTTCAACATTTTTCAAACCAGAACGGACATGTGTTTTTCACACATCCTCCATTTCTTATCAAACTTGACTCAGGAATGGTGAAAGGGAGCATTAGTAAGAGTAAACTCATTTTCCTGTGTCAGGTACAGTTTCATTCAGCTAAAGGTGCACAAAGCACAATTAACTAATTTGAAGTGGTCAGAAATAAGAACTTTGACTCAATATATGGTTATATCTCACCAACATAACTTTCCCACATGATCTGGTCATGCTTTAAACTCAGTGGGATCGGCTCTGCAGGATTTGACACACTCACAAAGGTTTTTAGGGTTTCACTTAGCCTATTCCCATGGTTGTCAAACTTCCCTTGTAGGTTGGGTAAGGCTGATGTGATTGCTTTTATCTTGCTTATAGCTAGAGGATACTTTTGGTCTGGAAATCTAGCCATCCTTCACAATCTGTCTGGCTTAAAGGTATGATCCTAATTCTTGCAACAACAACAAAAAAGTAATGATTAATTCTGAGGTTCGTTTGTTGTTACTATAAGGCAGAAACCTTTTGTGTGTTTCTATTTTTTGCTAAAATACAATACATATCCATACCATAATAAAGTTACAATAATCATTACAATAAGTAGCTACATCCTCAACAAAAAAGCGGAACGTTTCGGTTTACGTTGGTGTTCAACAGAGGAATAGTACGTTCGTCGGAACAGTCCCCGCCGGTGAGTATTAATTTCAAATGTTTTTCTGTGTTTTTCACGATTAAGAGTTTGATTTCTTTCTTCATTCGAAGTCAGTTTTCATTCAAGAATTATGGAACGTTTTTCCTATGCCATTGGAATCCTCAAATAGCCTCACAATATATAATTATGGTTTCACTGGTGGTTTGTGGAGTCTTAACATATGATTACAACTAGCTAGCTAGCTGGCTGGCTGGCTGGCTGGCTAACTAGGTTAGCTAGCGTAACTAACTAACTTGTTAGAACTATGGAGTGTATAAATTATGCCCAGTTGCTAGTAGAAGGCTGTACTTTCATTTTGTCATGACAGCTGGAACCTGAGCCGAAGTCTAGGTGTAATTTTCGAGACTACCTTTATTGACAATCTCGTAGGTGTTGTGGCTCTGGTCTTGTGTTGCGGTGGTATGGAGAGCTCGGGTCACGATGCAGCTATGTCGGCGCTATCGTGGGTACCAGTGAACATAGGGGGTTCCAAGCTGTTGGGCAAAGCCTGGTTCGGTGACACAGAATATCGAGTACTGCTGAGTGACCTGAACAACGTGTGGGAAGAAGACATGAGCACAGAGAGCATCCAGAGTCGTGCACAGGCAAGAATGTTGGCTGGCGAACCTAGCTAACTTTATATTATTTATTCACGCAACATGGACAACTTTCACAATGCTTTGAAATGGACAGCTGGATAGACTTCTATCTCTTATCTTACAGGATCTGAATAAGCGTCTAAGGGCTCCAGTGCAGGCGTTCTTTGCTCGCTTGCGCTCGGTGGCTTTGCCATGTCTCTCTGGACAGTTACATAACCAGAGTACAGCACAGTTCTCCCTGGAGCATCATGGCAAGCACCTAACTGTCAGACTCAAGAGTGAGCTAGCAGGAGTTCCTTTTCACTGGGAATTCCGCTTCACCCATGCCCCTGTAGCAGTGGTATGTTCAGTACTAATTAACACTTTATATAAAATAATATAGGTGCGATAGGATCTGTAAGATGAAGCTAGATCTTTAGAAAACATATGTATGTGTACAATATGTAATCGTGTATGGAAATAAAGTTGAAATAATATTTTTGTGATGTGTTAAAGGTGTCCACACAGCTAGTGCGCCCTCTGCTGGCTGTGACTCGAGTGCTGCAGAGGCAGGTTGGAGAACTGGCTGCACTGCTTGTGAGGAAAGATGCTGAAATACTGGACTACAAAGAGAATGGAGCTGTGCTCAGCAGAGGTGCAGCCTCCACCTTCACTCAAACACACACTTATATGATCTCTCTGTCACATGCCCATATACCGGTAAGCCTGATTCTTTTAATGTTGACTAGATATGTTTGTGCTTCTGCAGGCCGGCTACAGACCGAGCCGTTTCAGGAGGAGACATACCGAGAAAACTTCATCACCCGGGTGAGAGGTCTTTTCTGACACACACAGACATGTTTAGAACACCTTCACACTCTTGTGTGAATTGTACTAATTATAAATGTGTGTGCCTTTCAGTTAATTTGTGTGATTACTCAGTATGTTGCTAGCATAAGTTCACTTCCTAGAATTTAAATGTCTAGCCCCATCCACTGGGGCTAGAGATTTTTCTGAGAGATAAAAATGAGCATTTATGAAAATGTGCTGGTATACTCAGTTTTTGTCTTAAAGAAATTGATTGTTAGAGATCTCTTTCAATCATACAGAGAAACACACTTTATTTAATTAGGCTTCTTTGTGATTCATGGAGCACGGCAAGTATTTGTCATTACAGCCTTTCAACAAGCTTGCTTCTTACTCACCTTCAAGATGTTTTCCTTCTCAGCAAAGGTGTGCATGAGTAAGAGACATTTTGTATTAATTATCATTTTTGACCACTTTGCCTACCCAAATATTTAGATCTCATGCCTGTCCAGCAGTCCCAGTTAAGGTCAATTAAGAAAATGTGTGTGTGTGTGTGTTCTCCTGATGTATACCTTAAGAAATTGTATTTGTGCGTGTGTGTTCTTCTGATGTATGTGTCTGTCTGTGTGTCTGCTCGTGTGCATGTGTTCTGATGTATACCATCATGTTTTTGTGACTATTTGTCAGGATAGGCATCAAGGTTTGTGTCTGCTTTATCTTTGTATTGCTGTCTCATTTAATTTTGTGTCTTTGGTTGGATCTGTATGTCTGTTGCTTTGCTGTTGCATGTCTCAGTGTGGTGGTGATTCCTGCATAGCAATGACAAACTATTTTAACCTAATTCAGAACTGAAATGGACACATTTTAAAAAATTTCTTACATAAGTGCTAACCAAACATCACCAGTTTGCATGTACCTGGAAAAAATTACACCATTCCTGAGACAAAGGCTTCTTCTGAGGTGTGTGTGTGTGTGTGTGTGTGTGTGTGTGGGTTGTTGTTTTTTGGTTGTTTTTTTTTTGTGTGTGTGTGTGTGTGTGTGTCAAAGTACTCGTGTGTATCTATGAACAGCTTTGCGTACTTAAGGTGTAAAAATGGTCAGGCTCATGTTCATTTCCTGCAGCACCATTATATGGTTAAGTGGTCCAGTATGGGGTGACCTCACTATGACTCAAGCAGTGTCTGCTTGGAATGGCTTTTCTTGGAGTCCTGACGCATGTCCTGGGTCTGTGTAATGCTAAATATGTGTATATGACCATGTCTATGAGAGAGGTGTGTTTGTACCATGACGTATGCTTAGGTTTGTGGGATGAAGGGAAGAGAAGAGGAGAAGAGGATGGTGGATGTTTGTGTGTGTGTCTGCTAGACAGAAAAAAATGTATGGTATCTTCTGTGTATATTTTTAAGTGATGCTGGCCTGGGTCGGGGGACGGGAACAACTGAAACTGAGTGAGTTGTGAAAGCAAGGGCTTTTGTCCTAACAAACTGAACACCAGCACAATGTTCTCACATCTCCCCACTTCTTTTTCTTTTGGGAGTCTGTCTCTTTCCACACTGAGGCGTGGAAGGCTCAGTACCTCAGGTTAAACGTTGGCAGTTTTACTCTGAGACTACAGGACGAACCACAGGGGCTCGAGGAATTTCTGTCTTCTGTGATAAAGTGGTGTGACTTCATAGGAAAAAACAGAAATTACTTTACACCAGGCTCCTTCTCCAGCAGCAGTGCCTTGGTGTTTAGCCCATGTCTTTTGGGGTGATCTTCCAGACAGACCTTGCTTTTGGAAAAGGGGAGGTTTGAGTGTAAAGTTCTAGAAGTACATAGTATTTTGGTTTTGGGTATTCGTGGTTGAACCTTGAAGACATATACGTGGACTATATAGATATTCACAATGTATTCAGTCAAGGTGAAACCCATCCAGGCTGCTGAGTGCACCTCAGTAGAGTAATGTGAGCTTGTGTGTCTGACAGTGGTTCAGGCTGTAGGTTTGACAGTAATGTGGAAGAGCAGGGCAGTTGCTGCCTGTAACTGAGATCCTAGTCCAGCCTTCATAATCACCCCTAACTGATAGGCGTGAAACGAGCTAAGCGCCATGCTGGAGGCTTTATGTCATTGTGGGCAAAGGGAGAAAGCAATGAATAGGGCTCATGCCTTTCCTGTCCTCATGTATTGTTTTTACCTGTCTGTATGTCTGTCTCTCAGGTTTTTTTCACAGGGCCACATCTGGTTTGTAATTGTTGCTCGCTGTGGCTGCTCTGTAGCTTGCTGCTGCTTTTTCTTTTCTTTTCGTCAAAGAGCATCACTGCCAGCCATTCAACTCCTGCAGTTTTGGAACCCCTTTTTTAACCACGTCAAATGGTTGACTAGTGACTCCCATCCGACCCCATCCCCCAACTCAAAAAAACAATGCTTAGCACTCACTCTCTGAGGGAGCGTGACTAGAGCTGAGATGAAGAAAGTGAGTGCACGGGGAAAAGGGCTCTGTTACTAAGTCTCAGAAATACCTACAGTGTTCCCCAGTCGTTATCCTAGAGTACCTGTAATTTTTTATCTTAAACTCACAGAATTTGTGTATTAGCTGATGAGTTCTATCAGGTACATTGGGATTTGGGAAAACTCTAAACTGTGCAGTGTGGACTGTACTCTAGGAACAGTACTTTAGAGAGTGCATAGAATACAGGCAAAGGGGGGAAGAGAACAGATAGTCAAGATGAGGGCACGTGAGGGATAAGACAGATTTATGAGGCAGTGTAAAGTGAGGCTTTTTTCAGGGGTCCTTTCGAGACGCTCTGTTAAAACTTCACCTGCCTCTGTTTGTTTTCGTTTGAGCATGTGAACGTACTCTGGCACACGTGTTAATATGGGCAGCAGAGGATTAAACTGCCAGACGTATTTCTGTTGTCCTGCTATCAGTCTGTTAAGATGCAGAAATAGCACTGCCTCCAAATGTTATTCCTTTTGATTCATATTTGTCTTGGGATCATGGGTGATGTTACCATATGAAGTTACTATTTTCTGGTATACAGTTCATTTCAGATAAGTGAAAAGACTAATTCATTGTGGGCAGATTTTGCGATGAGATTAGACCAGGCAGGATGATGGTATTAGGCAAAACTTGGTGTCAGATTTGGTAGATTTGCTCATGCAGCTTTCTGGAAAAGAGACCCTTTAACTGAAGCTGTTGCTTGGACAGTTGGCCTTAGCTTTTCCACCCCAGTCTTCTGGAATCTTCCATGAGCAATGCTTTGGGTTGGAGTGGCGCATGAAGCCAGTGAAACAGTGCCACAGACAAACAACAACTACACAACAAAAGTGCTACAAAATGACCACAGTTATTTACCAGCTATGAATAGTGGAGTTTCAGCACGGCACAAGTATATACACACACATCCCTGTCGTCTTCGTCTCTGCTATATTTTGCTTAGTTTTGACACGTATGTCCGTTCTTCCGCTTATTTAATGTGTGTGTATGTGTGTGCGCACGTGAGTGTGTGTGTGTGCGCGCACGTGAGTGTGTGTGTAAATATACTGGTGAAATGGTGAATGAATGTGGTGTCGAGTCAGAGAAACTGATCCGCCCATTCCTGATTAGGAAGCATAGCTAGTACATAGTAAACATATTACATGTACATACTGACCATAATACAAGCAGTTGTCAAGCTGATGCATACACACAAGATAATCATGAGAAAGAATATTTAGATGTAGTGAAAACCGAGGGACTGGGAAAAAGCAGAGGTGAGGGAAGAGGGAGGAAGAGCATGCTGGTTCACAGTATCTTTATTCTTTCACATTGCTTGCTCTGTGCCCAAAGAGGAACTCAAAGTAGCCAGAGCATACGTTTATTTTCACAGTATTTAAACAAACTAATAATAAAAATAAATCAGTGTAAACCCCCAAAGCCTACATGTATTTTTAGGACCTCCTCAGTTGGATAGCTGAAGGTGACCACCAATTTCACCAGGTCAATATTTGGAGAGCTAATTTAGAGGGCTTGTCCTCTCTGTTGTGAAAGAGTGTGTTTGAGTGCATGGAAGCACATTTTTTTTGTGTCTATACATGTATGCACATTGTGTGTGTGTGTGTGGGGGGGGGGGGTGTGCACGCACATACGCACTTTTAAATGTGAGTATGCGCAGAAGTTTAAAAATGTCTCTTAATTTAACCTTTATCATCGCACATTCACTTTGTATGCATGTCAAGGCTCTCGCTGCACTGAGCCTTCGTAGTCATGCTGGGCATAAACATAAAGAACATGCTTTAGTGACCTGAAAAACCACAGGAGTTTAGTTTGAGTAAAGTGTGCGTTTTCCAGTCTACTTCTCTTTAATCCATGAAACAGCTAGATAATATCCCCCCATCTGTCTTTATGTATTCTTTTGCTGTTTCTAAGACTCTTCCTCAGATGAATATTCTTCAGGACAGTCTGGAGTTTGACTCTGAGCTGCAGGAGCTGTATCTTGCCGTGAGCACCATGAGAAACACCTCAAAACGAAAGCGACTTGGTGAACACAGTTCTGCCTCAGTGGACAGCTTCAGCTTTGTACCTGAGAACCCTGTGCCCGATCAGGACCAGGCGGGCAGTGTACCCTCAGGTTATTTTTTCCTACTTGTATACAGCTAAATACCAAACCAACCCCATGTGTCTTGTATACCGTTAAATACCAAGCTAAAGCCATGTCAAATCAAATTTATTTCTATAGCACGTTTTACAACAGATGTTGTCACAAAGCAGCTTTTCCAACGTCCAAGTCCAAGTCCCCAGTGAGCAAGCCAAGGGCGACAGTGGCAAGAAAAAACTCCCTAGAGCATGAGGAAGAGACCTTGAGAGGAACCAAAACTCAAAGGGAGGGGCCCCATCCTCCTCTGGCCAACAATGGTCACCACTATAGTAACAATTTTAACAGAAAAATTAATAAATAATAATAAAATGGAAAAAATAAGCAATTTAATGTCTAGTCCAGTTTTCTAGAAGTCCTAGTCTTGTCCCGATGGTGTGCACATGTCCAAAACCCATCCTGCAAGAGAATGTCCATGAAGGGCAACAGAGAAGTAGTTGGCTTGGGTGGAGGTGTGGTGGGAGTAGCCATGACCGCTGAGACGGGTTGAGTCTCCGTAACTTCATGACATCAAGGGTAGGTGTACCTCGGCAGAAAGAGTGAATAGCTTACTAGGCATGTCCAAGTATGAGGGTGTGTAAATTAATTAACTGTAATGTGCAAAGATGGACTCAGGCAGCTCTAGCTATGGCAGCATAGCTAAAAGGATGGAGCCAGATGGAACCACAGGCATGAGGGCACCCTGAAACTCTGCCTCTCTGTCAACAAACTTGAGTGACAAAAGAGAGGTTACGTGACTGCATCATAACATCCCAGTTTACCATAACTCTCAATGCCCATGGACCCCTAGATCAACACCTTTTTAACTAAGATAGAAAGTAATAAAATACCTGACTGTACAGATAGGTTTTCAGCCTAGCCTTAAATGTGTCTTGTACACAGTTAAATACTAAACCAACACCATGAGTCTTTGCCTTCTGTGTTGGATTATTATGCAGATATGAGGCCTACATCACCTGTATCTGATCAAAGTGATGTCCGGCAGCCATCAGAAGAAACGCAGGATACGGACAGTGAACAGGTTTGATATTAAACTCTTTTTTCACTTCTACATACGTGACATTTCATTTTAGTTCATTTTTAGTCCCTGTTTCTTTTGGGAATTTGCATTGGGAGGGATGGCTGATTATGACTATGACTAGTGCTAAATTAGGTTAAAATCCTTTTATGACTAATATGCTTTCATTTTTACTGAGACATCACTGTAGGTATTTTTTTATTTCTCAATTAGACTGTGCCACTTCTACCTGCTGCGGTAGTCGATGCATCTGCAGACCGATCGACCACACGTCCCAAGAAGAAGAAAGCCCTGGGGCTCTTCCGATGACATGTTGCTTTTGCACCTCTTTCAAACTGTATGAAATTCTTTGTCTTCAGTGGACTATCATTTAAACCTTTAACTAAAATTCATCAATAATTTTCTTTTTTAAATATACATTTGCATTTTAATTTTGTATGTTTATTTGAAATTGTTTTGTGGTGATGAATAAAAATGTAATAATTTGTTTCGAAATTCCGCGGAATGGGATCGTTTTGAAACACTGTATTTGTCTTTGATAGTAACATTTTATTGTACAATGCACATTAGAAAAAAGTTACCGGTAGAGACCCCCTTTTGGTTGTTAGCGGAACTGCATTGTGCATCGCGCAAGGCATCAGTAATAGAGAACTAAGATGTTATTAACGCATTTTGATAGATTTTCATTTTATTAAAGACATGTCTCTAAATTCTTCCATTAGAAGGACTGATGGAAGAGACGGATCATCATGATGGCAGTTGACGGGTATAGAGTGTCCCGTCTCCATTAATAAAACCGGACCTGACAGCTACGATTTATTTCGCTTCTCCATGGGCTGCATTTATATGTAGTGTAGATATCATGAACTGACTAGAGCCTGCAAAAAAATATTTGTTGTAAGTATACTGAGGACTGAGGCCCAGGAGTTTAAATGTCTGTTGACTTGGCTGATTCTGGTTGTAGTAGTGGGAGAGGAGTGCGGGAAGGAGCGTGCGGGTAAGAAACAGGCCGATGGGAGGGGAGGAGAGGTAGGCTGGGACTGGCAGGGTGCGGTCTACTCCACTGGCTTCTGACCTCTCCGGTCTCTTCCATTTCCATCTTAGCTGAGAGCTGTGTGCCACAGGGCCGTATTCAGAGCCAAGCCAGGAGCCAAAAACCACTGCGGGGACACCATCTAACCACGACCCAAAAGCGCAGCGGAGTCTATGCATCAGGACCCGCCTGCTTCTCACCACCACAGAGGCTTTGAACTCATTTGCCAATATAAACGGAAATTGGCTATTTATTCTGTTGCCTCCGCGTGGACCCGAGACGAGGACGTACTGGCACTTAACAATCCACAGCGCTGTTCTGTTCAACCCCTGAAGAAATCTGCGTCTCTGGTTCTATCCTCTCGTGCGCAAGCATGATGAGCAGACGGGTCACGGTAATACCGTCGTAAAGGTGACCTCCTCCCCCTTCAGTGACCCTGCGTGGGGACAGAAGCCGCGACTAGGGGGAGGAGGGGTGTCTTGCCGACAACTTTACCGATTTTGACACTCTGACTTGGAGTGCCCGTCAACGCTCTTGTAATGAGACTCTCCACAGGGCTAACGGTCCTAACGGGGTGCATCTTGGTTCTCTCATCAGCATGTGATGGCTGCGGTCCAGGCAGAGGTTACGGGAAGAGAAGGCCTCCGAGAAAACTTACACCCTTAGCCTATAAGCAATTTAGCCCAAAAGTTGCCGAGAAATCTTTGGGTGCGAGTGGAAGATACGAGGGTAAAATCATTCGGAATTCTGAGCGTTTCAAAGAACTGACACCCAACTACAATCCCGACATCATCTTCAAGGATGAGGAGAACACAGGTGCAGATCGGATGATGACACAGGTAAGGCAGGAATACTAGTCTGAATGGGCCATTTCAAATAAATAAATATCATTCTGAAAGGAACTTTGCAAAACTAAGTTGGTACAGCATCGTCTATTCTGCATCGTCGTTTCCTTTTCATTAAGTTGTGCTTGTTTGCAGTTTTGTCGCGTCATCACACAGCATAATGCTGTTACGGCACACTGCTGACAGGCGAGACAGATTCACGACATGCCTGTTTTTTTCTTTTCTTTTCTTTTTTTTTTTTTTGAGGCTGTGTGGGGTTGGCTGTTTTAGTTTAAGTAACAAACACATGACACAGACTAGCTATCTGACTTTTTCGCAGACACATTACTAAATATTACGCGCATTGGAACTTTCTCCCAAGTAGGCTGTTGCGCTTTTCGTGAATAAGTAGACTAAACCACTTAAAGTACACAAATATGAAATTTGAAATTATCTTTAATAAAACGGAAAAAAAAGGAAAAGAATCCCTGAAATAATTAAAACACCGTTTTCTTGGTTGTAAGCGCGCGTTTGGAAAAGAAAACATTAAATCGACACATTTAGACTGAGCACGACCTGGTAGTGTTTTAATGTTTACTGTAAGCTTAAAGGCGACTGCTCTTGGGTGCTCCCTTTTTGGACTGTCAGAAATTTTACGACGCCCTCATTGATGTGGTTTAAGTGGAATTTTTTCAACTCCTATTCCGCAGAATAAAGGTATTTATATCAGCGCTCTCCTGGCCGCGAGCTTCCTCTAAATGCCCCAACGTTTATGTCCAGGCAACCCATGTGGGAACCGGAGAGGGGGGCATAGATCTCACCCCGTCTTTACCTGTCACCTCTCCGGCGCACTCGCACAGTGCAGCACGTTTACCTGACTTGAGCACAATTTATGAGGGCGAAACTGTGGCAACCGCCGCCAACCGCGAGAGACAACCTCTGGTCTGTTTTTTTATTTTGTGTTATTTTTCTGTTTGTTTTTCTAGCACATAAGTGTAAAAATAGCCCACTTCACATGCATTTAAGCCTTAATTATACACATATTTTCACCCCTTAGTTTTGATTCAGTGGCGACTCTCTCGCCTGCGAATGGCACCGACTCGCTTATAAGACGCGACTGTTCAATGCCCCAGTCGTCAGTGCGTACAGGCGCGTGTTGTCAGCTCAGCAGCGAATGTTTGTATAGCCCGCGGTCAGTGCGAAACCGCTCCTCCTGAAACCCGGCGATCTGTACCTTGAAAGCTAAACCAACAGTTCTTGGGCTGATTTATGATGTCCAGTTCACTTTTGCAACCGCAGTGAAAAAAACGGTGCCTGAAATCCACACCAGCATGAATAGGCATCTATTACAGCTTCGCTAGACTCTATTCTTATCCTGAAGTTCCGAGACCGGATCGGAAAAAGTCGAATATATAAACATGCATTTTTTTCTGATTAGACAAGGTAGCTTATCTGTCCAGTAACGTTAGACACACATAGCGTACCGCCGCTCGATAAATACAACCCCCCCCCCCCCAAAAAAAACCAACAACAACCAACCAAACAAACAAACAAACTGCTCATCAGATCAAAAAGACGCACCAGACATGGGTCAAATAAACTAGAAAAATAGAAAACTGAATCCGAGTTCGTTTGTGTAACTAGCAGACATTTGACTTTTAAACATTTGGCTTTACTTTGTTTGAGCCTATCAGAAATTAAAGGGCTTAATTAATCTATGGATGAAAAAACATTCCAAAAGATTCGTTCAGGCATTTTACTAAATATATCTGGCTATGACAACAATGCAAAGCAACGTATCTTAAACAATGTTTAAGCAACTTGAAATTACAATACATTAAATGGGTACTTGAGCCCAGTACTTTATCATATCCTCTAATGGCAGTGTGACCATGCACATTCACAGTGTGGGAGAATGCATGTTATCATTGTTGAGGCATTGACTACTGTCTGGGAATGTGCTGCCCCACCTGTTTTGACTTCAGTCACCATCTCAGTGACTTAGTGTAACAAAGGTTAATATAAGATTTTGAGACATCTGCTTTAGACCATTCAGTGCCCTCTCCTGTCTGTCTCCCTCTCAGTCCTCTGAGAACTTGATGGTGACAGAGAGCTCACACTCAGCCAGCGGAGGATGCCCCCCCCCCCCCCTTGAGTCTTGGTTCCTCTCAAGGTTTCTTCCTCATGCTCTAGGTTTTGTTTTTTTTTCCCCTGCCACTGTCGCCCTTGGCTTGCTCACTGGGGGCTTGGACTTGGACGTTTGAAAAGCTGCTTTGTGACATCTGTTGTAAAAAGTGCTATATAAATACATTTGATTTGATTTGATTTGATTTGACTGTTCAGAGGGTGAGATTTACTCACTGTGAGGGTCCATGAAGGAAACCGTTAGAAGGGAACTGATCTTAAAGACCCAAGAGTCCTTTAGGATTTAAAATGTACACACCATTTATCACCACTGGGGACTTGGGAACAGCAAAGGATTCAATCTGCGGATCAATGACATTATATATTGTGCACAATTATTAGGAAAGTTGTATTTTTGAGGACTCATCTTATTATTGAACAACTACAATAGTCAGTCCAAAATGTTAATACACCTCAAACCTAAATACTAAGAAAGTAAAAGTAAGGTTTTGGCTTTCTTATAAGAATATCTATGTGTATATAATTATTGAGCAACTATTAGTGTGCAGAATTATTATGCAACTAAATGAAAAACAGAAATTTTCCCATCTCACTTGTTTAGTTTAATCTGTTAAAGTGAGAATATTAAACAAACAACTCAAAATTCACAAATAAACATTTCTGATATAAAAAAAAAAAAAATCAGTGACCAATATAGCCACCCTTCTTTTCAATAACTGTCATAAGCCTTCCATGCATGGAGTCTGTCAGTTTCTTAGTCTGTTGATGATCAACTTTTTGTGCAGCAGCAACCACAGCCTCCCAGATACTGTTCAGAGATCTGTACTGTTTTCCTTCACCATAAATCTTCTATTTAAAAAGGGCCCCAAGTTCTCAATAGGGTTTAGGTCAGGTGAAGAAGGGTGCCATGTCATTATTCTTTCATCTTTAAGGCCTTTACTGGTTAGCCACACAATGAAGTACTTCAATGCATGTGATGGAGCACTGTCCTGCATAAAAATCATGGTCTTCTTGAAAGATGCAGACTTTTTCCTGTACCACTGCTTGAAGAAAATGTCTTCTAAAAACTGGCAGCAGGTTTGGGAGTTGATTTTGACTCCATCTTCCACCCGAAAAGGTCCAACTAGGTCATCTTCAATAATACTAGCCCATAGCAGGACTCCACCTACACCTTGCTGGTATCTGAGTTGAAGTGGAGCTCTGTGCCCATTACTGATCCAGCCACGGGCCTATCCATCTGGTCCGTCAAGAGTCACTCTCATCTCATCAGTCCATAAAACGTTTAAAAAATCTGTCTTCAGCTATTTCTTGGCACAGTCTTGATTTTTCACCTTATGTGTCTTGTTCAGTGGTGGTCAGATTTCAGCCTTCCTTACCTTCATCAGTTCACTGAGTACTGAACACCTTGTACTTCTCCACTCCAGGTAGGTTGCAGTTCTGGAATATGACAGTATTGGAAGATAATGTGTTCCTGGTCGCTTCACGTTTCATTCTTCTCAAATCTTTGGCAGTTAATTTGCATCTTTTTTTCTCAACACATTTCTTGCGACCCTGTTGACAATTTGCAACAAAACGTTTGATGGTTCTGTGATCACACCCCAATATCATAGCAATTTTAAGAGTGCTCCATCCCTCTGACAATTTTTGACTTTCCAGAGTCAGTTAAATCTCTTTTGGGGCCATTTTGCCTGAGGAAAAGAAGCTGCCCAATAATTATTCATACCTTGATATAGGATATCTCCTTAGGCCACACCTGCCCTCATTACACAAATACACATATCCTGATATGCTTAAGTTCAATAAGCATTCAAGTTTATACATCTTGGCGATGTAAAATATGCATAAAAATGATGATATAGGCACACATGATGATATAATTGCACACACAGTGTATATATATATATATATATATATATATATATATATAAGACTCTTTTGCCTAATAATTGTGCACACCGTGTGTGTGTGTGTGTATGTATATATATATATATATATATATATATATATATATATATATATATATATATATGAAAGACTCTTTTGCCTAATAATTGTGCACACAGTGTGTGTGTGTGTGTGTGTGTGTGTGTGTGTGTATATATATATATATATATATATATATATATATATATATATATATATATATATATATATATATATATATATATATATCTGTGTGTGTATGCAATTTACCATCTGATATGTATTAAACTTCATTGAAAGCACACAATGAATGCATGGTTTAGTGTACATGTAAGAAAGAAAAATTTAGCTATGCAGTGTGCCAGGTTTCTTCATATTTGTAATAGACTTAGCATTGAAGGGGCTGTCATCTAGTAGCTCAGTGTGGAAGGCCACAAAGCATTTGAAAGGACACCCTGAAAATCCACTGCTTCCAGGAAACCTGGGCCCTGGAGACAGTGATTCACTCTACTCCACAGCTGATGGACCTCTCAGGCCCTGGAGACAGTGGTTCACTCTACTCCACACCTGATGGACCTCTCTTCATTTCTAATTTGACTTCATATTTCTAACATGATCACTAGATTATAGATTATATAGTATTGTTCCTAATTGTTTTAATATAAACATTACAATTATTAAATAATTATTAGAATCATATACTTTCCAATGACATATTTTCAGAATGCTAATGTATAATGATGATTATCATATTGATTTGTTATACTTCGCAAAGTAATGCAGATGCTAAATGATTGAGGAATTTTTTCACTAACTAAAATATTTATGCTACATATTTCTCAATCAGCATAATTTCAGCTAATTAATTTTTATCTTAGAAACAACAGGTAATCAGATAACAGCCTAAAAAAGTCAGGAAAATGTTGTGTTTTGTGTCTCCACAGCGCTGTAAGGATAAGCTGAACTCTCTAGCCATCTCAGTAATGAACTTATGGCCTGGGGTGCGTCTGCGAGTGACTGAGGGCTGGGATGAGGATGGCCATCACTCTGAGGAGTCTCTGCACTACGAGGGCAGAGCAGTGGACATCACCACTTCAGACCGTGATCGTAACAAATACGCCATGCTGGCACGGCTAGCTGTAGAGGCTGGCTTTGACTGGGTGTACTACGAGTCTAAAGGACACATCCACTGCAGTGTCAAGTCAGGTGAGAGAGAGAGGGGGTATGGCAACGAGGTAAAAAGGAGAGTGAGTAATTTAGAAATTAGGAATGAGAGAATAAAGAAAATGTGAGCAGCATATCAATGACCCAGAGCTTGAACTATGTGTAATATCACTTTTCCATCTAACCATGACTAACTTGGCAGCTTCTCATGGCACTTGTGAATATAGCAAATTACACATGCTGGACAGTGTACTTTTACAGATATTCATATAACAGAAAGATTGACAACTTCCATACCAACAAACACAAAAACACTTCTCCTCTGCTGTGGCACCCATCCAGGAAGGAACAGCTAAGAAGAGCATTTTTGAAAAAAAATGCTTCTTTTCTTTTACAACTCTCTCATTGTTCTTTTGGAACTTTCCTTTTTTACATCATGTATGTATGTACTTGCATAACCTGAAGCAGGACTGGGCTCTTTGTTAAATGCGCTCTTCTGCTTATTCTCTAACCTTTTCTAATTTCCTCTTTTTACTTTTCTCTGCTCCAACTTCTTTTACTCATCACAGCCCATGCTATTATGGGCTTTCCAAAGCTGTAGGCTAAAGGGTCATTAAAATTTAGTAAGAAGAACAAGGACAAGGAGGATGTAGTTGGTTGGGAGAGTGGATCTGTTGGTCCTGCTGTCACATTCACCAGCATGGGCCCACATATATTACATAGATAAGCATCACTGCAGAATTTGAGTAATTGGTGAGAAGTTTGTTTGACAGATACTACATTATGGATTCTGCATTAAGACTCTCTTTTTACATGTACAAAGCCAGTTTTTTTGTGTATTCATAATCTAAGCGATAATATTCTTTTATCTCTTCCCCTCCTTTTCTCTGTTTCCATTCCATTTTGTTTTCTCTTTTCATCAATTTCTTGTACTTTCTCTCCTTCCTATTCTTATTGCCCAGATCGTTATGCGAGTTTGCTGTCTTTGACATGACTGGATGGGAACACAGAACCTTTATCTCTAAATTAGTTGCCTAATTTTATATTACATTTTTTATGTATTACTATTTTGAGATAAGAAGCTGCATCCTATTGCTTTTTCCAATATAAAGTCAAGAGGATAAATATAAGGCAACTCTTGCTGGAAATACTGGTCCTAAAGAGTCCATTAAGAGGCACTGCTACCCATAACTTGGAGAACTGAATAGGCAGGCCAAAGCATATTCACCACAGTGGGAAGTCTTTTTCAGAAGCCTTGTGGATCACCTGTAACAGCTGAACCAGTAAGGGAAAATGTGGCCAGAGGTATTAGGCATGGTCAGTGCTGCTATGTTTTAAAGGTGCAATGGGAATGATTTTATGTTCCAAAAGCAATAAAGATCTGCTTAAATCTTTATCACGGACAGTCAGACATTTAATTTCTAACTATTGTAAATGAGTGTTGCCAAAAACATCCATTCTCATGTCATGTTCTTTCAATTTGTTTGTGCTATGAAACACACAAACAGCTCTAATGTGATTGTAATAAATTGTTCATAATAAATATTACATTAGCAAAAGGATCTCTCTGCTCCTTTTAGAAAGCTTATTTGTTAGACAAAGTCTTACTGAGGCTTTGGTATTATATATATTTTTACACGGTTAACCTGACTTTCTTCTTTTTTCTGATGCACTCCCTCTCTTCCCTACTCTTCACTCTTTGCCCTGTTACCCCTCTGTTCCCTCTTCTGACCCCTGGCTCTCCAGAACACTCTTTGGCAGCTAAGACTGGGGGCTGCTTTCCAGGCAGGGCATGGGTGACCCTGGAAAATGGGTGCCGGAAGCCAATCCGTGACTTGCAGGCTGGTAATCGCATCCTTGCATCAACAGAGAGAGACAGCAGTGGCAATCTCATCTACAGTGAGGTCCTCACTTTCCTGGACCGTGACCCCATGACCCAGAAACATTTCTATGTGATTAGTACACAGAATGGGGCTACTGTCTCCCTGACTGCAGCCCATTTGCTCTTTGTGTGGGAAGGAAACTGTACTGGGGCTAGCCAGCCAGCAGAGGGCACCATGCGGACAATATTTGCCAGTGATGCCCATCCAGGACAGTGTGTATTGACTATAGGGGATAAGGGATTGCCAAAGGGGCGACTCTCCCGCATCATCAAAAAACGTGTGTGGGAGGATCGGGGTGCGTATGCTCCACTCACTGCCCACGGAACCCTGGTGGTGAATGGGGTGATGACTTCCTGTTATGCTGCAGTGGAAACACATCAGCTTGCTCACTGGGCCTTTGGCCCACTGCGCATGCTGTACAGCTGGACTGGGCCAAAGCAACTCCAAGGGCTACACTGGTATGCTCATACGTTACAGTGGGTGGGAAAATTGCTTCTGGCCTCAGAACTCTTTCACCCTTGGGCACTGGAGAACACTGAGAGATGATGGTCTTGAACAAGTGGAGGACACTGATGGAGAAAAAGAAGAAAAACAGTGTATGAAAGGTCATGTTTATACACTGACAGCCTTAAAGGCCATTAAGGATTATTTTGGATAAACTGAGTTTCATGAGCAAAAACTCTTACACTTAAAAGACTTACACCTTTGTGCTTGGCAAGAATCCACTAAATAAATCTTTTGCATCTGTTAAATGACAGTGGTATTTTTCGACAAAGTTAAGGATTCCCCCTTCCAAGTTCATTTCTGTTCATCACCCAACAAAATATATGTAACAAATTTAAAACTACTATTTTTCTGTTATAATAAAATATAATTTTCAAAGATACAAAGATTTAGAATATTTAACAGATTATTTTTAAATTAAACTTTACACAAATCTGATGCAGACTAGTTTTCAACTTTATTACTAAACTTTACAGTTTTCCCCTTTTATCGGAAATTGCTAATTAATCTTGTGCGTTCCTTTGTGATGTATTGCTCTGAATGTGCCTTTATATTACTTTTCAATTAGGATCTGCAACTTCCTACCGGTAAAAGATTTTAAGCACGGGCAGATGTGATCGATTTAAGTATAAACTTCTCTTACGCATTTTACTCTTTGAATTTCACCAGCTGTGTTCTTGTAGATTAAAATAAAAGTATTCGGCAAAGTAAAGTTAGACACGCATAGATACATAGGCCCACATTCTTCCTATATCGATAATGTATGCAGTGTCGGCTAATGGTTTTCTTTGCTTCCTTAAGGGGGTGTCCAGCAGGAGGGGTATTCCAACCCCTGATATTTGTTAGTCCTTTTTTCAGTTGATTGATGTCAAAAACAATCCACGTGAATAGCTGTAGCAGAGGGTCGAGCTATGCTGATTTCCCCCAAATTACAACTACAAGTAGTTTCGTCTGCATTAAGATAGCGCGCCAAAGTAATTTGCTGAAATCACCTTTAAAGGGGCTGTCGTCAGGGTTTACACTCGCCTGGCTATCCCTTTAAGAGACTTTACCGTCAAACCAATTGCAGACACAGGCTATCTAGCTGGAGTTCCTCCCAGCTGTCTGCTTTTGTTTTCGTTCATTCGTGTCATTCTTGCAGTTTCTGTTCTAGCTGTATTTACTCCGATTTTAATTTATTTACTGCATCTTGGGGGAGACTAAAAGGCGCATAATGTCTGAGCCAGGGAAAGGGGTCAATGCCGGTAAACTGGCAAGTAATGTACAGAAGAGGATAACTCGAGTACAAGAGAAGGTACGAGAATGAAAACCTATTTTTACCATATTTTTCTGTTGTTCTTACAGTTCTGATTCTTTTTAAAGCGCTTCGTCATTTGTGGTTAAACAGGAACAGTTTGTAATGGTTGTCTGTTTCTACTTCAGTCAGTTCGCTAGCTAACTTAAATGTCAACGCAACAAGAACGCTGCTGTTTTCGCGGTCGTACAGAGGAGTGAAGCCAAATGTCAATGGGACTGCATTTGCTATCCGGTTTATTGGTTTTGCACTCATGAACATATAAAACCTGCTAAAATTAATCTCATCTACTTGTATAGTTTTTGTTTCTATAGTTTTATAGTGCGATATTCTAGTGCTCGTGTCGCGTCATTTCTAGTTGAACAGTTTTCCAGTTGAATCATCAAGAGCGTAAACAGTAAATGTTCTAATAGGCTATTTTAGGTCATTATTCTCACAGGCCACTGTTATTTAGAAGCCTGGATTGAGGCAGTATAATTCACAAACCGAAGCAATGCGTGAGATCCCGCTATGTTAATCTAAGCAATGTTTAGTAATTGAAATGGTGAAGTTTTCAATCTCAACGCATGTCGCACTACATCCGGCCTAATACAACAAACCATATCTGCTGAAAATGCCTCAGGATTTCATCCTAAACAGTGTACATTTACGTCAGCCCTCACGCTATGCATACCTTGGCGGACATGCCCCAATATTGTGTTTATTCGCGGGAACGATGGGGATCTGAAGGGCGCACATGAATTCAGAGACGTTCACAAAATTGTGGATGACCTTTGCGTGCCACGTGGAACTGATGAATGACACGGCATTGTTAGATGTCCAGCTGAAAGCTATGCGTAGGTTTAGGGCACAATTCCAGATGATTATTTTTGTGTCGAGGGGAGCCTTTTACTTATCTATGATCCCTTGTTATGAAGACACAGGTGCAAGAACGACGAGGTATAATTGCAGAAGGTTGTAAAGAAAAAGGAGTAATGTCACCCTGCTTGGATCCTAGCCTGCACCCTGCTGCATAATGTGCCTGCGTGCGTGTCTGTGTCTACATCTAATTCAGGGACAAAGAGTTCATTAAGTTGTCTGCCTGCCTGCAATCTAATCATCGTAAATATGCTGCTCATTATGAGATCACTTTTCGCTCTCTTGTATTCTTGTGATGTCAGGGTCAATATATACAAAAGAAAATGACTTGCTTGAAAATGAGAGCCATTATAGGTCAGTATTCAACCATCTCAGGACCAAGACAAGTTGCCAAATGCTGTGTAAAATTCAAAACAGTAATTCACTGGTTTTAATCTTTAATACAGACATTGACAGTCATGACTAACTGTATTTGCAGCCCATTTGCAATACATTGACTAACCCAGTGTATTGGTTTAATCACTGTACATTTCCTGTTAGCTAGTTGTTTATAATTGCAGCACAACCAAGAATCACCATAAATCTGCATTTGTTTGTATTCTCCCTCTCTGTGATATGACCCGTCTGTGTGATTGCTCTGAGGGGAGGTCATAGTCTCCTCTTCCTACATGAAGAGGAGATGGGCTAGCTGAGAGTTAGCAGAAACATTTAGCAGACCTGCATCTCCTCACCCACATCTCCTCACACCTTATCTCCACCCCCAAATTGTCCCGTATCTCTTAACTCTTACCCAAAACCCTTCACATGTGTGCTTCCACTGTCAGCATCACTTCTCCCTGAGTCATTTCTCTTCCTGGTCAGGGGGCTGTTGTTACGTTGGGAAGGTTCTAAAATCGTTGGCATGTCCAGTTGCCATAGAGACATGTGTGATCTCAGGTCACCATGATATGTGTGATATGTCACTGTGACATCAGAGCAGGGAGAAATGTGAGTGGAAAGCCATCAGGCATCAGATTTACACAGGCATCTGCTCCCAAATTAGACGCTCATGAGGGTGCCCATAGTCGTGACCCTGCCCCATGAAGGAAATGCACATGTAGCCTTCTCTGTCCTGCCTACTGCTAACAGTGAACAGACAATATGTCAATCAAATTATTCCAGACCACTCCTTCTTATAGGCACACACCTGTCCTGTCCCAGAATGCCTTTGGTCAAGACATGAAGAGAAGCTATGAATAGCAGACAGGCTGTATCGTGTGAGTTAATCTCTTAGAACTATACCCCTCGATATAGTTCCCCCCTTGGGTGACACACAGATGGCACGGTAAATGTGATGAGGGTTTTTAGATCTGGAGAGAGTTAAGTGAGGCCTGTGTGTATTTTTGGACCCGTTACTGGACACCGGTTTCCTTTAGCCAGACGCATGTAGCTCCTATAAAGCACAAAAAGTATCTGAACGCACACATACACACATAAAATGAGTATTTTTACATAGACATGCATAGTGTAAAATATGAAATAAGATATCACCTAACCTAAATCTCATCAGTGTGATTTAAAAATCTCTGCAGGATGACCAGGCACTTGACTCCCCTAAAAAAACAGACAAATAAATAACTAATAAAAAAACAAAGCTGTGTGTGCACGTGTGTCTACATCTCTGTTTAGTGTTTACCAGTGTGAGTGTTAAAGTGGTGTCTAATAGTTAATCTACAAGATGCATAAAATATCTCTGTCTTCATCTTCCTTTCTTTCTCTTGTGTTCACACACACACAGGACTCAGGCAGCTGTTGCAGAATAGTCAGTGTGTTGAGAGCAGCATGAATGAAAGATAGCTGACTCAGGCTGTATAGAGTGGCCTTTCCACTCTTTCCAGTTTAAAGAGCTGCCTGGCTGAACAAGGTTACTTCTACAATCCATCCTAACATTACAGCCTTATCTAAGCCCTGAGCTATGTTTAAAAAACAAACAAACCAAAAAACCTCATCATATGAGCATTGATTCCTTATGTGTATATTCTATGAGCACATTTTTAGATATATTATCTTTTTTCTTGATTTCACATTGTTTGGAAAAATTGTATAGCTCCTCAAAACTCTGAGGTGGAATACTCTGCCCAGTATGATTTAAAGCTCAAGTTTAGAATTGCTGGGAAAGCGTCACAGCCACTCCAGGAGTAGTTCTGAGGACTGAGCTCTAGTAAAGGAATGGATAACTTGCACAATAATACACTTACGCAATCTAAACTGTTGCTGAAAATTGTATCCTATTCACTATCCCCTACTTGCAAAAATCTGGATCACTACAGAGTACTATTAGAATGTTTGTAGATACTAGGTGTTTAGCACCTTACTATGTAAAAGCAGACTGTCTCACATAAACAACCTGAACTTCATACTGAATGTCATACTGCACTCCACTGTAACAAAGTAGATTAAGATGGATTAAGCATGTCACATCTTCATTGTTCCCTGAGGTAATTTAAACTATCAAATGCCTCAGTACCTAACTGGTTAACTAGCTTGTAAAAGATTTGGTGTTTTTTGTTTTTCTTATTTAGGTTTTATTTATATTTAGTTTTATCACACAAAGTTATCTGACCTGAAAGCTATCAAATGTAATTAATAGAGGGTATGCACATGATGTCACAGTTGGTGAGAGTCACTGCAGTTATGAGCAGTGAGTGGCAGGAAGACTGTTAAGATAATTTTAGACAAGATGTGGTAACTTGTCATAGTTTTTAAAAGTTTTTTAAATAGCGAAGAACAGTAAAAAATTCGGAAAAGTTACCTGTGGAGCTTTTTTGAGGTTTATATTAATGTTACTAAGTGAAAATATAGCCTGTGGCAAGAGGCTTTAACATTTATTGGTCTCAAAAGCTTTACATTAGAGATATGTCATTCATTTACGATTAGACATAATGCTAATTCAAGATATCTCTAATTACATTTTGACTGGAATGAACATTTACAATTGATTTGTATAGGCACTTCATGTGAAATTTATTATTGACTATATGCAATATAAATTTAAGATATCCAAAATGACATTACCACTGGTTATAAAGCAAATTATAGATATGTCCATTTTCTTTATTAGTCCAATTAAAGATATCTTAAATTTCTTCATGATTTAAGATATCTTAAGTATATTTTAGATATTCGAAAATAAGATATTACTCATACAAATTAAATTCTAGATCTCTTGAATGTATATTGTGACTAATCAAAACTGAATTAAAGATATCCTGGGTTTGATTTAGGATTTTGATTTTTTGATTTAGTTTAAAGTCCTTTTAAGATATCGCCAAAGAAATTATAGATATCTTGATTGTGTTGTTAACTGACAGCTCTTGTATTTCAGATATCTCAAATTATCATTCCGACCAGTCATAATGTGATTGTGGATATTTTACAATTATTCTGACTAGTCAGATGTACGTAACAGATTTATGTAGCCTATTTTAACATGAAAACTTGCCCCCTGTGGTACAACAAATAGTACACCTTGTTAGTTTCAAACTACAATAGGGTTTAGTATAAACTTTACCCCTAACTTATGATCGAACTTAGCTGCAGCAACTGGCTGCAGAAGTCATGATATCTACACTACAAATATATCAATTTTATCTGCTGTGCAAAATGACCCCCAAACTTATGTATTCTAAGTTTTTATATGTAGTGCTAATAATGGTAAAATAGGATTAGGAATAGATTATAGAAAAAAGTTTTCTTTGGGTTCCTTTTTTTTCCCTTACAGTGCCCTTCACACAATTTGTATAGAAAACATATCAAAACCATAGCAAAATAATGTGCCAGACATCTAGCAAAATTTCCTTGTGATGGCGAGGAGGTGAGGCAAATTGCAGAAATGAGCCGTTTCGCAAACAGATGATTATTACACAGAACAAAATCAAACCAAACTCAAAGAACAATAAGCAATCACAACACTCAGAACATAACAGGCAGCCTAACACACAATGAAGCAGCTGATACACAACATACATAGGGTCAAATGCTGACAAAGACTAACAAGTAAACAGCTCTTTATATATACACGGTAACAATGCAGATAAAAAGGAACAGGTGCATCACATGGGAGGGTCAACAAAGATGAAGGCACACACACACAAACATGGAGTCTAGAAGGACTCCTTCCCCCCAGCGGCATTACTCATATCAGGCCATGGCCCCCAGACCAACACCAGAGGACTGAGGTCTGAGTGAACCAACATGGGCCAGTGCAGACAGGACACAGGGAGTGCCACTTAATGACTCAGATGCTCGATATGAATCCTCCTAGAAGGTAACACAGGGACACTCGCAGGCTCTAGAGATGCGTGCTCTGGGCAGAGCCTTAGGAGCTGGGGGCTCATCATCATCGGAGTCCCATGTTTCCAATCCCATTTCTGATCCAGAAGTGAGATCCTCATGGAGGGCCTCCTCCACCTCCATAGAAGGTTCCATAGAGTGGTCAATCTCCACGTCTCACTTAAGGCTACAGTCATCATAGTCCTCACCCATGCTGTAATTTGTAAAACTGTCCCAGTAATCCAGAGGGGATATGTAAATCATTTACATTTGCGGCATTTAGCAGACGCTCTTATCCAGAGCGACTTACATTGCATTGTCATTTACTCATAGGGTACATCCTAGCCAGTGCAGTAGGTTAGAGTCCAATATACAAATGATCTAGAATACTTTAAAAATAGAGGTATCACTGCTGATGCCTAGAAGTAGAAAATACATAAGGTCTATCCTAAACAATGATAAGTGTAATAAACAATGCCCTACAATAAGTACTAATTTAGTTATAGGATATAGGAGCAGGGTCAGTTGTCATTTAAATATTCCATGAATAGATGGGTCTTTAGTCTGCGTTTGAAGACTGCAAGGGACTCTGCTGTCCAGACAGCACCACCACCATCTGGGAGCCAGGACAGAAAATAGTCTTGATGCTTGTCTTTCATGAGACTTGAAGCATGGTATTTCAAGCCAAGGTTCGAAGTACTTGAGGTACAGATCAGCTTTGACCATTGATCTCATGTATGAAGGGGCTGGTCAATTTTTGGCTTTGTAGGCAAGCATCAAGGTTTTAAATCTGATGCCTGCAGCTACTGGAAGCGGATGAAGGGAGCGCAGCAGTGGAGTAATGTGTGAACTTCGGAAGATTGAATACCAGTCATGCTGGTCTTCAATTCTGGACAAGTTGTAGAGGTTTGATGGCTCTTAGAAGAAGACCAGCAAGTACCGAGTTGCAGTAGTCTAGCTTTCTTTGTAGAAAAGAAATGATTGAGTGTCATTGGCATAGCAGTGGTAGGAGAAACCATGAGAAGATATTACATCACCAAGAGAATTAGTATACAAAGAGAAGAGAAGATTTGTAGTCAAATTGCAATTCGAAATGTGTGGCATGGTCCATGATGCATTTCGGATTTGTGACGCTTCAAATGACAATTCTGTTAACATAATTGAAGATATCTTAAAAGATATTTTAACTCGTCAAAATGTAATTGTAGATATCTTGAATTGCCATTCTTACTAGCAAGATTATAAATGCAGATATCCTTATTTGTCATTTTGAATAGTCAAATTCTAATTCTTATTGGTCAAAAGTCATTTGTAGGTATCTAAAATTGTATTATGGATAGTCAGATGAAACCCATTATATGTTAAATCCACTTGCCGCATATAGCCTGGCCTAGCTATTTTTTGTTTGGCCTAGATAACGTGATATAGCAAGAATACTCAAGTTGTACTGTTTTTAGGTAAAAATGGGTTTGTACCTAGAAACAGTGTTCAGTGTGAATGTCTCAAAACATCTAAAATGGCAAAGAGCTGTTGTGTGACTATGTAAATAGATTCAGCAAGTATTTGGAGCAGGAATCTTTTTACAGCCTGTCAAAGCTAACCACTTTAGAGAGTTAGCCAGATAACTTTGAAGATTTGGAAGTTATCTATACTTGGAACAGAGAAACATTAAATCTCAAATTGACCACAAGAATGTATGTCAGATTTAATGGTAACATCGGAAGAGAGGTGTTTTATCTGTATAAATATAGCTATAACACAACTGAGAGGCAGTGTTAGTTATGAAAAAAGTAGGCCTAGCTAGTTTACAGTTTTAGAATCAGATTAGAATTATAATGCTTTATTGACATTGTGCAGCAATGCAATGAAACTAGAGTACACTACCCTATAGTGCTAAACATTAACATTAACAGTAATGGGAAGAAACCTTTACTATTTAAATTTTAAAGGCCCTAAAATGACATTAAAATGAGTGTTTTGAATGTTCTTTTTTCTCTGTTGCCTTTTAACATTCTGCACAGGCTGGAAATAGGATTGTGTTGCGGCTTTACTTGTATGTACTTGACGTGAAAGGCTATTAGGGATCTTGGTCAATAACAGAATCTGTGACATGTTTAAATAGATGCTAATGAATTTCTCTGGTTAAATTATAGTATGCCACATATTCATAATGATATCATCTGTTCATTTATAGATAGCTAGCATTAGCTATCTAGCTTATATTTGTCTGGTTAACCAGGTCTAGCTAACAGGCTTTGACTATACTAGGCAAGAACTAAACATGGGAAAGTCAATGACTATTACCAGTTTCAAAAATGTCAGTGCATATATAACATAATAATAAATATAACATTATATATAATGTTAAAATAAATTTGTAGCTCAGCTAAATTACATAACACAATTAGCAAACTGTAGCCTGCAAATTTTGTTATATTTTCATTGTTTGCTACATTTATTGATTAAAGCATCAAATGAAAACAATGACTGTTTTCATAAAAAATAAAGACATCATTCACATTGCCTCCAGTAAGTATTGGTAAAGCTGTTGCTTTTAGCTTGAGTCTGATGGCAAATCCGGAGCTGTGTTGAGCCCAAATGAGTCTACAGTAAAATACTTGACACTCTTGAGTGTCACTTCGACTCCAGAAGAAAATGTAAGCCATTTTGATGTGGTCTTGTTTTGTGGAATAAAATGTATAGAGTAACTTCCCGCTTGTATCCAAAATCTAAACATATGTATGTGTGTGCAATTTTTATTATTTGAGCAGAGGAATGTGGAGTGAGTGAAGTGTGGGAGTGTGGGTCAGTTGATGTTGCAGTTCATGAATATGCAATATAAAGTGGCTTATGATTCACTATAGTCAATTAGTGTTATCTGTAGCATCTAAGATAACACCAAATAGTGTAATTCCTAAGCGGTGGTTAAGGGGCAGTAAAGATAGTGAATAGGTCACAGTTTTAGACACAGCTCTAGTGAAAGGTGAGGCTAACAGAAGTGGCAAGTCTGCCATATTGGTGTGCCCAATGCCAATATCCATGATATTCCTACATCTCATTGTACCTTTTGCAAAATAAGCCCAAAACCTCTGGCAAGCTGTAAACAGATTCAGTAAATACTAGGGATGTTGCTTTGTATCATGACCTGCTTCATCGGAATGCAGAATTGTGACAATGTGCGTAGGGATGATGAACGATATAGTATTTTCTTTATCATCAAATGCAGTTGCATTGTTTGAATAACAGAGATCACAATTGACCTATGGTGAAGCTGTTACAATAGCACATTTTGATAGAATAGCAGATTAGAAACCAATGCTCCTTGAATTTTCTTTGTATTTTAGTTGCAGGGGAATAAAAATTATTTTTTAATATTTGCATAGTATTTTGCATTGTTTATGCTTCAGAAATAAATAAGGAATGCTTTTATTTGGTTATTTAATATATGGGGAAGCTACATTTTAATATATTTTGTTTACAATTGTAAACTGTTTCTAATTTCTTGTAACTTAAATAATCTTTAGCCCCTTATTGTTTATAAAATATACACGAAAAAAGTACATTTTCTACACTTAAGAAATAAAAAATGTTTTTTTTCCAAAATTTAGTTTCAAACATCATGAGAAAATCAAATCGTGACTCCAGTAACCTGAATGGTGTTGAATCGTGAGCAGAGTGCATCATTACACCCCTAGTAAATACTATGCTTTCTAACAAAAAGAAATTTGAAAACATACTAAAACAAAGCAAATGGATATTGTTCTACCTCTTCTTCCTTACATAGTAACCTATAGTAAATGGACTTTCCCAAAACAGTGTTTATCATCTCTTGCATTCACAACAGAATGTTCCTGTGCATACCTTGAAATACAGTGGTCACATGAAAATATCATGGATATCATTACATTGTTTCTTATGAACAAGTTGGCACACTGCACAGCCTTTCAGTGCAAATCAACCTTTTTCAATTGATGTGGCTAAAGGTTTACAGGTTGTCATTCAATTAGGATACTTTATTATGGATATTCTTTTTTTTTTTTTTTTTTTTTTTTTTTTTTTGCAAATTTATAGGGATTAAGTGAGAGTTTCTCAGCATCCAGTGTCTGTTTAGCTGCTGCTGAGCTACAGCATTTTCTAGGATCTTGAAAATAATTGGAAGGTTTGAGATCGGTTTTTGGCCTGGCAGCTGACATGGATTGATCTTAGATTTTTTGATAAGTGGTCTGATTACTGCTAATTTAAAAGATTTAGCCAATGTTCAAGGAGGAATTTCTTAAATTTAGTAGTTTCAATTTCTTCAGGTAGAATACGGTATATGGGCAAGATTTTGAGTATGTGACTTTTGTCACATTGTCATGTTAATACTCTGAATTATATTCCTAATGTTCTTACTTTTCTCATTTAAAACATTCATGAACTCATTACTTCTATGTGATGTTATAATCTGAGCATTGGTGTCAGTTTTATTCCTAGTTACACGTGCAATTGTGCTAAATAGAAATCTAGGATTATTTTTGTTATTTTTATAAGGATTGAGAGAGAAGCTGTTCAAGCAGTAATAAGTGAGGAGGAGTAATAAGTTCAAGCAGTAATAAGTGAGACTTGGCAGGATGCAAAGATGAGCTGTGTAACACACAACGATGTTTATTGCAAGACGCAACAAAAACAACGTAGCGCTTAGGCTAATGCAAGGTCAAACACCGACAACATCCACACTTAAACAAGAGTTATATACATGCACAATAATGACACAAAACAAGGAGCAGGTGTGAAACACAGGAAGGGCCATACGAGGGCCATATGAGCGAACACACACACACACACACACACAGGGAGACGTCTGGAAGGAGGAGCCATACAGTGACAGCCCCTCCCCATTGGCGTGTCTCCCGGCACGCCAGCATATCAGGCTACAGCCCCGAAACCAATGCCAAACAGCGAGGCCAGGGTGAGCAGGACAGAGGGGAGGAAGGGGGAGGAAGACAGGGACCGAGATGACAACAGACACAGGGACGGTCTCACTGACGGGTACAGACACAGTCACAGAGGGGGACAAAGTGACGGGTACATTTTTTCTCCTCTTCCCTGGCATCCTTCAGAGGTCGGTGTTTCTGTAACGTGAGGAGGCTTGGCAGGATGCAAAGACGAGCCGTGTAACACACATTGACATTTACTAAAAGACACAATAAAAACAATGTAGCGCGTAATGACACATGAACAATAACAACACAAAATGAGGAGCAGGTGTGAAACACGGGTAGGGCATGGCCATACAAACAAACACTGCTTGGTACATTGGGCAACAAGCGCTCTCCAACGGGTCCTATCGGCTGCAGCGTCTCTGGCTTCGTCCAATGAGCATATGTCAATAGTTTTTAGGTCAGCGATAAAGGTTGATCTCCAGGTGGTTTTGGGTCGGCCTTGCTTTCGCTTTCCTCCTGTCGGTGTCCAGTGTACAGCTGCCTTTGAGATGCGTTTGTCTGGAAGACGTAGGAGATGACCAGCGAGGCGCATTCTGCGTTCGGTGACGATTTCTTCCAGCTTCCATAATCCACTCCATTGAAGAACTTCCTCATTGGTAATTCTGTCCTTATACGAGATACCCAATAATCGGTGGAGGCACCGGTGATGGAAAACGTTTAGTTTCTGGGCGACCCTCTTTGTGTTCCTCCAGGTTTCACTGGCGTAATTGGCAGTTGGGATGACGATCGTGGAGTACAGACGCATTTTGATTCCTGTATTGATTGTTGTTGAGGACCAGATGCGGCGTAGACGCTGGAACACACTCGCTGCCTTTCAGATCCTACATTGAACGTCCGATTCTGAGCCACCGTTATTATTGGATACTATGCTGCCGAGATATGTGAACTCGTCGATGTCCTCCACCGTTTGCTGCGCAATAGTTATCTGCATCTTGGTTTGATGATTCACCCGCATGACCTTGGTTTTGTCTGTGTTAATGCGCAAGCCAACCTTTTCCGCTTCGCCCTCAAGGCATGTTGTCATGGATTGTAGAGGCGGTTTTGTATTCGCTAGTAAGGCAATGTCATCTGCGAAATCGAGATCAGTGAGATGAGATCCATTTGTCCAAGGGATTCCAATCACTGGGCTCATCATCACCTTTTTCATGACGTAGTCGACTGCGAGCAAAAAAAGAATTGGCGACAGGATACATCCTTGCTTGACTCCGGTTTCGATGTTGAAGAAGTCTGTGTAGCCATCGTCTGTCCTGACTCAGCAGCTAGAGCTGATATATAGGTTCTGGAAGACGTTGACAAACCATTGTGGAATGCCGTAGGCTCGTAAAATTTTCCAAAGGAGCCCCTGTGGACGCTATCAAAAGCCTTTTTGAAGTCGATAAAGTTGATGAGCAGGGGGCGCTGGAATTCGATGCACTGTTCGATGATATTACGAAGTGTGTAAATCTGCTCACTGCATGATCGGCCCGCTCTGAATCCGGCTTGCTCTTCCCGGAGAATTTCGTCCTCTGCTTGTTGTAGGCGCCGTAATAGAACGCTGTAGAAAACTTTCCCAGGAACCAAGAGGAGTGTAATTCCCCGCCAATTGTTGCAGTCGGCGGTATTGCCTTTCTTGGGGAGTTTAACGATTACTCCTTTCCTCCAGTCACTTGGGACGCTCTGATCTTGCCAGCACTTATTGAGGAGCACTATGAGGGTGTTTACAATTGTGTCTCCACCGTGCTTTAGCATTTCCGGTGCTATCTCGTCTAGGCCTGGTGCTTTGTTGGCTTTGAGTGTTCGAATAGCCACCTTAGTTTCCTCGATAGTGATTAAATCAAGACTAACTACCAGGTCTGGAGGTGGCGGTGTGGCACCAAAGTCATAGGTGTTGGCAGGGGTGGACTGGTTTAAGGTTTCCTTGAAGTGTTCTACCCAGCGCGCGTCTTGTTCTTCTCTGGTGAGCAGAAACACCCCGTCCTTGTTTTTGATGGGTGCACTTGAGTTGCCCCATGCCCCAGTCAACTCTAGTACAATGCGGTACAGCATCTTATTGTCATTCTTGCTAGCCGCCTCATGTACTTTGGCTCCTTTGCATTCCACCCATGCCTTCTTGTCAGATTTGCAGCTTCGTTTGACTGCCCTATCCAGTTGCCGATATCGCTCTGCTGTGGTTTCCTTGTCAGGGTCAGCTTTTGCCTGTTCGTGTCGGCATTTTGCGATTTTCCTTTCGTCAATCAGGCTCCAAGTTGGGCCCCGTATCCATCGTTTTTTCTGTGTCCCGCATCGGCAACCCACGATTTCCTTTACCGTTTCTATGACTGCTTGTTTGAATGCCATCCAGTATTCGTCGATGTAGCTCGAACCGATTTCTCAACTCCAGTTGGAATTGTTGGACCACGGCAGGTTCTTTCAGCTTCTCCACAGCGTAAGGATGTTGTCGTTGCTTTTGTTCTCTCCGTTTGATCCGTAACCGAATTGAGGATCGTACGAGATAATGGTCCGATCCAACGTCTGCTCCGCGATAGGCTCTGACATCCAACAGTGCTTAACGCCATCGCCGAGAGATACAGATAAAGTCAATTTCATTGTATGTGGCTCCATCCGGCAATCGCCAGGTTTTCTTATGGATATTTTTGTGTCAGAAGTATGTGTTACCAATGCAGAAATTGTTCATATTGCTAAAGGATAGAAGTCGTTCACCATTATCGTTGGTCTGTCGCCCCGAACTGTGTGTACCAATGACGTTTTCTAAGCCACGACGGTCGTCGGTAATTTGCGCATTCAAATTACCGATGAGAAGTTTAACGTCATGGGTCAAGATTTCATCAATGGTGTCTTGTAGCAGTCCGTAGAACGTATCCTTCTGATCATCATCGGAGTCTTCGGTTGGAGCGTATACTTGGATGATGGAAGTTTTAGCGTGTCTTGATTGAAATCGCGCTGTGATGATGCGATCGTTGACAGGTTTCCATCCAAGCAGTGCACATGATGCCTTTTTACTAAGCACCAATCCGACACCATGAATATGGTGCTCCTCATGTCCTGAATACAGGACTGACTTGCCATCACTTACGATCTTTCCCAATCCAGTCCAACGCATTTTGGAGACGCCCAATATGTCAAGATTGTAGCTGTCAAATTCGTGTAGAAGCTGGGCAAGCTTTCCACCTTCGCAGAGAGTTCTAACATTCCAGGTGCCTAATTTGGAAATAGTTTTTGCATCGAAGGTTCCGGTCTGCATTGGGCGTTGGACACCCAGCACCGTCATCAAGTTAGAGCCATGTTCTCTTTGCTGATGGGATCGTTTAGAATATTCGCTTGTTCTTTCCGTAGCGGTAGAAGTTTTTACAGGGCCGGGTTGCTGGCCCAGTGCCTAACCCTCCTCCTTTCACATCCGGCGCTTGGGAACCGGCAATGGCGGAGTTACAAACACACACACACACACAAACAAAAGAAGTCATCTGGGAGGAGGGGCTAGACCGTGACAATAATTTTCAAGTTATAGCTATCAAACTTGGTGAAAAGACTCAGCAGCTGACCCCAAGCACCAAAGTGCATTTTCTACTGACTGCATGCATCTATCTACCCCTTCTACCTTTTCATTCATCCCTCCATCTTGCTATAGAAATGCACTCATAAGTCCTTCAGCTGTAAAGACGGAACAACTAAATTTGCTGTACTTTTTGAACTACTGGGCCAAACTCAGATACAGATTTTCAGTTAACATAGCCACAGCTGTCATAGTATTACAACAGGCTTTGTCAAGCCAACTCAAAGTTTGTTCACAAGCTTTACTTTATAGTTCTCCTTTTTTCCTTACTTTTCTGCCATCACGCAGTTTTCGAAATATCGTCACGGGAACAGTGCCTGAACGTTTGGTCTGATCTGATCCATAGGGAATGAATGGTGAAATGTTCAAAACCTTCATACACACTTGCTACTTGTTATCAGTCAGTTGGAACTCCATAGCAACCACATAACCACCTAGCAACAACATAGGATCCACCTAGCAAGAACATCACATGGTCCTTCATGGTGACCACTTAGCAATTGCATATCAGTAACTTGGTATGCCATAGCAACCACCTACCTAGACCTTAGCAACATCCTAACAACCACTTCGGACTGCATAACAACCACTTGGGTAATGCCATAACCACCACCTAGGACTCTATAGCAACCACTTGGTAACACCCTAGCAACCACTTGTTACTCCATAGCAACCAAATAGCAAGAGCATAGCAACCACATGGGATACCATAGTATCCCACCTACCAACTACCTACGAATCACTTAAGCTCGGAATTTCTTCACGTATTTTTTCTAGTTATTAGTTATTATTGGCATTTTTCTAGTTGTTATAGTGGTTGTGCATGCAACTATTTTTCCCCGATTTTTCCCATAAGGAATGAATGGTGGAATGTTAAAAACCTGCGGACAGACAGCCATACCCACTCTAAGTGGTTACACACTAACTGGTTACACAATACTGGTTATCCGTCATCTGGGACTCCATGGCAACCAATTAACCACCTAGCAACAACATACCAACTACTTGAGGTAGCATAATCACCATCTAGCAAGACCATAGCAACCACCTCGAACGCCATAGCAACCACCAAGCAACATCCTGGAAATCACTTAAACTGCTTTAACTCAGTATTACTTCTTCAACAAAATGTAATTCATAAAAATCTCAATTTCTCCTTGGTAGGAACTTGTGTTCATATGGAGGTCTAATGATGTGTGAAGTATTATTTGTAGAGCTCAATCACACATCCACTGTTAGACAAAATGTCTAAATGATTATATAAAAGGTGGTGAATACATATTTGAATCAGAGTTCATGAAAGGTCTTATAGCCAACCACACCTCCCGGATCAAGATACTACATGTAGAAGGCTGACAAAAAACCAACTGATGTTGTCTTTAAAGCAATGGGGATGTGGCAAAATGGGTCTCAACAGCTTCTGGATCAGCTTCCACACATTCCAAGGCCAGTGATGAACACACACATTTTTTCCTAAGGTTATGTCCCCTTTGATGAACCATGTAGCTGGCTGTAGCGTGTCAGTACATGTCAACCTAATTTTTTCTTCTGGCTTTTTTTAAAACGTTTTTTAAGTGGTTAGAAGGTTGTCATAACCATCTGAACTTGAGCTACCATACATAGACTGTTGGAGTGGGATCTGTAATTCATGCATAAAATACTAAAGCCTGGGGGAGCTCTTCTCTAGAACTAGCTGTGGGTATGGATGTGGATGTTTTGGTCTTGCTGTTTGTTTCTTTGGGGGATTTTTTTCACAGAACACCCAGTTTTGCAACCTTTGGGATTGGATATGGTATCACAATATGTGCCTCACAAGTTGTGCCACTGTTTCTTCTTGAAGTTGATAAGTAGTTTAAATTTCTGTAGAAGCAGATGCAATTCCAAAGGTGCCTGCACACACAAAAAAACACAATTAGAGGGAAGTGAGCCAAATGCAGACCTGTCTTGGACCTGTAAGGACTGTTTATGTGATTATCTGGCTGTGCTACAGAGGAAGTGTGTCTGCTTCCTGTAGTGGTAATATTCATAGCTCACTCTTGTGGTTTGGATTAAAGGAATAGGTGGCTAGACTGGCTAAGACTAATCTCTTTGTCCTTATTCCTTCCACTATTAGCCCTTTGCTGATCTTGCCCTTTGTCCATTTCAAAATGTTTTTCCGTTTCCTTTGATGTTTGCCATCTGTTCTGCATAACCCAGTTTGATGAGTCAGGGATTTTGTGGAAATGTACAAATGTAGAAATGAAACTAAATGACAGTATTGAGGTTTAGGAGCACTATTCAGAGGCACACATTACAGGAAGTTTAAAAGAAACATTCCTCTCCAAATTCATTTGTGCAAAGATAATGAAACTGACATATAAGATATATTTCATGGTAGCAAGTGTTATTGTATATATGAAATATGGAAGCATGGATGTGAATGAGATAATAAATGAATATATGTGATAACCAAATTACCAAAAGGGAAATTGCACAGTAGCAAAAAGCACATTAAGACTTCGGTTCAGATACTCCTTGAATCATATCTACATTAAGTATCAGTTTTCATATTTTTAAAGTGGAAAGAATATACACTTGTTAGCTACATAAATTGTGTAGGAATGTAACAATATAGTGATAGAAAAAAGGAAATGCCTTGTTGAATGACTACATCAGGATATAGAAAAACAGAGCAGTTTTTAGACTAATCCTTAGCTCAGAAGTGTGTGCGTGCGTATGCATTCATGTGTGTGCTTGGCCTGATCTCTAGATGATGCAGAAGCTGGGAAAGGCTGATGAGACCAAAGACACAGTATTTGAGGAAGGTGTGGCTAACTTCAACAAGCAGATGGTGAGATTCACTCTTTACATCACAGCTCTAAGCCCAACACATCTGCTTGAATTAAAACATAAATCCTTGTGCAGGGACTTCTTTAAAGGTGAATGATGAGCTCACTTCTGATCTGGTGTTGTTGTTGGTGGTGGTTTTCTTCATTTTTCACATTGTAAAAGCAAATCAATCAGACAGGACACATTTCACTGACTGAGTTTTCTTCCTTTGAAACTTTTAAAAAAGGGATTTTGAGGAATATTGCCAACACTTGAAACAGTCTGAAATATCTGTATACTGTATTTCTGCAGTTATGGAATTAATTATTGAAAAAGATGCATGAAATGTGAGGTTATGAGAAAGTCCTGAGATCTTTCAATATTGTTGGAACATAAAATGCAGCAAATATTCACAATCAAATGTATTCCATTTTAACATAAGTCATTTGACTCGGATATTTTCACTTCTGAATTTGGAACATTTTTGTAAGGTTTTAAGGCATTCATGTCCCAATGTGAGCTTACTACAAGGACAGCCTAAAAATGTAATATTCCACAAAATTTCTAAATAACAGGCTCTGATATAAGCATTTGGGATGACATGATTAAAAATAATGTGAAAATGGAAAATATCTTTAGATCAATGCCATGAAATCATTTGTTGTGAAAATGATAGCCAATTTTTTGTTTATCTGTGCATAGGCTGAAGGCACTAAATTACAAAGAGACCTACGGGCATATCTAGCAGCAATCAAGAGTAAGTCAGATTATGACCCTGGCAGCACACTTTAGCTGTAGCTGTGTGTGTGTGTGTGTGTGTGTGTGTGTGTGTGTGTGTGTATACATTTGTTTGAGAAACATATAGGGAGGTTGTATGGTGTACTTTCCTATGCTTGTGTGTGTGAATCCTCTGCCATCTAACTCTGTTTGTTTCTCCTCAGCAATGCATGAATGCTCCAAGCATCTGCAGGAATGTCTATCAGACATGTATGAGCCAGACTGGTTTGGGAAGGAGGAGGTAGATTCCATCACAGAGGTGTGTTAATGTGTCACTATCAAGCTTCCTATATGAGGCATGTGTGGTTTCATATTTGTATGGATGTTATGCTAAAATACTGTTAGGTCATCAAAACAGGTGTGATGTCATAAAATGAAAGTCTTTAATGTCCTGTTTTAGTGTTCTGCACATTAAATGTCATCCACATTCTACAGATTCTGCTGTTACAACCATTTGTTTTATCTTAATTTCCTTTTCCCTTTTCATTGTTTTATTCTTATCATCCTCTTGTTTAACTCATTCTTCCATCATTTCCCATTCATTCACTCTGCTTACTGACACTGTTTCTCTGTGTAAAGGAGATGATTGAAAAGGAGTTGGATAATAATTTTGAGGTAAAGTAGATATAGGTTCCAGCATATAGGTGCTTAAAGGTTGGTGCAGTACAGTTTTTGTGCTAGCATTCAAGATAGCTCAGTATTATGGCATTCTGCATCTGGTACGTAGACAACTGTGATTTGTGTAGAGTGCGAGAAGTGTGTTGTAATGGAGTAGATTGAGTCTATAAGTGTGTATGTGGGAAGGGGTACAAGTGCATGTGTGCATGCCTGCAGTTGTAGCATTTCTGATAATCTCTGCATTGCAGGACTCAGATATCGTATGGGAAGACCTCCATCAGAAGCTTATGGACAGTGCTCTCAACTCTATGGATACATACATGGCTCAGTTTCCTGAAATTAAGGTTGAAATTAGCTCTAATTAGTGGGATGTGGCTTCCCTGGACAGAGGGGACATGTCTCATAACAAAGGTCTGACTGGCTCTCCCCACTTAGGCCCGTATTGCTAAACGTGACAGGAAGCTGGTTGACTTTGACAGTGCCAGACATCACTTTGCCTCTATACAGAAAGCCAAGAAGAAGGATGAGGCCAAAACTGCCAAGGTACCAGATGCTTCCTAAGACAAGCCTGCAATGTTTGTGGCTAAAATATATTGCACTGTGTCCATTGTCTTGGTGTTTTTCACACAATTCTTGAGTAATCCGTGTACTTAATATCAGTGCTTTTAACTTGTTTGTAGGCATGTATGCACTTGCATTTCTGTGCAGAAACTGCATGAGATCACTCTCTTGTTTTGAATGTTCTTGACAAAATCTGTGCACTAACAAGAATGCTTGTTTAGCTTGTCTTTGTCTCCTCTCTCTCTGTTTCTCATGTGTAGCCCTTGACTTTAATGGAGAAAGCTGCTCCAAGTTGGGCTCAGGGAATAATCTCAGCACATCAAATTGCTCAAACTAACCTCAACAGATGCCAGGTGACTCACTGTTAGACTTTGCACTACAGAGCCTTAATGCCCTAACCCCTGCATGCTCACTCAGCACTGGCACAGTTTACACTCTCCTTAAGCTATCCCATGAAAGAACTGCAGTGCTTTGTGTAATTGCTCTGAAATGAATATTGTAAGCTGTTCTGCTTGATGCATATATTCTAATTATGCAAGTGTGTGTGTATGTGTGTACTGTTAGGCAGAGGAAGAGTTGGCTCGAGCTCAGAAGGTGTTTGAAGAGATCAACTGTGATCTCCAGGAGGAGCTTCCATCCTTGTGGAATAGGTACTTATCTTTCATATCTCTGCTACGTATCCCTCTCTGTGTCTGTTTGTTTATCTCTGTCTCTCTCCTTCTTCTGTTTATACTTTATCCATATAAAAATGTGATGTTTTCCTCAGACTGATTCTAATATGATCCTTCTCTTTCTCTCACTTTTTCCTGCTCCCTCACAGTCGTGTTGGTTTCTATGTGACCACCTTTCAGAGTATAGCTGCACTGGAGGAGACATTTCACAGAGAGATAGGCAAAGTGAGAGCTGAGCTATTTCATATTCCATAGCAAAAGATCAGTTCCTTTAAAATCCTCTTTCATTTTCATGTTTTTTTTTAAATTCCCAGCTCAACCAAAATCTGTGTAATACGCTGATCAAACTGGAAGAACAGCAAGAGATCAAGTGAGTGGATCTTGTCTGAGTTTTGTCTGTTCTGTAGATGTCCATTACATCTAGTCTATCAAACCAGACTGAGAGCTATGCGTTGTGAGCACCTATATTCCCTATAGACTAAAACAACCCTACCCCAAACTTCCTACAGAAAAGCTGTTATGACTACGGGGAAGAGGTAATTTATACAAGGGCTATGTTTATTTGGCACTCTGTGTGTGTGTAAAGCAGGCCTAAAAGCATGCATACAATATATATATATATATATATATATATATATATATATATAATATAAAATATTTTAATATTAATGTTATGGTACATCAGAATGTTGTGACCTTTTAATATCTGCATGGCTTTGGTCTCCTCACCACTCTGTTGCCCCCCAGTGGTGACATTCAGATTTGCAGCTCCACTTTATTGCTGGAATGCATGAATGTTTTAATGATCTTTCTTGCTTTTCTTTTCTGCAGTGGAGCAGCAGCCAACCACAATGCTACAGTAGAGTCAGACATCACTAAACCAGCATCTAAGGTATTGCTCCTGGACAGGGAGGGAGGGAGGAAGCAAGAAAGAGACTTGGTGCATATGTGTGCTATGTTTTTGTAATTTGTTTTTGGAAGCAAAAGGTGACCAAAAGAAAGCTACATTTCAAAGTCGTCACATAAACATATACATAAAAGTACAAAATCCAAACATCACTAATATAATTCAGGTATTTGTAGTGCATTTTTTGTAACGTGACAAAGCAGAGGCATGTTGAACTGTGTATGGTGAAATGTTTACAGTTCTTCATTTGTGGTGTTTAAATGAGTAACTTGTCTGTCTCCTTAATGATCTGCATGCGTGTCTTGTGTGTGGCACACTTTTGTGTGTGTGTGTGTGTGTGTATGTGTGTATGTGTGTGTGTGTGTGTGCGTGTGTGCCTGCGCGCGTGTGGCAGCTTAAACCAGGGCCGCCGGTCCCCCTGCCCCCCAGGCCCTCTCCATCTAAAGAAGTGAAACAGGACGACATTAACCTCTTTGAGGATGAGCTGGTTCCCAATATTAACTATACCGCCCCATCACAGGTCAGAGGTCAAATAACCCCTTATTCCTGGTACTCAGTGACCTCTTTATTCAATCTTCACCTGTTCGCTTGTTCGCTTCCATTCCCCATGTGCCAATCATAAGCCATCTTCTCAACCATCCATGAAGCAGTGCTACGTTGCATTAGGAAATCCTTTCTAAGAATCCTGCTGCTCTTCCAAGTCTTTACATCTTCCTCCTCTGGCATTACCTCATCACCAACACACTCACCCAGCTTGGCTCAGTTCCCCACACACATTCCCTGTCCATTCTGCTACAGCAGTAGAGCTTTTTCAGCCTGCACTATGAGAATGAGTCCTCTATGGGCTTGCATCCCAGCAAACATATGTAATCTTGCTTGTGATCAGGGCCTCCCCATTAAGCCTTTCCCTGTAAAGGTGTTGTGTGTTATTTCCCGTGTGTGTGTGTGGAAGTTTTACAGCCCCACAGTGGGCACTCTGCTGGACATGGATCTAGATGCTGTGCAGGTGGTCAACACTTTCTTTGCCCCCCAGGTGGGTGCACCAGTTTAAGATAGATCAAGAAGACAAAGACTGAATATCATAGAGTGGGAGAGGCTAGCCACTAGTCAGTGTGTCTACACAGATACTCCTCTTAGGCTGCGAGGCACTGAAATAGCAGGAAAACTAGGGGGAGCTGTGTGAAATTATTTTTTATTTGATCTGGAAAGGTCCTATCAAAGTGTGCTCCCACACAGAGGAACCTGGGTTTGCCTACTTTGCTCAGTACAGAAGGGGTATGTATAACGATAAGAACCCAAAGCTCTCTCCTTAGTTAGCATTGCTAGGGAGGGACACCAAGCCTCTGGGATTTTGGTGAGAATACCCTTATCTACCACACCAGTCATGCTGGAAACATCCATGAGTTGAAGTTCATATTCTCATTTGGGCTGATGGGTTTATGGAGCTGAAATTAACCACCTGGTTAATCTGCACTCTTTCTGCATGTATGAAGCCCATTCACAGAAGAGTTTATCACTAATCACCAGATTTGGCAGCATAAGAAGGCCAGACCAGACTGAAGACCATAACAGACTATACACAGGATACAGATCAGACATACCTATTGACATACATAATATGTTCCACCAAATTACCAATTTGAATGCTTGGATCATTTGTTGATGTATCCAGTAATTGAGGGAGACTCTTTTTCATGGGAATCTTACCTCTCCCATCTTCGCTTTATGTTGGCGCTATTTGCATAGCTGCTTGTGCTAGGTTTTTGTTTTTCATGTTTATCTTGCTCCCTCATTTATCAATGCCTTACGGAAGGTGGATTATTGGGACTCGTGGGAGGTAAGAACATTCTGGTTAATATCTGGTTGTATCCGCATACAGCTTTTACGATTATAGAGTATACTTGGCAATCTATCAAGGGTTCCACTCATAAGCATTCTGCAGCTTAACTGATTGCATGACCAAATCTCTGCCAAGCCAATCAACAGAATGTGAAATTGACTGAATTGTGTGTGTGTGTGTGTGTGTGTGTGTGTGTGTGTGTGTGTGTGTGTGTGTGTGTGTGAGAGAGAGAACTCAAAATACTTAGTGATCATTAACATCACCTAAATAAATGTAAAAATCAGTTTTTAAAATCATCCTTAAAAGTGAATTCAGTCATGTCGATGAGCCAATATATGGCATATGACACTACACATTAAAAATGAAAGATAATCCAGGTGTTATGTCTCTTCAGGTGACTGCTGAAGTTCAATACTGGACTAGTTTAAATTAGACATCTTACTTTTTAATTTCATTGCCTTGAAACATTCTTAAAGTGACCTGGACAAATGTGAAAGTGGATTTATATTTATGGGAACTGGATGAAATTCAAATCTGCAAAGAGTATAAAGGGAAACAACGGGGTAATGGATCAAAAGCAGATCAGAGTATGATTTCCATAAATATTATTCATTTTTTTACACAACCATATCTTCATCTCTTTCCCATCCGCCTGTGTGTCTTCTTGCCCCGGTTGTTTCTGAGCCCCCTTTTATACCCAAAAGTCCAATATGCAAAATACCCTGACTGCTTCCTTAATCCACCATGTGCCCCAATTTGAGCAGAGCCCTGCTGTGGACAGGCCCAGGTGTGGGGCTCAGTTCAAGGAATGCCTGCACACATGCAGCTGTGTGTGCAGCCCAACTGAGACCATGAGGGCTCTTCATCAATGAAGCTATATGAGACCCTAAGCTGGGATCATGAGTGCCCTGCCACTGTGTAGCCAGATCAGGCATCTAGCTGGGATGGCCAGGGACCTACAGCAGAGGCTAAGGCCAGCCAGGCAGGCTAGGAGGTCAAAGGGCAGGCGGGCTGGGGCAAGGAAGGGCCTCAGGTAGAATGCAAGCAAGATGATGCTGTGGCAGTTGTACTGGCTGGCTGTGACCCAGGTGGGGTGGGCGAAGTCGAGGTCACCCCATTGGAAAGAGTAGGAACTACAGATTGTTGAGGTGAAAGGCTTCAAAGGAAGTGAGAGTAACCACAGAGGATTATGGATGTGTGTGTAAGATTGTCAACAAAACATCTATATTTGTGTCTGTGTCTGACTCATGTGTGATGTAGCTGAAAATTTATCTGTGTGTAATCACCCTATGATCTTTTTCAGACTGATGCAACTGCTACTACCCAGCCAGTGAGTACACACGAATCCTATAAAAATGTACACATTGTGACCCTACACTAAAATACTGGATATAGTCTCTTTAACCCTGTTAACTCTTGATCTCTGCACTTTTCATGTTGTCATGCTCAGCATGCTGCTACGACAGTAACCAATGGCTCATCAGATGCCAAACTCCCAACAGGAGTTCTCTATAAGGTCAGCCTCATTCTGGATACTCTGTATTATAGACAGGTGTGTTTAAAGCTTATTTAGTGACACTGAATGTGTGTGTGTGTTTTCTGGTAGGTAAAAGCATTGCATGATTATGCTGCCACAGACAACGATGAGCTAGACCTCAAAGCTGGTGATGTCGTACTTGTGATACCCTATATCAACTCCGACGAGCAGGTCAGTAAGTGACCCGCTCACAATATGACAATAAGACATTACTGTCAATTTAAAAGGTAGTGATGAATATGCACATAATATATGCATGTATGTTTAGCTTATGTCTCTGCATGTGTACATGCAGGATGAAGGCTGGTTGCTTGGTGTGAAGGAATCCAGCTGGCTTCAGAATAAGAACCTTACTGCTAAAGGGGTATTCCCTGAAAATTTCACCCAGAGATTGTGAGCAGGGCATCCATCTATATTTGTTCTCAACTCCGTTTCATTATGCTATTTCTTTCACACATTTTTTTTCTTTTTATCTACATGTATTTTGTGTTTTGAAAAACAAGGGCTTGTTAATAAAACCAAACCTAGGTTTTGTTCTAAGTACACTAATCCTGTCGTATATATTGTTTGGGGGTGGAGTGCATTGCAAAGGGAAAAGTGTGACATTTGGAACACCCCATTATCTTTGAATGTGACCTCAGTAAAGCACACTGCAACTTGAAATTTGACAGAAAGCTGAAAGAGAAGCACAACGGGTACTTTTTAACCTTTGTATTGACACATTAAATGTGCGTGATTTTAAATGTGGCTTTAAGAGCTTCAAAGAAATAAATAAATACACACAGTGCCAGTGAGATTAATTAATTAATTGTTGAATGAATGACACATACCACTGTTGAAATTAATCCATAAATTGGTTAATTTATGTCATTTAGTTGGAACTTGGAAAGCACTTTGTGTAACTTAATTGTGATCTGGATCTTTCCTTACCTGCATGATAAAAACAGCCTCAGTAACTAAGACAGACAACGACATCTTATCTTTTAAGGTTTTACTATGTTTGAGTCTGTTGATTATTTTATTGTTAACCTAAGTTCAGAATATTATTTGAAATGAAGATAACCAAAGAATCCATCTGGGGCAAAAATTACACTGTATGAAAAAGTATTGCTTGAAACGTTTGTTGCAGTGTAATTATTTTAATCTTTATGTTATGGCTGCATGATTATTTTATAGTGTTTTCTTTAATGGGGCACAAAATGCCTCTCTTAAAAATCTGGAATAGTCTGGACAGAGATGCCACCTCAGTGAGTTAGACTTATCTATAAAATTTCACGATGTTGCATTTCTAATCTTTCACCTTGGTGGTCAGCTGATGTTGGCCAGTGATGGCACACAGAATTCCAGTTGGCTTACATTCATTTTTCTGTCAAGAACAAAAATGCAAAGCTATAACTGTATTATCTGCTGATGTACTGTGAAATCTTTGCTAGGGCTTATTAGCCTGTACTGTGGCCTATAATCTATGATGTATTGCTGTCTTCTCTAGATCATTATCCACAATCAGAATGAGAGTGAATACTTTCATCTTTCTCTCTCTCTCTTAATACCCTCAAGCATGTTTACAGAGCTGTAATTATCATACCTGATAAGTCTCAAAGCTTTATATTTTTATATCAGTTTTGATACTGCTTTTATCAGGCCGTCGAAATGAACAGTCAGACCCAAAAGAGGGCAAATGTTTCTTTAACCTGATACACTGATATACACCTGATATACTATGTGTTTAAATCCTTATACCAATCATGTTTATTTTAAATGTTTTCGAATCGCTGAAAGTCACGATGATGAAAGTGTTTGAAAAAAAAAATGTAGGCTTCCACATCAATTACAGTGACTTCTTTGAAGCCCTAAAGATCAGTTACCCTTAAATACAATTTATCCATAAGAACAAAACCCCTGAATAAGGATAATTGATCTTTAGGAAGTTCTACGTGACAGGTCTTTGTATTTGAAATTTGCCATCAGACAATCTTTTTTTAAAATTAAGATGAATCCTTATATAAGAATGACTGACTTTATTAGCAGCACATGAACCCATTTTCTGACCAGATGAAGAAACTGAGGCAGCTTTATTTGACCTGTCCAAACATGCTGTGATTCTGTAAACACATCTTATCTCTGTCTCGCAAACTGTGAGAAGCATTTCAATATTAAATGTTGATTTACCACCAGTTCCAGCTGTGACCTAAATTCTCTCATTAGTTGTCATCACAATTGTTGACACAATAATGGATGTTTTGTAGTTTTGTAGTCTATTTAAAAAAATACCATTTCTTATTAGAAACACAATTTATTTTCTAATGAATAATACATGGTTTGAAAAAAAATACTGATACTTGTCACAATTGATATCAAAAGAAAAGATCAATTGATATTTCTGAGGCTAAATCATGTCCTATATAATCTGCATGTCACCTGACTTATAATACAGCATTCCTTTAATCACTGGTCTCTATATCATTACCTAATATTATAAATATTTTAGAAGAGGATGGAACCTGTTTTTGCCACCTAGAGCTTTAACATCTATCAAACACATCTGTCTTCTGTATCAGGAGAATTCCCAGTGTCTTTAGTTTAACCTTCACATGTATATCTGAGTGTTAAGCACAATACATTTAAGTAAAATCAGTTTTTAATTTAAGCAAAGACACTACATTTAATTAATTAAACTCATCTAGAATAAGAGTACTGTAAAATAAGGTCTAGGATGTCTTAAAATAATTAAGTAAAAATTAAGCATTTTGGGGGGGAACAATTAAAAGGTTATGTCTGATCTCTCCACCAGAGGGCATAATTACTTGAATAGCAGGATCTCCAATTACAGATTCATGACATCCTACACTCTCACTAGTCAAACTATACCAAAATCTGGCCGGAGGTACCTGTGGACAAGAAAAAAGGCCTAAGTAACCCAACCAGTACCTGATGAATTCTCACAACTTTGCTGCCAGTGCCAGCCTACTCTGGAGGCCCAGAAGTTCACTTGTTTAGTTTGAACTGATTACCATGGAATCGTCTAGCAATAATCAGTTGTCCTCTATCGTCTCAAGTGTTGACAGTAATCTATATAAATGTAGTCATTAAAAAGCTTTGAAGAGGCAGTTATATCATAGCTAGTGTTTAGGATGAAAGCACAATTCACTGTGACCCAGAGAGCAGTGCATAGCAGAGCTGTGAGGTAGGGAGGGTCACCATGGTGATTGCTGGTTTCCAATGTCAATATGTAAGTTTATTATGAAGCCAGCTGGGCATGAAAACACAACGGAGATTGCATGCAGGGGGTAGGGTGGTGGTGGAGAGGTGAGTAGAGGGGGGAATGTTAAAGGAACAGTAACAGAAAGACAAGAGACTGGAGGGGAGCTGGGGAATGGAATTCACTTATGAACAATGGATCAACAAGCTGAAATGTATGTTTGAAGCAGGTAAGTGTAATCTTACACCTGGGGCCAACATCTTATTGCTTCTTATTTGTTTTACCACCACTGTTTGATGTGCTCCTGTATTCTCCCCTCCCCCATTGCACCTTTCGCTCGTGTTTTAGTTTAGTTTTAAGTCTTTGGTTGCCTGAAAGAAAATGTTAAGTTATCTTTCAAGTGAGAGTTAAATATTAATGTGAGTGCATGTATGTGTGTGCATGCTTGTCTGTGTGTGCATTGATGTGTTCTGCCAAAGAGGAGGGGCACTGAAGTGTTACTGTTTATTCAGCACACTATGGACTTGTATGACAGGCTCACCTAAATCAGGCAGGCAAGAGAACAGTCCATACAAACGGGTTTAACCCCTTTGTTGCCATCAACAAAGTTCGTTTCCACGACATCATCAGGGCCTATATATACCAATATACAGACAGCTAAACACAAGATTTCTCCTCCGAACTCCTGACAGCGGTCTGAGAAAAGAACTAAAATGGTAAGACATTTCAGCAACTTAAAGGTTTGGCTACATTTAGGTTTTTAAAGGACTTTGTCATAAGTTGGTAGTGGTACTACAAAAAGTAACATTAGTTTCTATAGTATTTATTAATTAGCAGGCAATTAAAGAAGAAAGCAGGTTTAAGGGAAATACTTTTTGAGGGAATGAGGGAATGTGCAGTTGTGACAAAAGATTTGTGAACCTTATAAATTATCTGGATTTGAGAAACGTCATAATTAAACATAAATCTGTTAATTTAAAAAAAAAAGCACACAGTGGTGATATTTTAAATGGCCATGTGGTCAATGAACTTTTCTGAGAATTACTTTATGGTTTAAATTAACAATATCACTGATAGTAAAAGAATGTACACCCTTATATTTAGTAACTATTGTGAAAAATATTTAGTACATTTGGGCAATAACCTCAAACAAATGCTTTCTTTTAGCTGTTGATCATCTTTGCACAGCAGTTAGGATGTATTCTGACCTATTCCTCTAAAATTTAACTCTTTTGGTTCATGTACATGTTTGGCATTACTTGCTTGAATGGTCTGCTAAAGCTCTGCTATCAGAGCATAGCATTTCAACATTCCACTCTCTTGTGGATGTATGACCTAACCCTCTTTTGAGTTTTACATCACAGACTCCTTGACATTGTGGTGCAGAATTTCCTGATACACTTCAGGAAATTACTGGTTCCTAATGATTTCAAGCTAGTCCTTTACTATGTCTGACAGATAGAGTTTAATATTGGTGTTGGTGTGAAATATTCAGTTTTGTCCAAATATTTCATCTGTCCTTGAAACTTTGTTCAAGCAATCTGAAACATTCAGGTGAACTTGAACAAATTTGAGAAGGGTAACAATGCATGATTTCTTTCTTTTCTTCTTCCCACCAAAAAATGAGGGCAATGATTTCTTCTGTACTTACCTCCTGTGAAGACTCATTGTTCATTGTTCATTGTTCTTAAGAACTCATGAATACACATGCTCCAAAATGCAAGACATGCCCACAGATCCTTTGTTAAAACTCTAGGGCTCTTCTTTAGTTTTGTGGTGCGCCCTTAAACAGATTATTGTAGGACACTGTTACCAAGGAGGACACCAACATTGGTGAATTTCACTTGTTTGTTTCTCTACCTTATATTCAACGTATTCATCTGCCCAAATGTGGATTGAGAAGAGCTATAGTCTTTAAAAATCATTTTGCAATCCCTTTGTTCTGTCAGTGATCTTGATTGTTTAAACCATATCTTATTAAGTAAAGATATGGAAACAGATTTTTTTTTGGTATGTGTGTGAAAAATAACATTTGATTTTTTACTCTCACATAGTAGAAGATCAGGAGCCATTGATTCAGACATCTGGAAAATTACAATAGGTTCATGAGCTTTTATCACAACTATACATAGCACATGTAAACACTTGTAAAATGGACATAGACATTTCTAATTTTGTTGTCCACCAATTACAAGTTATTTTGACTTTTATATGACCTTTTGTGAAAGTAACATATTTCAAAAGCTGGCTTTTTAGTTGTGTGAAGTCATCTATGAAGCTCTTTCTAACTCTCCCCAGCGTGAGTGCATCTCAGTCCATGTTGGCCAAGCAGGTGTGCAGATGGGCAATGCATGCTGGGAGCTATACTGTCTGGAGCATGGAATCCAGCCAGATGGCCAGATGCCTAGTGACAAAACCATTGGTGGAGGAGACGACTCTTTTAATACCTTTTTCAGTGAGACTGGAGCTGGAAAACATGTACCGAGAGCTGTTTTTGTAGACCTAGAGCCCACCGTCATCGGTAATTTGCTGCATTTCTCTTCCTGCATCTCAGACTCACAATTTTCATAACTTTTCTTTTATATAACCTTTTCTCTGTACAGTCACTAAGAGCATTAAAGCATTATATTTTGGGAAAAAAAATACTGTGGTGATTGAATGAATGTTTTAATGATTAATTCTTCAGATGAGGTCCGCACAGGTACCTACCGCCAGCTCTTCCACCCAGAGCAGCTGATCACAGGGAAGGAAGATGCTGCGAACAACTACGCCCGTGGCCATTACACCATCGGCAAAGAGATCATTGACCTGGTGCTGGACAGGACCCGCAAACTGGTGAGAAATAATTAAAAACACAGTACTTGGAGGTAACTCAACGCAATATTGTATTGTACCGTATGTAGAATAAGATGTTCAGTTTATGTCACTGAATTTGCCTGTAAAACAATCACACAGTAACTTCTTTCTATACCCCCTAGGCTGATCAGTGTACTGGGCTTCAGGGTTTCCTGATCTTCCACAGCTTTGGTGGAGGTACAGGATCTGGCTTCACTTCCCTGCTGATGGAACGCCTGTCTGTTGATTATGGCAAGAAGTCAAAATTGGAGTTTGCCATTTATCCTGCTCCTCAGGTCTCAACAGCCGTGGTGGAACCCTACAATTCCATCCTGACCACACACACCACTCTGGAGCACTCAGACTGTGCCTTCATGGTGGACAACGAAGCCATCTATGATATCTGTCGTAGAAACCTTGATATTGAGCGTCCCACCTACACCAACCTCAACAGGCTCATCGGTCAGATCGTCTCTTCCATCACAGCCTCCCTCCGCTTTGATGGAGCCCTGAACGTCGATCTGACTGAGTTTCAGACCAACCTGGTGCCCTACCCTCGCATTCACTTCCCTCTGGCTACCTATGCCCCTGTAATATCTGCAGAAAAAGCATACCATGAGCAACTCTCTGTTGCCGAGATCACCAATGCTTGTTTTGAGCCAGCTAATCAGATGGTGAAGTGTGACCCTCGTCATGGCAAATATATGGCCTGCTGTCTGCTATACCGTGGTGATGTTGTGCCCAAAGATGTCAATTCTGCCATCGCTACCATCAAGACCAAGCGTACCATCCAGTTTGTGGACTGGTGTCCCACTGGCTTCAAGGTTGGAATCAACTATCAACCTCCCACTGTTGTTCCTGGGGGAGACCTGGCCAAGGTGCAAAGAGCAGTTTGCATGCTGAGTAACACCACAGCCATCGCTGAGGCCTGGGCTCGTCTGGACCACAAGTTTGACCTCATGTACGCCAAGAGAGCCTTTGTGCATTGGTATGTTGGGGAAGGCATGGAAGAGGGAGAGTTCTCAGAAGCCAGAGAAGACATGGCTGCTCTGGAGAAAGATTATGAGGAGGTGGGCACAGACAGCATTGGGGATGAAGGGGAGGAAGGAGAAGAATACTAAGACCAACATGGCTCACTCTCCCATCACTCTAGTTTGTGAAAGCTATAAGCATATGAGGTGGGCACAGACAGCATTTGGGATGAACAGATGGAAGGAGAAGAGTACTAAGACTAACAGCCCTATTATTTTTAAATGTTTTTAAAACAAAGGCATTGTACTGCATTCTGTATTAAAACAAATTACACATATGCAGTATTTTCATTTGAATAAAATTTTTAGCAACATTACTTTGGTTCTACTAAACATATTGTCTTTTCCCCATTGTCTATTTACTACCATAAAAATCCTTGCACAGACAGAGCTGATATAAATACAATGAAAACTGTTTAATAGTTTGCTAATGTCCTATTTTAATGCTATATTTATTAGAAGATTCAAAATATTCTGCATAAAGCTCATCACCCGATCACGAATGACTAGTCAAACAGTGACAAACATAAAAACCGCTCTCATAACAGAGAAAAGATGAAACACTTGATTTTCTTTAAAGGAAATCTTCAAAGAACTGAAAGGTAAGTGCTGAGACAATAATGTATTTGAAAGACCACAATTTGCATACAAATAATGCAAATGTAGCAACACCAGACAATGATATCAAAGGCTCCATGGAAACAGGGACAGCTTTGCATTTTGTCTGAACACAATTTACATTTACATTGATATAATTTTCAGGAAGCTCATTATTTTGGCATAGATTTTATACACAACATAGTACTGTGAATAAACACATTTTATTCCTTTGCAGCTTTTGTAGAGAATTCATTTGAAAAGGTTAGTAGAGGTTCATGTTGGACCTAAGTACTTAGGAATTACATGAAGAAACATTTTCAGTTCCTTAGTTTTCAGTTTTGAAATGTCACATTCACGTAATATTCTTTTTCATATGGATTAAATAAGAATGAACAATCCTGATAATTAAAATGAAGGTGAATTTCATAAAACAGCTTACTTTATGTAAAATGTACTCAGGTGTAAAGCATCACATCTGAGTACCATATCCCTGAATTACTGCTGGTTCAAATACAGACACAAATTTGGATTCACTCTGGAGTGCATGGAACGGGCCTGTTCCTCTTTTGTACTGGCATCATTACACAGCAGTGACAGCAACGTCATTACCAGCACATTCCAGACATTTGAAAAACTAATTTTATATGTTAGAAGGACTTCGCATGCATTCGAAATCGCAGAGCTTTACATTTTAAATGGTAATAGATATAAAACAATCAAATCACAGGAGGTTCAGGTGACATCAGTCTTCTTTCGCTATCTCTCTCTTCTTTCTACTCATATGTAAGTATTTGGATTTTGACACATCTTTTTGTTGTTTTGGCACTGTACTTAAGGACACTAAAAATTTAAAAAGAAACAAAAAAATGTCATGACTGAGCTAAGATTGCAAAATGTCAGCTTTGATATAAGAATGTGATGAGCAATATAGCAACAGCCTTAAAATTAGCATAACCCATAAGAAATTTGTCAGTCACTTTGTTGCTTCTAGGAATTCGTAATATAGACAATATATACATTCTGTTCCACACAGTCCCCAAGTTCCCTCGCATTTACTACATACTTATCACGTGGTCAAGGGAACTGCAGTTAGCGAACGAAGATAGCGACTGAAACCACTTTATTCTGAATGCCATACTACTACTACATCACGCAGAACACATACGTCTCGCCTTTTTTCGTTTCTCCCAACAGACGGGCAATTAAGCAGTTCCTTTATTTGCTAATGTGGCTAAAGTGATCTTGACAAGACACACAATGACTGAAGGGTAAACTTTACTTTCAACTTCCTGTATAATAATAAACTGTTATTCACTTCTCCCAGCACAGTTTAAAGTTCCCTTCGAACTTAACGTTATCACCGCCTATCGCTTAAAATGGCCCGGATTCATTTTGTAGTCCACTTCACAGGGAACTGCTAGAGCGATTGAAATGCACCACTAGTGTCTGTACGCTTACATGCATCCATGTTTGCGTGTTGATCTCTGTTTAAATTCAGTGTTTTTTCTTTGTAAGGTTTGTGGGTGAAATGTGTAATAGTATGAGATTTACAAAAGGTTATCTGAGTGCGTAGCTGTTTAAATATGCAGCTGCGCACTTTTAAGAGTATTAAGTCTCCCTTGCGTTCTTTCTTTCTTTATCCAATCGGCTGACCGTTGACCATTCAAATGAAACTGCCGCCTAAGTCACTCCCGCCAATAGAAATGAAGCTTCCTGTAACTACTTTTATACTCCACCCATCGCTTCGACGATATATAACGTTACCCCACCCACGCCCCAGTAATACTGCCTTCGTTCTCCGATTCATCGACATCGGTCTGAAGGAAAATAATTGCAAGAATGGTGAGTCATACTTTTGTGCATTGTAAACTTTATAGTAGCCTGTAGGCAACAAAAATAAATTAATACCCCCCCCCCGCTTACCGTGTATAAAGCTTAAAATCGTCTACCTATCTAACGCTACCTTTACTTTAGTCTGGGATCGGCGATTATTACATATTTAGAAACGTATGGGAAGAAATCAGTTTCGCCTTAGTTATTAACACAAGTAAAGATGACAAAAGCTCAGCGATCCAGTGTTTGATGGGTGAGTAGCTTCCCCCTGCCAAAAAGAATTAAACACATCGCGAGAAGCGCGAAGTTTTAAGCGAATTACATGCATAGACAAGATCATGCTTACAATATTGTTTAGGGATGCATGTAGAATTGTAAAGTAATCGCAGCACATGTCAGCTTGGTCTGCGTTGTCCGTTTCAGACACGTTTCTCCTTCCCTCCATTTCTCAGTTCGTGATTGAGGAAGCTGGGCGGTTAAGGCGGGGTCTGTCCGTCGGCCTCTTTTGCGCGCTTTTGTCTTTCATTAAGTGAAAGCGAAAAGGGTCACGGAGTTTTTGTCCGCCTCAGAGAGGGAACTTAATTTCAAGTTACAGTGAATAGTTATTTGGCACGGTTTAAGTCCTTTCGGGTCGGACGAAACTATTTCAGTCATCTTTTGTTCTAGGCCGCATAACCCCATTCACTAAACTAAGGCGCAGTTTTGGTGCGGTTTGTACAGATGCACCATGAAAGTTGATGTTGGTTTATTCTTTAAATTCAGTATATATGTAGATGTAAATAAGGTCACACTTTACAAGTGGCGTGTCCCATCTCTCACACAATGGGGTCCTGGCGATCCTTCGATTGACTGATTTGATTGCGTTTTAGAATGGGGTCATTGGTTCGGTAATGAGTTTGCCGTGAAAATCCGTTAGTTCAGGTGAAATGTTTCTGTACAGTCTACAAAACAGGGCGCGTCCCTATCCTCTTAGCTAATGACCGAAACAGATGTATGGCAGGGTTATTCCCTTTTCTGCCTGTCTTTATAGGCAAGGCCTGCACAACTACGACACTAAATATTTCATTTAATTGTTGCTGTACGATGTTACAAGTTTCCCTTTATAAGGGACTTATCACATGCGGTACATGTTTATTTTGCCCATTTTTGTGCTGCTGAAACACATCATGGACAGGTTAGCCTTAACTACTCCTTCCCCTTCTGTCTGTCTCTCTCCCCTACCAGCGTGAGTGTATTTCCGTACATGTTGGCCAAGCCGGTGCTCAGATGGGCAATGCATGCTGGGAGCTGTATTGCTTGGAGCACGGGATCCAGCCAGATGGCCAAATGCCTAGTGACAAAACGATTGGTGGAGGAGACGACTCTTTCAACACCTTTTTCAGTGAGACTGGAGCTGGCAAGCATGTTCCAAGAGCTGTGTTTGTAGACCTGGAGCCCACTGTAATTGGTAAAGACTTTTCCTTTACACACTCTGGACTTTCTTTGTATAAACCTTTTTTTTTAAATGATGCATGGGCCAACTGTCAGTTGTCTGGCTGTTGGTCAACATTGCTTTTAGGAACTGATTGCTTATTTGGTAGCTAATGGTAAAGAGAAACAGTGAAGTGAAGCAAATGTCTCCATGCGGTTTTACTGAAATCTAAGCCCAGTCTCTGAGATGACTAATTTTGAGCTATTGGGTGGCTGGGGCATAAGATGCTGTCTTGGATCAGTGCTGAATATTTATTCTCCCCCCCCCCCCCCCAAGATGAGGTCCGCACAGGTACCTACCGCCAGCTCTTCCACCCAGAGCAGCTGATCACAGGGAAGGAAGATGCTGCGAACAACTACGCCCGTGGCCATTACACCATCGGCAAAGAGATCATCGACCTGGTGCTGGACAGGACCCGCAAACTGGTGAGACTCCCTGTGGCCCTTGGGGGGGGGGGGGGGGGGGGGGTCAGGATGTGTAGCTGCTAGGGCCAGTGTTTGAGTATACTGAGCCATTGTTTACATTTGCTGATGCTGAAGTAGAACTTGCATATTTCAGAGGTTATCCTTTTATTAAAACGCAGAGCAAATGTTTACAAAGCCAAACATTTAATTTGACTTCCATAAACAATCTGGGAAGGTGCTCTGTGTAGCAGAATTTGCATAGACTTTAAATCTTGATTTACCTTTTTATTTACAAAAGTAGAACACGGCAGTCTTAAAATTTAAATACTATCTACATGTTCTCCAATTTCTTCAGGCTGACCAGTGCACAGGACTGCAGGGTTTCCTGATCTTCCACAGCTTTGGTGGAGGTACAGGATCTGGCTTCACTTCCCTGCTGATGGAACGTCTCTCTGTGGACTATGGAAAGAAGTCCAAACTGGAATTTGCTGTGTACCCAGCCCCACAGGTCTCAACAGCTGTGGTGGAGCCCTATAATTCCATCCTGACCACACACACCACTTTGGAGCACTCGGACTGTGCCTTCATGGTGGACAATGAAGCCATCTATGATATCTGTCGTAGAAACCTTGATATTGAGCGTCCCACCTACACCAACCTCAACAGGCTCATTGGCCAGATCGTCTCCTCCATCACAGCCTCCCTCCGCTTTGATGGAGCCCTGAATGTTGATCTGACTGAGTTTCAGACCAACCTGGTGCCCTACCCTCGCATTCACTTCCCTCTGGCTACCTATGCCCCTGTAATATCTGCGGAAAAAGCATACCATGAGCAACTCTCTGTTGCTGACATCACCAATGCTTGTTTTGAGCCAGCTAATCAGATGGTGAAGTGTGACCCTCGTCATGGCAAATATATGGCCTGCTGTCTGCTATACCGTGGTGATGTTGTGCCCAAAGATGTCAATTCTGCCATCGCTACAATCAAGACCAAGCGTACCATCCAGTTTGTGGACTGGTGTCCCACTGGCTTCAAGGTTGGAATCAACTATCAACCTCCCACTGTTGTTCCTGGGGGAGACCTGGCCAAGGTGCAACGAGCAGTTTGCATGCTGAGTAACACCACAGCCATCGCTGAGGCCTGGGCTCGTCTGGACCACAAGTTTGACCTCATGTATGCCAAGAGAGCCTTTGTGCATTGGTATGTTGGGGAAGGCATGGAAGAGGGAGAGTTCTCAGAAGCCAGAGAAGACATGGCTGCTCTGGAGAAAGATTATGAGGAGGTGGGCACAGACAGCATTGGGGATGAAGGGGAGGAAGGAGAAGAGTACTAAGACCAACATGGCTCACTCACTTCACTCTAGTTTATGAAATATTCCAGCTATTGGCATAAGGCATGGAAATCATTCTTTTATCTAAGCATTCCATGAAGTTGTTTTTGTTTTTCTCCCCCAAATAAAGTTTCAATAAAGGAAAATGAAATGAATGTGTCTCTTGGGGTTAAATGGCACATGTAGAGATCTGGATAATTGCAGGTGCATGTCTTTGCACAAATATTCACCTGTAGACTGATGTCCTAGGATGTAGCACACCCGTGATCATCCAGTTTTGTCATAAGCAATGATTCTGGGTCATTTCAACAGCCTTAAAATTCAGATAATGTGAACAGGATGTGGGGGGTGTTCCTTCACCAAGGACAAAATATTGCCAAGAAAAGCAATAAATGGGCAACTGTCACCACTAACAGCAGTGTCAGCTGTGTGAAAGCAGCTCCTGTAACTCCATAGCCTTGGACTGACTAAGCAGAAAGGTCTATGTAAATACCCATAAAGAAGGTTTTGTTGCTCCATGCAAGATGAGAACTGATTAGCACTAGTTTCTAAGATCATCAATGCTTTGTAAACAATACACTAGTTGGCTACAAGCATTAGATGTTGCTACTGGTTTGGCTTTGAGGAATGGCCTTTCCATTGCACAATATAGCTTTGAGAATTACTTTCATAAGACTTAATCCTCTTAATAGGCTCCTGCTTTGGGTGGATATGTGTGTGTGTATAATATATATATAAGAAATGTAGAATGGTAGATATTCCCCATGTGCACATTTTGAAACTAAAACCACTGAATGTTTAAGGCAGAAGGCCTTGGCCCCCTTCCTACCATTTTCCACTACATTTATCCAAGCTATCTGCATAAAAGCAAAGCTCTATTCGATGGGCCTGGGCAGAACCTGCACTAACAAAATAGACATCTCTGGTTTTAGTTTTTAAAGGACTAAATACATTCTTCAGTCCCAGTAGATATTCGAAGAATGCCGTAATTGAATAGGGTAAACATTTTTGCTTTTAGTCAATTTAATTGTGTGCACAATAGGCCTCTGAGACTATCATGGACTATGTCTTGAATTGGCATTCAGCCTATCTCTTTTACACATGCAGTAGACATGGTCAAAAACTAGCTGTTAGCTATCCCACGCAAAACACGAGGGGGGAAAAATCAACTAGATAAGCTTGTCACGATTCCAATAATCCAGTAAGAGGAACTTTGGTATGTACCCTTACGCAAGCAGGGTTTCAACACAAGCTTGAGCATGAATATTATGGCCTATGTTCTCAGGAGTAGCTTTTGGCACAAAGTAGAGATTTCACTGCCAGTACACATCTTGAGTACTTGAACATCTTGGAGAAAAAAAGTGTTTTTAGTTCGGCAGACTTCGAAAACCTTTGGCATTCTTTGTGAGTACAACAATTTAGCTCATTTGACAAAAAATAAATACTGCATATTTCCTTCTGTACTTGGAAAGAAATTCAAACAAACAGCAGTAATTCCTTTATTTAAAAAATAAGGGCTTTACAAAAACTCACCTTCACAACTCCCCTTCATAGCCTTCTGGCCACAAACAGTTCAATACCCAATAACAATGAATTTGCTTATGTTTGCTCATGTAACATTTGCTATTATAGTTTAATGCTGAAACAATGAGGATCTCTGAGGATTTCTAATTTAAAAAAATTATTTTACGCACAATTATAGAGGTGGCTGAGGTAAAACCCTGATTATATTACATAGTTTTTTTTTTCTCTTTCCACTTGGCTGCCTGGCTTGGAAAAATCTAACTGCAGTCTTTCCTTAAAACAGACAGGATAGCAGCCCTATTACTTCCAGAGCCAGGTCAGTGTCACAGTCTGCTCAATATTTAATAACAGAATGGGCCACAACAGACTTTGGACAGATCTACATTTAAAGTATTACTAAGAGTGTTCTTCACTCGCTTTCAGTTTTGTTTTTCCAAATAATAAATCTTATGGATCCTATTATATTACCTCACTTACAGTATTTAAAAACTTTAAACAGATATGTGACATTTGATCTAGCTCTGACCTAATGTCCGCTGCCATGTCCGGTCACACCCACATCCTTTAGAAAAGCTTCTAGTCGCTGTCGTCATCTGACCAGCCAAAGGCATCCATGGCTATGGCCATGTTGAGTTTGCGACCCTCGCGAACACAGGAGGACTTGGAGGAGTTTCGCTTGGCCTGCATGTTCACCTGCATGCCTGATTGGCGCATGGGACTGCTTCCGGGCACGCCCACATCCAGGTCAAACACGCCCCCGAAGCCACGCATGAGTGCCTGCAGGCTGGCACCACCTAGATCACCATTGCTGCAGGAGGACGAGATGTGGCAGCTCACCTCTGAGCTGTTGCTCTCCTCAGATCGAGACTCGTAGAAAGATTCGGCACTCAGAGTGGCAGCCATGGGGGAGACGTGAGAGAAGAACTGAAAGAGAGGGAGACAGTCAGAACAACAACAGTAACAATGACAGCAATAATAATTCAGTTAAACCCCAGAATAGCTGCTGAACAGTGCAGTCCCTGTAGTATTGCAAACGTTAGAAAAACAACCAGCTCTGAGATCATCCTAATCTTCAGTCTCCCCCTAGTGGTTCTAAATTATGTTTGCAGCTATAATTTGTCCTGCAAATCAGAGCACAAAAATGAGTGACATCTTGTATTTTTGATAGTTCACAATTGTTCAAATGTGTGTGTGTGTGTGTGTGTGTGTGTGTGGTAACACCAATCTTATTAAATAATACATTTCATTTAATACATTTTGTAGTTCTTACAGGAGTGCACGATCTAGACCTCTTCATGAGTCTGTTCTCCCATTCTCGTAGTCTCCTCTCTCTCTCTTCCAGCTCTTGTTCCTTACAGGTCAGCTCTCTCTCAAGCTTCTTCAGCCGCTCCAGAGTTGCATCGATCTCACACCTTACAAAGAAGGAGAAAATGAAAGAAGAAAAAAAAGAGAAGAGAAAAAGATTCAGGAGCACTGCTAATGCTGTCTAATCCACAACTGCAAACCCAGCAGTTTGCAGGTGGAGCTTGCACCCAGCTGTACCTCACTTCATCACACCAGCAGGGGTCACTCTGTGCCATTTTATAAAGACGTGCCATGACTGCTTACACAAAGCCTTCAGTGCAGCTATTTATAAACAGGTATGTGCTGCAGGGCCAGAACCCCCCTCCTCTTATATTTTAGCCCCGACGCCATGTCTGCTTGTGCCAAGCTCGCTCCCCACACACACACTCCCCAAACACCCTCACCAAACACACTCTCCAAGCATCCCTCCTGCTGCTGGAGTTGGCAGACACTCTTAGAATTTCTCACCCTCTCTTTGTCTCTCTATGTCTCTCTCTCACTGGTTTGCTCTCTCTCTCTCTCTCTCTCTCTCTCTCTCTCTCTCTCTCTCTCTCTCTCTCTCTCTCTCTCTCTCTCTCTCTCTCTCTCTCTCTCTCTCTCTCTCTCTCTCTCTCTGTCCCCTGTGACGCTATTTTTCCTGTCTCTTCACCCTGCTAGAGTGAAGCTCTGTTCATGTTCAGTCTTTATTAGCTCTTAGGACTCTAGAATGCGATCCCATAACAAATGCTGGCCTATGCTTGCCCCTCACCCCATCCTACTGATACATCTATCCCAGCTGTCTTTCTTTCCCTTAACCTCTCATTCCTCCTCAATCCTTCATGCACTCTTTCCCAGCCTTAATATAGAACGTAGACAGAAACTAGAATTATCAAAATAGCGATTCTGATTTTCTTATGGGAGCCTTGTGTGTCTGGATATGCTTCTGTGTATGTGTATAAGTATGTGTGCATGTGAGGAACACATTTTCCTTTCATTGTTTCGGTGAGTGTGTATGTGCGTGTTTTTATGTGCAGGCATAAATACCTCCACTCTGCTTTGTTGTGTAGGAAAGAATTACACTGGTCAGGAAGCTTACTGTCATTACACATGGACTCTAAAGTGGCCAAGATCTGTTTGAACACTGGCCTCTCCTGAGAAAAGGACATCATAATTCTATTGTAATTCATTACTCCAATGCCATTCATTACTAAAATATTCTTCACAATCACAATGACCATAAAGTACAAGTTATATTTTATCCAAAACATTAAAATAACAATTTCCTCAGTCAATTACAGTGACATAACATCGCTGCCTTCTTTATTGCTTGATTTCCAGACATAAGCCATCTTAAACTAAATTACACTCTAAGTGGATGTTCTTCTGTTTAGTCTAGAATGAGGCCTAATCTGTGTATTTATTGGGAGTAATGATTCTCCCTAGTAAGTTGACAAGGGAGAAAGCACGTAGTAAGCCTACATAAAAGACTGGGGGGTGGGGATTGAGATAGTGAGTGATCCAAAATCCATATTTTGTCTTAAGTTCTTTTCATGTAATAAGATTACACTTTTCAAAAGTCTAAAACCTTTACAAAAGTTTTAACCCTAACCCTTACTACACTAAAATCTCTATCAATGTTCTTCAAGGAGAATGACATGCTGAACCTGTCCCACTCACCTTGGGTTCAGCCACCCAGCATGATCTCATCAGCTCTGCAAAGCTGGCAGGGCAGCTGCTTGGAATGGTTGGCCTCTGATACACACATGCATGAGCAAGTGCACACACACGCACACACACGCGCGCACGCACGCATGCACGCACAAATCATTATGACCATCCTTACATAAAATTTCAAGTCTAATTTTAGCATACAAACTCAACTGCTGGAAAAACTCTCTCTCAGGACTATGTTTATAATAACACATCAGCGGATTAGCATGGGGGTGGTGCTTCAACACATTCAAAAGACAGTATTATATTAGGATTAACAACATGATGTCATGTGATACATCTGTATCATAAAAAGTACCCAAAAGGTCAAATTTAATGGAATTTTCTTCAAACTCATGAAAATGGTTGTTAATGTAGCTGTGATACACACATTGTAACTTAATATTGACACTGGTGAGTTGAACAAAAAGTGTAGCTCTTCCATGTAACATGTATTGCACTGAAAAAATCACAGCAAAAATCATAGCAATATTTCTTTTCATAGTTTAACCCCTCCCACCCTAACTTGTCTGTTCAAGTTATACTTTCTTTTTGAAAGTACTTATACTTTAATTTCTGTCTTCCCATCTCTCTCTCTCCTTGACACACTAGGTTGTTTAAAGGTATGCTTCTTGACTGTTCTTTCTTATTCCAAAGTTTCTATGGTCTTATCTCTGCCCAGGTTAGGCAGGCTAGCTGTTTTACTCACCAGAACAACAGCAAAAAACAACAAACAATAATAAGAACAGCAAAACAATAGCAGCAAAAAACAACCACATCCTGTTTATGAGAGAAGATTTTCACTGAGTAAAGTGAGCATGCATTCTATAAAAGCTGCAGAGACTCACTTGCTCATTCACTCTAAGAGGTGTGAGATCAACCCACTATAAATACTACACCAGAGCTACACAGGACTCTTTTATTAGGGAGGAGGGCTTCAGAATATAATGGGAATGAAGCAGAATGAAGTCATACATAATCAGTCAATTTGGTCTTACTACTAGAATTATGGATATGTAGTGCTTTACCTCATTTTTCTCCACAACCAGCCAGGCCACCTGTAAGCCCTCAAATCCTTTAAAAGGCACCTCTCTGGTCAGCATTTCCCATAAAACCTGAAGGAGAAATGAAAGCTCAAAACCATAAACAACACACACGTGTATGTGCAAATGTGTTATTGAGAGAGCGCACGCATGCACATGCACACACACACCCACACACACCCTACAGACTAAAATACTCACCACACCATAGGAATATGTGTCACAAGTTTCAGAAACAGGCAGGCTCTGGATCACCTCCGGGGCCATCCAGGGGAATGTGCCCACCAAAGACATATGTGTGGTGTGAGACAGGAACTTGGATGCCCCAAAATCACAGATCTGACAGACCAGGGTATAAGTGGTAAGGAGGTGCAGTAATTCACACAAACACAAGTAATTAAGGCACTGCTGCCTAACTTTACAACAGATATGCCAAAAGATTGGACCCTCATTAAAATGATGTATACCTTGAGAACGTTGTCTGCAGTTAGCACCACTAGAAAGAAAAAGTCTCAGTTAGTTCAGACATTTATTATACTTCCTGCTGTAACAAACACACATATACACAGAGACAAACAGCAGTGTTGTCCCCAGTAACAGAACGTAATATTTTATAGTCACACTTACATCAACAGTTAAACAAAATGTATGAGAGCCAGAAGAAGATTGCACAATTTCATTAATTAATTTAATTAATTAGTTACACATGTTAAACCAAGGAGCAACCTTTGACATCTGCATGGCCTATGGACATAAATGCACATGGCTATGCACATGGACATGCACATGGCCTATGGACATAAAACTGAAATTACCACTGGAAGTACATGATTGGTTTAAAATCACCTAAGGACTTACTTTTCTTATAACTCCTCAAGCATTGTGTTTTAGTAAGGGCTTTTATTTTTATTATATTTGTGTGCTAACCTAAGAAGATTCCCTTATTAAGGATTTTGAATTTCTCTTAGTTTGTGTAATACATTAGCCAAAACAATGAAATTCCACTCTCATATCAGTAACAAATACAAATGTTTAATCCATGAAGACATAAAGACATAAGATATCTGTTTGGAGCCTTTACTTGCTTCAGAACCAATTACCAACAGAGGTGTAAAAATTACTGTAAACATATTACCCGTTTTATACTGCCCTCTATATTTTTTGAGTATAGGGTCCAAGTAGACCTCAGGACTGTGTTGAATGGGACTAAGTAACTGTTCTAATGTTGTAGGGGTATTCCTTTTTAAAGTCTTGCTAGTGGCAGGTAAGTAAGACCGTCAGCAGTGTCAACACATGCACCAAGCTTCACACATCAAGCATTGTACATCAATGAATATAAAGTATGTTTGGTCTCTTAACAATAACTTGTTCTTGTTTAACTATATTACTCTTCATGAATCCAAATCATAAAAATGACCTGAACAACACATACATTAACACAGGATCTTACCATTCCGTGATTTTAGATCCCGGTGAATAACCTTCACTGGAGCTTCTGCATGTAAATAATGCATTCCTAAGAAGAAACATTAATCCACAAATCATATCCATTACAAGAATTACATAAGAATATGCTTATGATATGTAAAAACATCCATACACATGCATATGTCCCTACCTTTAGCAATGTCCACTGCCCATGTCATTACTTGACCCATGTCCATCTCCTCACTGTCTGCACTGGACAGATACTCATACAATGACCCCCCACTGGCATATTCTTATACACACACACACACGTGCACAAACATACATGTAGATACATGTCCAGAATTAAAAGTCAAGCATAGCTTGTGTTGTGACATTGACAAATACACATTTTTATTCTGAAAAAAAGGAGAAAAGTGAAGTAAACAGGCAGAAAAAATGAGAAATAATCACTAATGCTCAACTGTCACCTTTCAGTGAGAACCAGGAACATGCAGAACCATGCAAGACCATGTACAATCATGTAGAACAACACAGAACCATATGCAATGATGCCGAACGGAGTAGAATGATACAGAACCATATCTGTGCTTAGCACATTGTTTCTCCTTCTCTGACAATCCTAGCTGAACTGAACAACAACAATTATGTTCATGCGAACAGACTTGGGTGTGTTACAGCATATGAAGCACAACATGCAGTGCAGGGGGTCCCCAGGACTGGGATTAAATATTAAGAATGTCACAGAAGAACAACCAAGCTAATTTAAGGCCTATGACTACAGCCATTAAGTACAGTTCACCCCAATAATAAACAGCCAAGATCAACTTTCTAATGTGCTGCCAGCTAAAAGTATATCAACAAATCTACCAAGTAACAAGAGAGATATTACAATATAGACAGAGAGAGAGAGAGAGAGAGAGAGAGAGAGAGAGAGAGAGTGTGGATGGGTGACAGTGAAGAGGATCATAGTCATACAGGAAAGGACTAACAGTTTATATCATCCATTAATATGATTTAGCTCAGCTGCTAAAGAGCACATACAGACAACCGAAGAAAACATCACTGTCATCAACTTACTGGGTGCTGCCTAATAATGTTTTTGGAAATATGATTAATCTAGAATAGATCAGTCTAATATAATTTACATCTCTGAAGCCAGAGATCACAACAGAATGTTTAAAAATTAAATCATGGCCAGGTTTGTGGATAGCCTTTAAAAAAGGGCTGGCTATATTACCATCACAAAGCATATCTGAAATATACAAGGAATATGGAAACTCCTGCTCAGTAGAATAAGGCAAAGTTGATAAAGGTGTGATGGAGATTGGACAGACCACAGAGAACCTTTCACTTTATTCTAAATAAGGACATGGGGGGGCTACATATTTTCTTCTATCCTGTGGACCACACACACACACACACACACACACACACACACACACACACACACACACACACACACACAAAGAGAGAGACCCCCCCCACACACACACCACTGAGCACAGTCTGGATAAAAACTCAGTTTTAAATTTAAATTGGGTCTGAAGACATGAAAAACACATAAGAGTATGCAAAAATGCAGAAATGAATCGACAAACTTTTATCATCAATATAATTATCTACCTAAACACACTCACACTACTTTTACCTGTGACAATTCCATAGTTTGGTGCCTCAAGAATTGCTCCATAAAACTGAATGATGTTTTTGTGGCTCAGAACACTGAGAATCTCAGCCTGAATGGGAAGAGGGGAGAAACGCATTGTATTGCATTGACCAACCAACCAAATTTTGCTTCTTTAGTTTTCTAATACAGCTAAAAGGTTAACATAGCTAGAAATATAGGGAAGTTTACATCCACCTATTAGCATCATGCAAATCACAACCCTAAATCACCACACACGTGCCTCAGAAGACAATTGTGCAAAATTGTGCAAATTAGTTTTTTTGCTGAATTACTACAGTAGCAATCAGGAAAGCTTCCTAAGGTTTTAACCTTGTAGTATTCTTGAAACTTCTCTTTATGCCAGGTTGGGCATTATATATATATATATATATATATATATATATATATATATATATATATATATATATATATATATTGGACACAGAATACAAAGCACTCTGGACAAGTAGCTTTAGAGATAAGGAGAATCAATGACGTTTGTGTGTCAGTAATGGAAGGCAGTTCTCAGCCTACTGCTGAGGGTGGCTCTCTTACTTAGTGCAACCTGTAGGCCTACAGAACCATGCCACATTTGACACACATAGAACATCAGATTTGCTTTATATAGAGAGAGGCGGAGGGGGTGAGAGAGTCATGGAAAAGTGTGCTGTCCAGTCATCTCATACCAATCAAGTACTCCCTCTTTCCTTCTCCTATGAACAATAAACAAGTGTCATGGAGGAAAAAATAGGATGAAAAAAAGAGAAAACTAGTAACAGGGAATGAGAGCCACATTAACCACAAAGACCCAAAATCTAAAGAGCCCCAGCTGTATGTTGATCTGGCCCTACATAGAAATGAAACCACATAGAGTGGGAGTTTCATGAGGGTGCATATGTATGTCACAACCTCTGCATCAATCTTCAGCAGCTTTTTAACTGCCACTTCTTTGTCTTGTGAGATCCAGCGTGCACGGTAAACGCTGCCAAAGCTCCCACCACCACAGCTCTCATAAAAGTGGATGTCATTGAATTGTATCTGCACGAAGCTAGCACTGAGGGACGTCATCTCATACTGACATGCACTCTAAATGCCAGGATCTGCAGGAAGGAGAGAAAAGCTCTTGACTTAAAATGAGCAAAAATGAGCAATGTGAAAGTAACAGGATTTCAGGCCATTAACTGAGGTTTTCTTAAGTTTAAGTCATAAAACAAAGATATTCAATCACAGTCCTTAAAGGCTAAGCACTAGCTAATATGAAAGTGTCAAACACAAATATAGCAAAAGCTGAGTTTCTAGCTTGTGATTAATGATAGTTAGAACTTTATTTTTAATAAACTCAAGGAATAAGGCTTAAAAAAAATCTTGCAGGTTCATAATCTTCATCAAATTCAAAAATATCTTCGGAATCTGATGAACCAGCACTGGAAAATTTGCAGTCCAAGTCAATCATAATGTTGTTTGACCACAGCGCTGGTCACTGCTGTCCACCAGTGATATCACTTGACAACTTTCTGGAATTTCCGGAGTGACATCGGGTTTTTCGTCAATTTACTTGAATTGATCATTTTAAAAGAAATGAACATGTTATATTCATATTGTTTCACATATCCATTTTTGAAGTAGCCAAAATAATGTGCAAACTTCAGGGAGGTCCATTAGGTGGTGTTTAGCCTTTAAGGCACAGGTACTACTGATTTGCCCCCTTAGTTTACCTAGGAGTCACGTGTGATGACAAAATGACCAACGCAGGAGTGTACAAGCATAGATCTGAAGGAGAGGGTACACCCAACACTAATCTAAACCTAATTTATTCATGACTGCTTGACCTGTCCCAGGGTCTATTTTATGGAGGACCTACAGTGTACATTTACATTACATTTTTGCATTTGACCGACGCATTTATACAGAGCGACCCCCCCCCCCCCCCCGCCCCAGCTCTTTCGGTTATTATCAAAAGATCAGTGTGGCTTTGCCGACATGGAAACCAAAATTCATTGGGTCACACGATCAAAAATTATTAAGATAACTCCGATAGCCAAGCTTCCTCTTTCCTACACACTTCCACTAGGGGAAAAACCCTCCCAAGTCCGACCCTATTGTTCTGGTTTTTATTTTAATTTTTATTTTATTTTTTTTTTTACTATATTTGTTTAGGGTGCACGTTTTTCCAACTTCCGAGTAATATTATTCCCATACTTAGAAGTTTCACTCAGTTAAAAAAACACCCCAAAACACAAAGAAATAAACAAAGCAACCTCCCCCCCCCCCCCCCAAAAAACCCCAAAACAAGTGATGTGCTATTATGTTAAGGAATAGCGTAGGAGAAAACCCTATGTTTATTAATTCTAAGCACAACTGTCTTAATTCATTCCATATCTTCAGGAACTCTTTTCTTTTCGTACACTTAATAAAGATAATTAAAAAAGTGTACAAGTGTACAGTGTCTGCATTATGAAACAAGTATTTAAAACCATGCTCCCATACCTGTTAGTCGTATTTTCAGTAGTATCCCGTATAGTATGGCTCAGGCTTGCGCTCTGGACAACCCCCGTCATAAAATAACGTGGAGTCTTATTGTCTCGTGTTATTGCACTTCCATAACAGGACACGCGACGGTAGCGCGCCATCGGTAAAACCTAACAAAAGTAAACAGCGCCACTCAATGGGCACACAGGAAATAACTCTCGCAGCAAACGATTGCAGAGTTGAACAACATATTTATTTAGATTATACTATATACAGGATAAGTGTAGATATATTCCAAAAAGATTAAGAACTCTACAGTTTATAAGAGACGCAGAGTGAAAACAAACAAAATCATTTTGAGATTCATTAAAAAAGATGTCAACCAAAATATACAAATATAGCCCAATATACAAAATGACATGCTACAGGCTACGGCAAGAGGTAAGTGACTAGCACAGAAAAAAAACAGCAATTAAAACAGTCCTTGAGCAAGAATACTGATGTAGCCCACTTGAGTAGGACTCAAGGGATTTCAAAAAATATTTTAATGACCACAGAGTAGTATTCTGATAGAGGGCTAAGTACTGAAAACAGGAATACACTGGTCTCAAATAGTCTACTAGTGGAGTTACCTAACTGCTTATTCCAAGTATGGGGCTGGCTCAGATTATTTTAGCACACTGTGATAAATCTGTGATAACTGAAAGACACACCCTCGCACACACACAAACAAATTATACGGACTGTTCAAAACTGAATATCAGCTAATTCAGCTGGCTAATATCAGCCAGCACAGAGCTTGCTTCTAAATCTCTAGACATGACTGGCAGTCCTAACAATATGAAGTAAACACAGACCCCCTCACACCCACATACAATGTGTGCGTGCGTGCATACACACACACACACACACATACACACACTTTTTGAAACTTAAGCTTGGATAAGAATGCTGACATACATTGAGCACACACAGAGATTGGTTGGTAGTGGCAGTGCACACAGTAAATGACAGTTATATAGTTCAGTTTTACTAATGGTGGATACTGTATATAAGCTATAGATATGTTTCTGTGTGTGTGTCTGAGAGAGGAGGAAGGACAAGTGACAGGGAGAGAGAAAAAAATCTTGGAGAGAACAAATGAGCAGATTAAAAAGATGACAGCTTTTAGGCTCTTATGTTCGCCTTGGCTCCAGTCTGAAGGATCGTTGTGACAGGGTCCTCTGGTTGTCAATTACAGAGAGCTGACGAACATAATTACGCACTTCCTGGGGATTCTTACTGGCTGGCGATGCCTCAATGTCTTCAAGAAACAACATAAATTACATTTTAACCTCACAACCAGGCATCTGGCAGATACATATATCCCAGTGAAATCAGGATTTACAAGGAGATTTTTCAGTTAATGAATTAATTGTGAATTTATTGTATCTCTCATCTTGAATTTGAATCACACTCAAAGATCATTGTTTAAAATGTTTCTTATTTAATTTCCACCAGAGTACAGTGTATAAGAATATAGTGCATCTAACAATATTTGTGTCAACTTACTGAAGGGCTGGCTCCTGCAGTGTCTCACTGCCCGAATTGTATTAGCAATCAAACGCTGAGAAAAGTACAGAGAGGAATATACCAAAGACAACATGAATAATTCAGAATAGATTGGATTACACATTATGGTCTGCATTTCTGCAGAAATATCTCCTAGCCACTGGAAACTTGACACATTATTGTGATATTCCTTCTTTGCATAGAAACAAAAGCCGAACACTAGTCAGTTCACTTTTGAGTTTCATATTCTATTGAGAATATTTTTTAGAAACTTTATAATGCTACATGCAACTTTAGTTTAAGAAAATGTGTGTGTGTATATATATATATATATATATATATATATATATATATATATATATATATATATATATATATATATATATATATATATATATATATATATATATATATATATATATAAAGATCCAAAATACAGACTGTACAAAGGAGCCACATTCCAACACATAGTAGTTAGATGTTAGAGGCTGGCAGGAAAAGCATACACTGAGAGATCCAAACAACTGACAGGGCTCATACATAGGAACATATACAAGGCATATGAGCTGATCACCCCAAGTCCAAATGGGAGGAACTGCAGAGAGAGGAGGAGAACTACAATGCTAACATTGTAGATCCAGTAGTATAAGTAGAGGCAAACAAACCAGTCATCTTTACAGTGGACAAGATGCAGAACACAGCAGTAATAATAAATGTGGCAGTCCCAATTGATTTTTCCCAAATGGAAAAATACCAGGGAGTGAAATAAGAAATAGGGTGAATAAGAAAGATTCACACAAAAGCTGTCACAATGCTGATGGGGGCCTTTAGGGCTATGACAGATTCCAGGAAAAACAGCATCAGTCCAGATGAGCACAATCCTAGGAACAGTAAAAGTATTGCAACACAGCCTCTGGTAGAAGGCTCGAGTATAAGGAAAGAGATATGATTACCCACTACTGGTGAGACAGGAATTATATATAAAGCAAAGTTCCTCTCAATTTTACTTGCATAGCTGATAAAGGACCTCTGTCCGAAACATCCCATTTCTCTGCAAAGTGTATACTTTACTACCTACTCTCTTACACTGCTGTCCTGGAATCTTCTTCGGAGATTCAGCAACAGTGTATTCACAATATGTACTTTACGTAGCTTTAATGCAGTTTTTGCAACATGCCACAGCCCAAGCTGCTAAATGCTAAATTATCACATTGTGCCTGAAGAACATAAAGAACCCCTTCAACATATAACATAGACATGACCTCTTTCACTGAACCTAGTGGCTTGATACCAGGAAATACATCTACTAAGACAAACTATGTAAAATTTGTGTTTTGCTGCTGACAGCTCTGGCTTGGTGATTGAGAGCTTTTAGGGCCCATCTTTGTTACAATGTTGAATAGGGAAGGATCTATATAAATAAAAGCTGAACTGAATTGCACTTACCATTTTCTCAAAGTTCACCAGCCCATCAGTGAATGTCTTGTTGCCCTCATGAGTGAAAGTCATGTCTGTGAAATGAGAGTAGTGAGCACGCAATCGTGTGGGTTTGTAATGGAATCCAGAGAACAATATATTGGTACTTAAATGTAATAATTAAGATATTGTCTCCATTCTTTGTACTCACTGCATATAATGGCAATAATCCTGAACTGAAGTGAACAGTATTTATTCTAAATTGCTTCAGATGGACTATTCCTATGATTATGGGAAAAACTATGGGCAAGAACCAAGATAAATGACAATCCACTTGACCAGCCTTGGGCCTAGCCTTACCTTTAATGAGGAGGGGCATGAAGGGGATGATTGGGGGCTCCATCTTAGCTACAGTGAGGCGGTACACACGGTGGTTTCTGGATGGATCCTATGTAGACAGAGGTGGACAGAGCAATACTGAGTTGCAACTTAATCAGCCAGTAAGGTACATAGATGGAAAGATAACCTTACTGGGTGTGCAATTTTTAAAAACCTATCAAGTTGATGTGAAACATACTAATAGACTCTCAAATTCTGCATAGAACTTCTTAAATTTACTGGGTAGCTTCTGCAGAGAGAAAAGAAAATAAGACATTAGTATTTGTTTATTTCAGTGTCTGTGCCACTGTGTTTGTGTGTGTTTATGTGTATGTGCTTGTGTCTATTATTTACCTCCCATGTCTGACTCAGCCGGCTAACAGCTGGATTGCACATGCCCATAATGATGGCAAAGAAGGAGTTGAGATTTCTAAACTCCCTGCAGCTAATAAAATACACACATAATCATGCTTTTCATGGCTCTCCAAAGACACATAATGCTAGGTCAAGATCACTATTAAAGAACAAAACTGTTACTATTGTTACTTTACAAAGTCCCATTTGTATGTTATTCAATATACGATGCATGTGAGTGTTTCTTGTTTTGTTTACTGGGCAGCGATCTTGATGAACTTCTTAAGCAGCTGCACCCGTTTGCTGAGTGTGCCACACAGGGTGACCTCAGTTACCACCCACAGCTGCACCTGGTTGAAGCGACGAAGGAACAGCTCCAGGTTGGCTGTGGAGCGCCGGTATGCCTGCCGCCCAAATGTATGATATACTAGCTCATACTGCAAAACACACACATGCACATACACACGCACACACACAGACGCACACACACAGCTATTAACTGGTAAATGCATCCCAATAAAACATGTTCTCAAAGACAAACCGTAAGGATTTTCATTTTTGTGAGTCACTATATATGCTAGTCTGCTCTTTTTACACTGTTTGACTCTAAAGGTTCACAAGATGTTTGGATGGTTGCCTGAACAGGGTCACTCTCAGGAGCATGTGATGTAACCTTTGGTAATCCCAGTTGATTTTTACACCAAATGGATTAAATAACTCTAATCTTTCTTCTTTCCATCTCTTAGGTCTCACTGAAAGAATGCAATCTCACTCTACTCTCTTTAGAGAATCGGCCTTCAATGAAATATGCATGGTCAAGGAAATTTAAGAGTTTCGAAATATAAAACCAGGTGATGGGTGTGGTCATGGGCATGTGGTACAGTAGGGTCTTGGATAGGACAAAGCTAAAGTATTTGTACATGATCTTATTTGTGCTTTAGCAATTCTGTACATGATGAAAATGAATGAATCTTGCATTTAGGCTAGATAGCAGCTCCTTTAATACTGGGATATTCCAGTGTGCCACAAAGATAAAATCTCATTACTGAATGTGTTTGTGAATGAACCTTTGGGATGTGCACTTTAGGAGAACTACATGCAGCATAGTACTCACATAGAGCCAGGTGGGAATGGTACTGTTTGAACTAATGGTCTTATGTCAAGAATCTTCTAATTCTCCCCAAATCAGCTCTTTCTGTGTCAGACTAATTTCACTTAAACATTTTGCTAGCATTCTTTATTACAAATATTAAGAAAGCAAACAATATTTCAAGCTCTTGGACAAAGGGGTTTCATCAGCACCAATCTGCACCTGCATCTTAAAGAAACTGGGTATATCTTCATGTACAGATGAGTTGACAGATTCCATTCACATATATTTAGAGAACAAACTAGCATGGCTGTGTTGTGTACTCAGAAATCCTACAGAGGCCCACATGCAGAAACATCAAGACAATCACATTTGACCAACTGGCTACCCAGCTGTAGTTACAACTGGGTTTTAACTCTGCAAGAGAAAAAGATCAACTGAAACCCTCAGTGAGGACAATATCTGACAAAAGGCTAAAGTGGTAGACATTTATATGCACATATTATATTTCTACCTCATGCACACAGCTGAAGAGCTCCCAGTCATATAGGGTCATCTGAAAGGCCAGGTCTTTAGAGCTCATGAGCTCAAAACTCGACATGGAACCTGTGGAAGGACCTTCTTGCTCTGGAAGAGGAGTCTGTACACAAGAAGAATCCTTAGACTAGGCTTCACAATATTGTACCTCTCTTTTAATTGGTTGGACATCTTACCAGTGAATCAAGCTGTTCTCTTGTACAAACAAACAGACGTCCATTCACTCCTAGTGACTGGAACACTGATACATCATTGGGCTTCAGAATCTGCTTTTCTGCATCAGAACAAAAGCTAAGCATCAGTCAATTCATTCTTGAGATTCTTTGAAGAGTCTTTGAAGGGTTATGTGTAGTTATAGTTGTATGTAACCAAGATCAAATAAGGGTTTATATCCAAAACTATGGAAGTGTCATTGTTTTATTTATACCAGATTTACACCAAATTTAGTCCTAAAAGGATTTTAGGTACTAAAACGGATCTATATAAAACTGAGACCAATTGTTTAGATCTATATAAAATTAAGACCAACTGAGACCAACTGTTTAAATAATAAACAGTAAAATCAACAGCAAATTCAAAAGTGTCCCACTTGTTATGGGAAACAGAAACTGAATCTAAAAACAATCTATTCATAACAATCACTTTCTGTGGCTTTAATACAAGCATGTGCATACTGTATATTACAAGGTTGCTGATGACTATCTTAACCCCATACATGAGTGAAAAATGACTTCCTGGGCTGACATGCTTTTATCTAGAAGAAAAGACACTAAATATGTCTCCTTTCAGTTGCCTTATAAAAGCATCCATCTGATGAGTCATCTACCGGATGACATAAAAGCACTGAGATGGAGCATGTTTCCAAAGCAACAAAACACAAAAGAAAAAGGTGCACAAATATGGAAAGCCTGATCCTGTAGGGTGGGGGGTCATTTACCTCCAGAAGCACTGAGGCTGATCAGAAGCAGCTCATCAGTGGATCCCAGTTTGTCAGCCACAGTTGCTGCCACCTCTCTCCCAGATGCCAGCACAGGAACTCGGATGGTGGTATATGTGTGATCACTGCAGTATACTTTCAGGAGTACTAAACAAACACACACAGTTAAAACAGAGCCAGAGAGAGAGAGAGAGAGAGAGAGAAAGAAAGGCAGAGTGAAAGAGAAAAGAGGAAGAGAGAATGAGACACAAAACAAAAGACTGTATATGATTTGAAGTCTGATGTCCCTTACCCACAAACACAGAGCCATGCACTTACTGTCATCAAAGCTCCTGACTGGCTGCTTTTTTGCAAGCCTCTCTTCTCCTGAGCTAAACTGACGCAGCAGGACTTTATGCTGAAAGGAGCATAACAGTGACAGCGAAAAATAGCTTTATTAGACAACTAGGAAATAATTATTAGGTAAATAGAACACTGACATAATGAAAACAAAACACACCTTTTTCTGAGAAGTTCGAGCATCATCAGGGCTGAAAAAAAAAAAATCATAGTTGCTTTTTACATGCATCAGTTTTGACCAAATTACCAACATAGTTACCCTAAACACACACACACACACACACACACACACACACACAAACACACAGAAAGAGAGACAGTCCTATATACACACAATACAGACCACCCACACTTACTACTGTCTGATTATTTTCTCCAGCTCTGGCAGTAGTTCCTTAAGTGGGCGTAAAACCCTGGCGTCACTGGAAACAAATCCATATAGCTCCTGCATGTGCACAAACCAACATATACCCAAATATACATGCATAGATATGTTTGCAAGTAGTACATAGAGATTGTGTTTGTGCATCTAAGTAATGAGGTTGAGCTCTTTTAGTAACATATGGAATTGCATGCGTTTGTTTACATCTGTATGTGTGCGGAGCTGAAGAAAAGCACTCTGTATAATGTCCAAGTGCTAGCCTACAGGAGTGCTAGCCTTCTGTTTAATCATTCGTGTGCATGTCCAACCTCCAGAAAACTGAGCACAGTGTCATCCTCCAGCAGGTAATGGGCTTGCAGTGTGGCCCACCGCAGAGCCAGGCTCAGCACACGTCTCTTACTGGCCACAGTGTAGTCCAGGCGCTCTTGCTCTGAACCTTGGGACGCCTGAGAGTGGTAGGTACATACATGCTAAGGAGCATACACATACACATGCTGTTTGCAGACAAGGAGCTAACTTCAACAGGAGGAAAGAAAAAGCTATGAATATTAAATACATTCAATTTACATTTCAAGAATAAGGAAATAATCAGCAAGGTGTCTGGCAAACAGCTAGGTACACCTAGCTTTTGGAGAAGTGATAACTTTGTAGTTTGATCTGGGAGGGTAGGACATGACTGTTGGGAGGATATTGGGCCAAGAGGGCTGGGCACAGCTGGCTGTTGGGCATGAAGACACAGTGCATGAGAACAAAGTCATCCAGAGCAGGATCTGTGCAAGAAAGCCAGTAATTAACCAATTAGTTAGAACTTCCCACCAAAAAGGTCAATGAGTTTATTTTGGTCCATTGTTATAGAACGTAAGTAACTTGCTAGTTTAAGGTACTAACTAATAACCTGGGTCAGAGAAATGAATGTCCAGACGCATTGTCTCAAGCAAATGTTCTAGAATCTTCTCTGGGGTCCCTGACATCACAGTGTACCTGTAGATCAAACACATACTGATTAATACTGTAGCTTGGATAAATGAAGAAACAGAATGGATTAAATAACTGTTGAATTGATTGATGGGTTTATACTTGAAATGGGAAGGAACATTTCCATGGGTAGATGGATGGAGACTCTTCTGAAGCACCAACACATCCTTATCATGTTCCTTCAGACGGACTGTGTTCGCCTCTACGTCCTGCATTCATATACAAACACACTTGCAAATTAACATTTCGGACAGCAGAAGGAAACACTTTTCCTTTCTAAGCTGGAAAGCATCTATGCATGTGCATTGTACCCTGAGAATGCGGTTGAAGTCTTCTTTGTCTACTCGTAGGAAGTGGCAGTTGTCTTCTCGCAGTACGATGGAAGCTGCACGTGGGGCATCATTAACCAGTGCTAACTTTCCAAAGTCATCACCCTCATGCAGTGTGCACACGACCCCCTACGAACACAATGCCACAAGTGCATATCACTAGTGCTGAGCCTCAGTGAGTTCAATAACAGCAAGTAGAGAAGCTACTGAATTGGCTGACCTTGCCATAGATGACAACATTTACAGATCCCTTCTGAATGATGTACCAGGAGGTGCCTTCCTCACCCTGATTAAACACTAAACCACACACACACACACACACACACACACACACACACACACACACACACACACACACACACACACACAAACACAAACACACACACACACACACAATGTGACAGAGTATTTCTTTTCTATTCTCATTATTTTGAGACATTTTGGTCTTTATTTTAGAACTAGATGGTAATCATCCGTATTGTCTAATTTCTGCTGCATGTAATCAACCACAACTGCAGCACAAACTGCACATCAGCAAGTGTATACATCAGCATCTTAAAAATGAGTTTAACTTATTTTAAAATGATTTCCACTTACAAACAGTGCCTGCTTTGGCATGTGACTCAAAGATTAAGACACCAGCAAGCTCTCGCTTTACCTGAGGAGGGCAACACAGTCAGAAGTAAAGTTTACAGACTTTGAAATTGTCCATAGGACTAGAAATATTATTACTTTAACTATTAATTAAATTTAAAAAGTGTAAAAATATATATGTCTTACAGTGTTGGACAGGTGGGTGAGGGCTTTGACGTGCAGTATTTCATCATAAATAATTTCCAGGTCTTCAGGTGTCCTCTGACCTGGCCTACACAGAGATGTGAATAGAGACTGAGACCTTAAGCACTGCCTGTCTCTCTTCAGATTATGGACTTTTGGCAAAACTGGGTAACATATAGAGCATGAGATGAGTGAAATATATAGTATTTCCTACTGTCTTAATTGCAACACAAACTGATCATAAGTACACTGGACCACAGGGGCGCTTTTGTCCACTCACACTTTTCGAAGAATCATGCGCATGTGTGCATCTGGGCCAATCTGAGAAAGGAAGAGGAGGGTCTCCTGCAACTCTTCCTCTGCTTCTCGTTTCTCATCTTCACTAGGTAATTCTGCATCCTCCTCCTCATCATCAAGGAAACGATAGAAAAGGTACTTGTCTTGGAAGTTAAGCTCCTGGTCAACTGTAGAAGAAATAACGTGCTGCTAAAGAAATCCTTACAGCTTGACATAGTCTGAGGAGTGTACTTTCAGTGGTCTGATTATGATACTTATTGAGTTTTAGTTATTTTCAGCACAATTGATGTCAGATAAATAAATATTTATTTTACATGAAATATTTAATTTCCACTAGGTTGGGCTAAGGCTGAACACTGCAATCACTTTTAAGACATAATAAATGTTGCAGTTGTTGGAGTTGCAATCCCACCATGGTTAAGAACTCCTTCCTCCAGCAATGCCTGCCACATTCCAACTGCATGGGCACGACTGTGAACACATGAACTCTGCTGTAGCTGCCAATCAACCAGCTCGGTGCCCACACAACACTGTCTGTGAACACACAACAAACAAAACACATGTGCATACACACACATACACACATTTATATGCATATAACCACATTTTATTAATATATTTCAAATCCAAAACTAAAAACAATCTGGGCAAACATGTTTAATATGAAAACTAATATGTTACAATATGTTACAAAAACTAATATGTTACAATATCAAACCAATACTAACAATGATCTAACTAGCAATTATCTACTTCTATGTTATTATGGATGGATTTTGGTACAAGAAAATCACTCAGTGTTATGTTATCTGAAAATAGTTTTTGCTCTCTTAGACATGCAGAATGTACCTGTAGGTTTTCAAATGGTATTTTCTGTCTCTGATCATGTGGGGAGCTCTGGCCAGAATAGCATTACGCAAAACCTTCCCTGCCCTCAAAATCTTCTCTGATGGAACCTGAGATACGTAGGGGCCAGTGTTTGGGTTAAGGGCAAAACAGCAAGAAGGGAGAGAGGGAGAGAGAGAGCGAGAAAGAGAGAGAGAGAAGAGGGTGGGAAAGTGAGAAAGATCGTTTCAGATCTAACTGTCTATAAAATGAAGCACAAACCTGTGTGTAATGGCATAAAAGGACTCATTTCAGCAGATGGTGCTTTTTATTCTCCATGAATATTTTCCCATCGTATTTGTGTGTGACAGGGTGATGAACACCTGCAGCCACATGGGAGTGGGTATGGAGGTGAGCACCCCTGTGAAACAGCTATACTACTAGCAAGGCATTTTAGTTAAATGCTAAATTAGAAATGAGGGCTTTAGGGCAATACAAGTAACATTAGAGTTATGGCAAATATACCTTGTTCAGATTTTTTGACATGAAGTTCAAGGGGTCTGTGCTGAGATTTTCCTTGTCTGGCATTCCTGCATTACAGAGAGATAACTGGAGAGGGTTTTGTCTTTCAAAGATCTGCACACACGTACCTACACATACAACTACAAACTCTTTCACTGTAGGTATGCTAGTAGATGCTAGTTAATAGTCTGAACTAACAGTTACACAGCATGCAAGGCAGTGTCTAGAGAACAGAGCCATTAAAAGGTCCACACTGTATTTAAATTGATGCAGGTGGTTTGATGCTGCTGCTTTTTAATGACGTGTTTTTTGTATGTATGTTTGGGAACAAGAAAGGTAGCGGTGTGTGTGTGTGTGAGAATGATTACTTACGGTCATTGCTAGCTCCACTCTCCATCACCCCATAAGGAGGGGCCAGCAGACCTGCCATGCACTGCCTGTACTTCTGCAACAGACATTACTCCATGTTATGATGAGAATCTGCTGTATATTTAACCTTGTTCCTCTAAAGCTTAACTGTGCTTCCATCATACATCATACATTTAGCTGACACTTATTAAAAAAAAACTTACAATTCTGAATGAATACAATTTGAGGGTTAAGGGTTTTGCTCAGGGGCTCAACGGTGGCAACCTGGATGTGGAGTGGCTTGAACAGGCAACCTTCTTATTGTTAGTCCAGTACCTTAACCACTGAGCCACTGCTGCTGCTTTCTTATAAGTGCACCCTAGAACAAAAGCAGCTCCCTCAGATTAGCCTTTGTGATTTACTATGAATATTCAGATCTTTTTTCTTTTTCTGTCTCTATCCCGTTTCTGTCTCTATCCCGTTTATGTGTACCACACTGTCTCTATGGTGATGGGTGATGATGTAATGGATGCGGTTAGAGAACATTTGTCTGTGGTTTATTGAAAAACAGAGTTACAAACATGCCCTGCAACTACCACATACTCAACTCTCTGTCATCTTACAAGGCAGCATATGATTCTGTGAGGCTAAAAAGAAGAAGAAGAAGAATCCTGCTTGCATATTTAGACTGTATCATATCTAAAATTCACTTTCATGTTCCTGAAAACAATATTTAAAATCTTGACTAGCCTAGCTTTTCTCATAAATGACTAATTAAGCAAAAAGGGTAAAAGATAACTAAGCAGCTAACAACAATAGTTACTGTGTAAAGTGCGCAGAATTACTCCCACCTACAGTAGGATTGAGGAGAAAAATATAATAGGATGGTAGGACATCGAATATGGACAAATGTGCACTTTACATTCCGAGAGTGTTTTCACAAACTTTGGTTAAATATAACTTTGTTTCTTTGAACTAAGTTAAATATATTCATAATCTATACAGACTGTATAATTGATATTTGATATAGTTTGATATTTATATATAGTTTGATATAGAGCATATTAAATAATTTGTAACTAATATCCTATAGACTTAATTCTGTACATCCTCAGACAAAGTGCATTTAGTGAATCCAGCATCCTTCATGGTTTCATTATACTATAAAAAGCATCACATTCTTTTTCAAACAACCCCCCCTCTCCTCACACAAGCATAAAAACCCAACACCGCACTCTTTCCTTTCCAGCTGACTGCTTTCATATAGGTTAAATAAATAAGCCTTAGTTATGTAATTCTCTCTCTCTGTCTCTTTCACACACACACTCACACACACACACACACTCACACACACACACACAGGAAGTGCCTTCCTGTTCTTAAGTGAGTGCCAGGTCTGACCGTGCCCTCTGTGCCTGGCACAGTGTTGAAGTCAGGTCTGAGTGGGAAGCTCTTCAGCATGCGGCTCACAGCAGCGCTGAACTGATCAGCTGCAGCTGCATGCTCACTCCTTAATGACTGAAAGCAGCACACCACAACAGAGCCCAAAGGACAGAGAAAGCACTAGTCACCTCGATGTTATCCACAATGTAACCATACTACACTGATGCCAATACCATACTACACTGACAGGAATCCTGGGCCAGTATATGAATATTATATGATCTGCAGCCAAATAGGTTCTAAAATGCTGACCAAGTAAGACTTACCTGGGGAAGGTTTCTGGCGTGCAGACAGACAGAGTCCCTTAAAAGTGAGATTTTTGCTTCCGTCACTTCCGAAACACAGCTGACATGCCAGCATCATCTACTACAGCCCAGGAAATGTTCTTTCCCTCACACAAGCACATGAACACGTACAGGAAAAGTCTTCCTTCACACACTGTTCCCTGGATGAGTGTAAATATATGCATGTGTGTTCTTAGCATTTTCCTAGCTAAGTATCTGACCGGACTCCAGCAGCCGTTGCCAGACGATTGCTGCAAGCCAATCAGGTGACTGAACCCAACGCACCCTGCAGCACAACACCACTACTGTGAGAGAGAGAGGGAGAGAGAGAGAGAGAGAGAGAGAAAATGAGATGAGAGCACCAAGAGGGAGGGATGAGAGATGGAAAAAGCAGAAAGGGCAGAAGTACGGGCAGCTAATAGGCCCCTGGCTCTGGAGAGCTGGCAGTCTTACAAATTATTAAAAATGTTAAATTGTATTTTCACTGAAAAGATAGACAGCTGTGTCTAAGTGTCCATGTTTGTTTGTTTGTGTGTGTGTGTGTGTGTGTGTATGAGTACACTAATTAGGCACAAAGTAATTACATTTAGCACATTAAAACTGAGGTGTTTGAGAAGAGATTGGTTGGTCTAGTGTGTATACTCAAGTCAAACAATATGCTGCTTTATTTAGGCTTTTAAGACCTTGCTGTCTCTGAACCTCTCATCTTATCATTTATCACACAATAAAACAAAACATGATATACACTAATGACTATAAAAGCACCTCCCATGAAACTATGGACTTCCCAGATATGTCGGGGAAAGGGGTTGTAAATGTTTTCTTTCTTTGTCATAAATGAGTATTGCTTATCCCCAAAACCCTTCTATTTAACTTTCTTAAATATGTAAAAATGTATTTCCTCTACATATTTGTATTACCTCTACATACACAAACCCACAAGAAAACATTTGTGAACCCTTTCATAAATGTCTCCTAAAACAAAACCTGATCATCTACTAAACATCATTAGTGTTTGTTATTGAAATGTTGTTGAAATGTTAAACAACATTTCACAGTGTCAAATCTTCACTGAAGATCAAGTTAACTGAGACCTGTTCTGAACTAATTTATGTGTGGGTCTGATATGCCAAGCCAACAAAAACGTTTGGTTACCTTCTCAAACAACAGAATGCAATACAGTGCAATACAGTGTAGTACAGTGCAGGATGAGCATGCATTCCTTATAGTTGATCTCTATTCATGAGTTTATCATAAACAAATCACCGAATGAGTGTTATTCAGTGGGAGGATACCACAGAGCTCTTTAAATAAAGTGGTGCTCAGCTGTGGTCTTTCAGTGCCAGAATGTAGCACATTTTGATGATTTTTCTGCTCAAACAACACCTAATTCAAATAAACAATTACCAGGTTTAGTAAGTGTGCCAGAGCAGGGAAATCACCAAGCTGTGCTTGATTCTGGCCTTCCATTACTGGAACTGGACATCCCTGACCTAAATGTCCCACATTGTTACTGGAGAAATGTTTGCTGGACACATGAGACAATTTAAAATTTGCACTTTGCTTTGCTCCCTGATACCCTAAATGGGTCGTAATCATTGTGTTCCAACCTAAAATCTAAGATGTATGAGGAAATTCAACAGAGCAGTGTTAGGGCATCTGTCTGTGATCCAATACTGCAAGGGGATCGGGTCATAATGCATGACAATAATGGCCAATTCAGTGTCCTGACCTCAATCTCACTGAAAAGCTGGTGCCTTATCTGATTCAGGCCATCTGAGTGTGGTATGCGGAAATTACTCATCAACATACTGTAAACATAAAAAGTAGGAAAAGAACATGCTGAAGTTACTGCCAGTAAGAGAGGTAAAACTAGTTACATTTAAATAACTATAACAGTTTACAAAAATTTTCCATCAGTGACATTGTTTAAATAATTTGTTCAACAGAGATATGGCACTGTAAAATGTTGCATCTGTAGTTTACCATGTTTTCATTTATCATTATGAATTTAAATGCTGAAATTATGATAAAAACCCAGTTTAAATGCCATTAATGCATAAATTCAGGTAATTCAAAGTTTCTTGAAATTGTACATAGTGTCTCTACCCGTCTTTTGTACATATATGCTCTTTAAACGCTCTAACATAATTTAAATGATAATCTAATTTAACACTACATGTTTTGGATCTATACTTTAATTGGAAACATTTTAAACAATACTGAACAATTCATTTATTTTGACAAGCATTATCTTTATTCATTTTTTATGTCCATGCACTGACTATACAGTATTAAATACATTATGTATTAATAATATTAAAAAAAACTAATTTAGTCTAAACTTTAAGGAAGATGTTTTGATCATAATTCTTCCGGCTGAGAGCACTACATTATTACGTCACTGACTTTCCCTCTACATGTACCCACATACACATATGCAAAGTCATACATGTACACACACACATACACCCCCCACCCATCCCCACACACACATACACACACACTTACTCACCCACTTTCTCAGATAACAGACTTGAATAATGATTGAGTTACAAGATGGAAAAGCATTGCTCCATTAGACTGATCCAAAATTCATGCAATATTTATTCTCTGTGGTACTTTCAGTCCATTTACACTTCCAGTGTCTATGAGTAACTAATACAGTAGCAGACACACTGTTGGTGCATGTGTGGTGCTAAATAAAAAGGCACATATGGTCATTGGTACGAGGGGTGACACTATTTACAAACACGGAATTAACAACACAGATGCCTGGCTGTGCTCCCATATCTGTTATATCAACAAGCAGAAGTCTGATGCTGTAAACACACAGTTTGTATTCTTACTAAAACACACACACACACACACACATACACAAAATGCTCATAAAGATAACAGGAGCGATTAAAGGACTCAAAGGGCCTAATGATTATGCAGAACTCTAAAAGTAGAGACCACTTTTAGTCAAAGTAACCAGATATCAGTTTTTTTTAGTACCAACAACACAAAAACAAATGTAGACCCAGCCATTATGACATTGTTGACATTATGATGACAAATCACCCAGCACCCTCCAGTGGAGAGCTATGGTACTTTGGTACACACATTTGCACTAAAATGTACTTTTTAATGCAACTAGGCCCACATACACTCCCACACACTCCCATACACACCTCCCACAGGGTCTTGAACTCCCTCTGCTCGATGCGCAGGAGTTCACTGTTCTCTCGGCTGACAATTGTGGCATGTCGTGGAGTGTTATCCAGGATGGACTCTCCAAAAGCTGTCCCTATTCCCAACGTACAGATTGTTACTGCATCCTAAAAGAATACATGATCAGGAAACTGTGTGAGAGAGAACCTTTAAAGACCTTATTACAGAATCTTTAAAATGTTTATGTATGCTGCCCTTATAAAGGTTAAGGCAAGAGATCACACAGTGAACATCAACATCACACATGCTGATTTGATCAGTGTTCATTCATGCTGACTTGATCAGTGTCATTACAGCAGAAGATTATCCCATAGAGCATTTCAAAACCTCTCACAGCTAAACATAGTGAATATTTTATTAGTGAGGCATGAAGCCACATGAAATGAATATTCATGATTGCAGGCTGGGCAGTCTCTGTAGGAAGAGGGATGCAGAATTGTGAAGGAGATTGGGAATGAAGTCTTCTGTATTGATTCTCAGTCTACTTGCCAGACAGGGGAAGTGACATTAATCTTAGATTTTCTCTCCAGTGGGAGTAAAACAACATATTTCCAGTTTTATATTCTACAGGTAATAAGCACAATTGTATGTGTAAGAGTGATTGTATGAGGTATATTGTATTGTACTGAGGTATATTGTATTAAAGACTTGCGATGACAAACTATATTGTCATGAATTGTACATAATTGTAATATTTAAAAAGTGTTATATTTTGCATGCCATCTTGAAGTATTGCTTAGTCTTAGAAAATATTGTGGTGTCTGCCACAAACTTGGATTGTGGGCCAAGGGGTGAGCAGTGAGGGGCAGAGCAGGGAGGACAGCTTGCACATCTCCGCAGACATAGTTTAAATTGGAAATTCAGTGTTGTTAGAAACTTTAATTGATGTATATGTATTAGTTTAACCCTGTCATAGTTACCATCCCCCTGTTTTCCCTTTAGAGTGTTCCTTCTTTGTTTCGACGCTATGGCTATATTTGATCTGCTACAGCTAATAAAGCGTAATAAATCTCGAGTGCAATGTCTTCCAGCTCTTTCCTTTTCATGCTGACGCTGCAGTATTACTGCTGAGCAAACTGTCCCAGGATTTTCTTCTTTTGAATTTTTGCCTTACATTCCTTATCTTTCAACTGCTGTGTGGCTCATACATTTTTGAGATTTAGTTGCAGCCTCACCAATTGTCTTTATTTGTTTAATTATTTTTGTCTCTCCTATAGATTATGTTCTAGACTGATGTCCTAAACTGCTCTTCTGCCCTTTCACACATAACAGCAATATTATTTACACTAACTAATCTTTTTCAATCTGTCTGCCAGTGTGTGTGTGTGTGACTGAGTGTGGTGGTGAGGATACAGCATTTTCTTTTTGCAGTAATCTTCAGAAAACCTGCTACTCCCTATTTTTGTTTTAATATTTGAATTGCAGGACACAGTTAGTTACTTCAGATAGTCATGCTATTCATTTTAACTTGATCATTCATTCAGAACTTTGAGATTCTAATCTTTTTTCAAAAGGTTTTGGGTTTGACATAACTCATTTGCGCCATATTATAGGATACAATAAAAACTCCATGTGCAGAATTCCCAGGTTATGCAGGCTCAGTCTTTCTGAGGACCGCTCCTGTAGTTAAACCCTTTACATTTTAGAGTGTGTCCTTCACTGACACATATACTCTAACCTCATGAATATCTTCCTAATTAGCTACTGAGTTGAGTCAGATGTGTTTGATGAGGAACAACAGTAAAATGTGACCACTACACTCACTGTACACGTTATTAGGTCCATGTACACAGGTGCATTTAATATATTCGCGGCAGACTGTAGATAGCATCTGTTTCTGTTCACATTTGTCAGCCAGCTTCCATCCTGTTCATTGCTGTTCATTTTCTGACCACAGGGCCACTGTTTACCCAATAGAGGTCATTATTTAACGGTCACATGGTATAGCATGAGTGTATCCATCACAGCATTGTTTCTGGAGCCTTTACACCTCCATGTCACTGTGGGGTCTGCTGCCCAGAAAACCTGCAGCGAATAGCAGTCCTGTGTATGGAATCTGGCATCTAACCTCTGATGATGAACTGGAAGATGGCTAACAGGCTGTGCATGGCAACAGATGGCGCTCCTACATTGCTTAATAAAGTTTCTTGTTAAGTGGGTGGTAAGTCACCACCTACAATACATTATGTATTTTTTTAACTTTTCTTTTCTGAGCATATCATACTTCTACAAAGCAACCATTTGCATTACACTACTGTTACACTACTATTTTGTAAATGCTTCATGTCCAATTTTTTAATCAAACCATAGATAGGCATCATGATAAATACTGTGTATTGTGTCCAAATATCCTAGTATTATCCTAGTATTATCTGATAAAAGATAAAAAGCCCTAGTAATAAGTGTAGATTGCAAAAAGGGAATTAAGTAATTTTCTACTCTGTCTTTCTGCCGAGGTACACCTACTGCTGATGTCATGCTATTACTTAGCCTCAACCCGTCTCAGCTACCATGGCTATTCCCACCACCCCCTGATATCCCCTGCTGTAGCCCACCACAGTTCCATCCCAGCCAACTAATTCTCCGTTGCCCTTGATGGATGTTCTCTTGCAGGATGGATTACGGACACACCATTGGGACAAGACTAGGACCTCTAGAAAACCAGACTAGACATTAATTGCTTATTTTTCCCATTTTATTATTATTACTTTATTTTTCTAGTAGAATTGATACTACTGTGGTGACCATTGTCGGCCAGAGGAGGATGGGCCCCCCCTTTGAGTCTTGGTTTCTTCCTTATGCTCTAGGGAGTTTTCCTTGCCACTGTCACCCTTGTCTTGCTTACTGGGGGCCTGGACTTAGACATTTGTAAAGCTGCTTTGTGACAACACCTGTTATAAAAAGAACTATATAAATTAATTTGATTTGAAAAGTGAAATATGTCCTGTTCCTTATTAGAGAGCCCAAGTTACTTCTGAATATAAATACCCTATAAATACCAAACATAAAGGAATGTCAAAGCAATATTCAAAACAATGGAAAGTTTTCTTTGAACCGATGAAAGCTTAAGACTGAATTGCCTACAGTATAAGTGACTACTTCATTGAAATTTGCAATTTCCATTTTCCATCTTGAACACAAGAGAATCTGCTTATAATCTGTTAATATAAATAATAAAATCAAAATTACCACTGTAGACCAAAAGCAGTCCAAGATGTAAAAAGCTGATAATTATAAAACTATAATTATCACTAGAGAGCATCTTTGATGGCTTCCTGAGGTGTAAACATTTTAATTTTCACCCTTTCTGTATCATAAGTATCAATTTTCCACTATACAATAACATAATTCACTATCTTTCAGAGTTTTTATCCTTCTCAAATCATGTGACAGACCTAAGCTGTATAGGGCTAATGATTGTAGATTTAAGAGTGACTCACTGGAAGTCCTGCTCTCTCTGAAATGTTCTCATTCTCTGCACAACTTCAACTTCTACTACACACACATGTCAAATATTCAAGAAGTCAATAACCAATTTTATTGCACACTCAAATTTTCTGTGTGCATGTTGACTGGCAAAATTTATCTCTGAAATTTTTTCATCTGAAAAATGAATATGCACCATGATTAGTCCTCTAAAAAGAATTCTTAGTGTTTGTGTTTTGTACCTGATGGTTGGCTGTCTCAGACACCTTCACATCCAGTGAGCCAGATAAAACAGCATACCAGCTTGTGCCGATATCACCCTGCCGATACACTACAGAGGAGGCAAAAAAAAAAATCAAGAAAGCTTATCCGATAATCACTCATTTGAAGTTTGCAATCTCATTCACATGTACTTCTGAACATTGTGGTAGATAAGGCATATCTGATAATTCTGTTTAAGACAGTGTGCTACCACACAGCTTTAACTTACAGGTGATTCCTTTCTCTAGGTATTCATAGAAGCCACACTGACAAATCTGCTGCAGGAGGCTGCGGTGGAACTTCTTGAAGGCCTTTACCCCCTTTAGCCTTGCCAAAATGATGTCCACATCTTCCCCTGAACGTTCTGCTGGTCTTTAAAAACACATACACAAAATAAAGCACTCAAACAACAGGAATGCAGACTGTTAGGACAGCAGAGCACAAACATTAAAGGCTGCAGTGCAATTCATGAGACTGCATGCCAAATGACACAAACTGTCTTCTTGTACCATGCAAGAGGTACACGCATCAACAGGCAATCTGCTTATGTTCCTAGCTTCTTGTGTATACATTGTGTGAATGTATACATTTCCTTTTATTGTTATAGCAAAACAGAAAACCATTCCTACATTTTCAGCATCAAGGACATGTTGCTATGGAGACAGTAACTTAAGGTGACATAAGGGACAAGAGAGAGACAAGTACTAAGAGAGAGACAGGAACTAATAAAATACTCTGGCTTACATAAAACAACAGGCTAAAAGGAGAGTATAATATAATGAAGAAAATTCCAGAAATAAAAAAAATGCTCAGGATGTTCTTGGGATAGAGTGTGGTGCAATATAGCTTTTTCCCACTGCTCACTATACCACTATACTATAAGTTATCTCCTTAACCAGCTCAAGGATTCCATTTACACTTCCTAACAATATTAATTATTTTCAAAATGCACACATCCCACGTTTTGGCTGATTAAGAAGACGAAGTCCAATGTTTGTGCAAATTTAAGTGCTGATGGGTGCTGATTAAGAAAATTATTTGGGTGTACAGAATTTACAGGAAGAAAGTTTCTGCGAACTACATGAACACCATCATTCTTTGTAAAGTGAATGCAAGGAAGGTTATTTTTTTATTTAAATGTCACTAGAGCAGAGGCACAAAATCTTATCTGCAAAGGGGTATTGCAGTTGGAAGTCCTAATAAAGCAGAAACCCACCCACATCAATTAATCTGTTCTGCTTGGTAGGAATGAAAACCTGCAGCCACACTGGCTCTTCATAAAGAGGATTCCCTATCCTCTCCGTAGAGTCTTACCATTGAAGAAAACATCTTGCTATTATTTGTAGCAAACACATTATCTGACAACATGTGCAACTGCTTGTTTGCGGTTATTTACTAGAGCTTCACACTGTAAGCTGCAAATTTGTTAATCTTGCATGAGATGAAATATTCATAGAGAAAAGAAGTTCAATAAAGTGTCTATCAATATGATACCTGTGATAAAATGTATTTGTGTATTAGTACATTTTAAACATTGTCAGTATTATTATGATAATACCCCATTGATGTGCCTGCAGTCAGTAGTGTGTAAAACAAACACACATCCAGTGGGCATTTAACTGCTAGTGCACTGCAGACCCCATCAAAGAAACCCATTTCTCTCTCTGTCTGTCTCTCTGTTTCTCTCACATCTTTTCTCAAGTACTTCCTGGCATTCTAGTACCACCACTGTTATTGCAGGGAAATCAACAAAAGGACCATTCTACAGGCCCCTTTTCCACTTCACCTTCTCAGATGTATTGCTGGGTCACTATTACAGATATTATTACATACAGGGAGATGAGGTCACTCTTTTTTCCTGTGTCTACTTAAGACAGCAAGATTCATGTTAATGAACCTCCCACATGTGATATCAGTGTTGCAGGAATAATGACTTAGCTTGTCACACCCACAGACAGCCAAACCTTTTTTGGTCTAAGTAAACACAATTTATTGAGCATCAGCTCTTATAGCACTGCTGCATATATGTGTGCACTGATCCCCAGAGTAAAGGGCTGAAGCTGAATGCTCCAGAATTGAGTGCATAGCCATGAGAGGCAGAGGCACACTGAAGGAATATAGTATTGATTAATTTAAAGATGATCCACTTATGATAAGTTCAAAGACTCCAAAAAAACCATCAGCAACTACTACCCCAGTCACAAAAAGCTGTAAGGTGATCTCACGTTCCCTCTTATTACCATGGTAACCTGCAGGGAAGGGTTTGAATAAGCAAAATGGGCTAGCTTTCAGACTGAGGGGAAACACGATGCAAGACATCTAACAGTGAAAATGGGAGAGGTATAGCTCAACCGATAATGTGCAATCTAAACGTAGTCAGCGGAAATTGTAGGTTTCTAACACTGTATTGGCGCACTGCAACTTGACTGTTCATTTGCTTAAATGAGATAGGGTCTCTGCACGAGAATCTCTATCTCTCTCTCACACACATACGCAGGCATGCATGCATGCATGCATGTCCCTGCAGTACCCGTTTTTCCTACCGGCTGTTCCTGTTTAGCTATTTACAATGGTGACATCGGACATGTGGTTTTAGGAATAGCCACCCAAGTTCGAAAAATACCGAATCATTCTGCTACCGAAATCATAAAACTGCCAAATAGCCTAAAACGTCATACGGTTCGTGAATGCGCAATTCAATCTTATATCGACGGAATGGTTAAATAATTCACCAATGACAAATACGCACACCCATCTCGTAACAGGAGCGGAAGCCGATGGCGGATTTGTATCATACTGTCACCTTCTGGCAGCCACATGACTTTGGAAAGGAGGCATGCGAACTGAATTGGTAAAAACCTAAATGAATATTGCTCACCTCTTGTCAAGGCAGACAATCCACTCGGTGGATGCAACAGACTGGGCGGAGGTGTACACCGCTACCATCTTCGACTAGACTCGTGTGTAATATAGAGGATTACCAGCCTACTCTACACTACATCAGCTTGCTTTAGCCTGCAAGGGGTTTGCCCCCCCCCTCCAAACCTCTGCCGTCAAGTAGATGGTAGTGGCGCGGTTTCAGCGTCACTATGTCCGCTTACGGGAACAATAAATTGTGATAAAACCCGCTTTACACAGGACGTCTGCTAGTGTAAGGCCTGTGTTATGTTCTGATGAGCAGAGGATAGCCAGCCTTGGTATCGGGAATTGTTGCAAATGTTTCAAGAATGTACTGAAACTAAAGAAAACAAAGATGTATTGCTGTCAGCAAAGTTACCTTATTAAACACACTGATCGATTTGCATTACATACAATGCATGTGGTTGTGAATGACTGTGCCCGTAATCTTTAGCATATTAACTGCTGTTTGCTGCCGCAGTACAACGGTGTTGCTCAGTCGCAATGAAAATGGCCTGTCGCCGTGGTGACAGGTTGATGCTGCAGTAGCAGAAAAGGGCGTGGGCAGGAGAGGAAGTGATGAGACGTTATCAGGCATAGTGTCTTTCCCCGGAGAAGGACAAGCGGCAGAGGTGTGCATAGGGGTGGACTGATGTGGGATAAACGAACGATTAACTGAAGTGGAAAAAATAGGACAGACACATACATATGAACCTACATGCTTATAATGGATTCAGAAAGTATTCAGCTCCCTTCATTGTTTGCACATTTGCGTTGTAGATTTAACTTTAAATGGATACATTTGACATTTTTGCACATCAGTATGCACTTAATAAAGCCAAAGTAAGACATGTTTTTAAATTTCTTAAAAATCAAAAACTCTCATTTCTCATTTACATAAGTATTCAAACACTTAATTCTGTACGTTGTAGAAGCCCCTCTGGCAGCAATTACAGCTTTGATTCGTCTTTGTTAAATCTCTACAATCATACCTGGATTTGCCCAAATTATCCTGTTCTTCCTGACATATCCTCTCAATCTCCATCATCTTGCATGGGAAGTGTCTGTCATCTTCAGGTTTCTCCACTCATGGTGTAATGGAGCATAAAAGTGGGCATTGGCTAGACCATTTAAGATAGTCAGTGACTTTTCTGAAACCACTGCAGCATTGTCTTGGTTGCATGCTTCAGGTCATTGTTCTCCTGAAGGGTGAACTGTCACCCCAGTCTGATGTTATGTGCACTCTGTTCAAAGACCTCTTTGGATATGGCTGTATTCTTCCTTCCATCAATTCTGACCAGTCTCCCTGTCTATGCTGCTGGGAAGGACCCCAGTAACATGGTGTTTCCACCATGTCAGGTGATGAACAGTGCCTGATGTTACCTGGACATACATGTAGTGCTTAGTGTTTTGTTCAAAGAACAATGTTTGTCACATCAGAGCAGAGAATCTCTTTTCCTCATGCTCACAACATCCGTTAAATACCGTTTGTCAAACTCCAAAAGTTATGTTGTTTACCTTTTACTCAAGAGTTAATTCTATCTTCTAAGCAGAAAACTTTTTGAAGCTCTGTTAGAGTGACTGTTGTGTTCTAGGTCAGATCGCTGACCATTGCTCTTCTTGCTTACTTATTCCTTTAAGACAAACTAAACTAAAGAGTCCTGGTGGTTCCAAACTTCTTATATTTATCAAAGCCACTGTGCTCCCGGGAACACTCAAAGAAATTATTTTATACTCTTGCCCAGATCTACACTTCACCACAGTTTTATCATGGAGTTCTATATTTACACCCATATTTATGGAATTTAGCAGATACTCTTATCCAGAGAGATTTACAAAAGTGCTTCTATTTGTCTACTTAAAGTATCCTGACATAGCATCAATTGGATAGACTCCAAAAATGCTCTCAGCAGAGACTAGTAGAACCATGTGTAAGTGCTGAAACTTAGAAAGAGAGCTACAAAACACAATACAAGAGCAAATAGTGCAAATATAAAGTGCAAATATAAAATATTTAAAGTGACTGATTAGATTTAATTAAAGTGCTTGTCAAAGAGATGAGAGTTCAGTTGGTATCTGAAAACAGAAAGGGACCTCCCTGTTTGGACAACCAGTTTCATGGGTGCTAGAATAGAGAAAAGTCTTGATGCTTGTCTTCCATGAATTTTGAAGGAAGTGGGGTCAATCTGGTCGTAGGTTGAAAGGCTGAAGGTTGGGTTTTCACCATTGTCATCAAGTAGTATGGAGCATGACCATTTTTGGCCTAGAAAGCAAGCATCAGAGCAATCTGATATGAGTGGCTACAGGAGGCCAGTAAAGTGAACGGTAATCTGAATAGTGGAGTGACATGAGAAGCCAAGAGTTCCTTGCACTTAATGGCTTGGTTTATGAACTAACATGCAATGTGAGTTGTGGGACATTATATACACAGGTGTGCACCTTTCTAAACTGCATCAGTTAGACTTGCCAGAAGTGGCCAGAAGTGTACTGGGATAGATATGGACCCCCGGAGAGGTGCTGGATGCCAGGTGGACTGGGATGGATAAGGACCCCAGGAGAGGTTCTTGGGTAATGTCACACCCTGGTTGGTACACAGACAACCTCACAACTGCAAATCAAGTCAAATTTATTTAAATAGTGCTTTTAACGACAGATGTTGTCACAAAGCAGCTTTACAAATGTCCCGAGTCCAAGCCCACAGTGAGCAAGCCATGGGTGACAGTGGCAAGGAAAAACTTCCTAGAGTATGAGGAAGAAACCTTGAGAGGAACCAAGACTCAAAGGGGGGGCCCATCCTCCTCTGGCCTACAATGGTCACCACAATAGTAACAATATAGACAATAAGGAGCAGAATAAATAATGAAAATGAAAAATAAATTAATAATAAAATGGAAAAAATAAGCAATTAATGTCTAATCTGGTATTCTAGAAGACCTAGTCTGGTCCCAGTGGTGTGCACGTGTTCAAAACCCATCCTGCATGAGAATATCCATCAAGGGCAACGGAGAAGTAGTTGGCTGGGTTGGAGGTGGGGTGAACTACAGCAGAGGACATCATGGGATGGTGGGAGAAGCCATGGCAGCTGAGATGGGTTGAGGCTCAGTAACATCATGACATCAGGGGTAGGTGTACCTCGGCAGAAAGAGAGAATTATTAAGTATGTCCAGATATGAGGGTGTGTAAATTAGGGAACTATAATGTGCAAAGATGGACTCTGGCAGATCTAGCTATGGCAGCATAGCTAAAAGGATAGAGCCAGAAGGAACCACAGGCATGAGGGCTCTCTGGAACATCAGCACTCTGCCACTCTCAGTCAAGAAACTTGAGTGACAAAAGAGAGGTGAGGTGACATCATAACATCCCAGTTTATCATAACTCTCAATGAACATGGACCCCCCAGATCTATACCTTTACCTAAAATGGGAAGTAATTAATAAAATTCCTGCCTGTACTGTACAGTTTTAAGTCTAGCCCAAAATATTGAGAATGTGTCTGAGTCTCGAACATTTACAGGAAGGTTATTCCATAGTGCAGGATCTTTATAGGAAAAGGCTCTGCCTCCTGTGGTAGATTTTCTTATTCTTGGTACTAGTAAAGAACCTGCACCTTTTCACTTAAGCAGACCTTGTACTGCACACTGACTGTTAATGGAAACGACAGCGTATAGGCTTATCTTTACATAGGACTCCGCTGAAATGAGAACAAAAATTAAAACGATCAAAGAATTAAACCTTTTGAAATAACCCCATTAATTTCACAAATTTAGAACATATTTCTGATGTACAGTAAAAGCATTTTCTCTATGGATTAATGGAAAATACAGTAATAATAAATGACAACACCTTTAACAGTGTGCTCAACGTCTTGACAAATCCATTTATTTACGAGCATAGAATCATCTGCATCAATACATTGTCCTACTGTGTGTACAATAATATTAAAATAGGTTTAATGTAGTGTTACATACATGTAATATTTTTATGTTTATATATGTATGTATAACAAATCAACATCACAGCTATTAGTCCCATTTCTACTTAATCTGTTGTCCCAAAGCAATTTACTCTTCCTGGAATGTTTCCTGGATCACATTATCCTTCACATTGTTTGAAACTTTGATAAGTATTATTAAAAATATTATTGGCTACTAGCTTGATGTTATTTTTATAATAATTCTGGGATTTTATAATAATTCTTCAACTGAAGTATGCTAAATTGGTACATAGGAAGAAAAATCTTTAATAAATTAATATTTGCCATGTGAGTCACACTGATTAGGAATTACAAATTACTTAATTTAATTGAAAGTTTTACTTAAAAGAAGACATTTAGAGTAGTTTAAAATGTTTTAGGTTATTTTTTGTCAAATGCATCTTTATATTATGTCCTGGAATTATGTCTTGTGGATGTTTTTGGCCCCATCTGTAATTCTAAAATCAACCATTTCACAAAACTATATTAAAATCATGTTAAGCTTCTTAGTTATCTTAAATATAATAGGTTTTGAGGTTTATCATTGAAATAGTATTTTAAATATTTTACTTGAAAAATCAGTATTAAGCTTTTCTTAAGCGATCATTTCTGATTCTCTGTTTTACTGATGAGTACACACACCAAATTTCCTTACTAATCTGTTAATAAGGTTAAGTTCAGAGAACATACATAAACACTGAAACAACTTGGTTGTTGGTCTTTATAATTAAAGTTATGGGTATAAAAATAGCTCTATGCTTATTAATACAGAGTTCCACTATCAGAGCAATGATTGAGAAAAAAAGAAAATTGAAAAGAATGTGAATTTTTCCCTGTCACACAGTGAGGATGACAGAGAGGAAAGGGATTCTCCCAGGGCCACAGTGGGAGAACTGCAGTTGTTGGTTGAATACTCACGTCAGGAAGTCCTATGGAGACTGCTCTCATCAGACCACAACCACAGACTCCTGGATCTTAATGTCATTGGATTTTTAATTAGAACCTATTGTCAGGTAAGACCAATGAGCAAGAAGCAGATATGTTATATTGCTGGAGCGATTTTAAAGGACTTTTGGAACCTTCATAGGATTCAAAGGATGATATAAATAACTTTTTTAAAGTCTATTTTTTAAAACAAAATCAGCCTCAGTGGGATATGCCTTCCATCAATACATTTCATTAAAATGGTTTACATATCACAGAACCAACATCCTGACCTAAATCCATTGGAAAGGTTTGGGTCATGGACCTAAAATGAAGGAATGTTCTTAGACTCCTACTATCATTATCCCTTCACCACCACCAAAAAAGAGCTTTTTCATTTTCATTTTTCTTTTTCATTTTGTGTTAAAGAGCTTTTTAATTTTCTCCTAGAAATGTTATTAATTCTTGGGGGGGAAAAATGGGTCAAACCCCAAATTATATTAAATGGTCCTAACAACAAATCTTTTGTCAGAGAAGTAACTTGCTGGTGCAGTGAATTCTTCAGTGGAATGTTGGAAACAGAGAAATTCACTTACATAGTCTTCTTGTACACAAAGATAAATTCATTAAAAGAGATAAATGTTTTGATAAAAAATTAAAGCTAATACATGTCTGGGTGTAAAAAGGTTTTGTTGTTGAGACCAATACAAGCTTACTATTATATAATTTTGGGTTTTGTTTTGCCTGGGAGTATAGTTTTTAATTAGATATTTTTGCTTTTGATAAATAGTCAAATGTTTTTGTTAAGAATTTTTGAGTGACATTAATTGAGGATGGCAAACATTTGGTAGGACATAAAATATATCTCATTCCATTATCTATATTTATCATGTGCAACAATAAAAGAGAAAGTAATATTTCTCTTTTTTCGCTACTGCTCGCCATTGCTTGATGTTGTCACCAGAACCTTTCATGTCGAACTGAGCAATGCAAGTGGGACACTGATGCTGGTGCAGCTCCCAACATGGCTCATACAATATATTAACTGGCTCAGTCCACAAACTACCATTGCTCAGTCTTCAGTGCAGCTGCTGTTGTGAGACTGGGATGGTTTACAGCCATTGGGATTTGGCAGTCTTCTATACACAAAATAGAAGGCTTTGGGGTGAGGACGGCTCTGGAACTCTGCTTTAATCCACTGAGGGTATGTGTCTGGGGCCAGCTGCTGGCTACAGTCATCTGTGATGAGGAAGAGGGCATAGTTTTCTGGGTCAGTCACGTGGAATTTGTGGGCACAGAGGCGACTGACCTCCTCTGTGGTATTGTTGGGGTGCACTTGCAAAGTTTTTGCTGTGCAACCACTGTCAGCTTCTTGTAGAGCCACTCGGAGGAAATTCTAAAAACATACACACATAGAAAACATACAAATTTGAAGTATCACAGTATTAACAACAAAAAAGCAACAACCATCATGTGCAGTGTTATGATACCTGGAAGTCATCCACAGAAGGAAGGTTTCTCTGGATTGTGCGCCTTTGGTGCCACTGGTGTAATGTACTGCGTGTGGCAGAGCTGAGAACACAAGCAGCCTGATCCTCCTGGAAGTTCTTAATCAGAGACATGGCTCCACATGCACTTGTCAAATAGTATCCACCTAAAGGTGAAAGTTATTAAAATGTTTACTCTTATACACACATAAAGATAAATGGCTATAGGTTACTGTCTAAGGTTTTGCCCTATCATTCTGAGATTCCTGCTCCGAATCCAGATGATGCCACAACCGTCCATGACCAGGAATCTGAGCAGGCATAACTGACCATGCTCTATAGGTGGGAGGGATGCCCTTGTTTCTCTTTCCATCAGTGCAGCCCTAGCCGATCAATCACCAATATGTAAAATCAGGTTTTTTGTCTCAGAGGAAGCACATGCTAACATTCAGCCTTCCAAGTTGGCAGTTATTGTGCAATAGAGGAAGACTTAACTAGTGGGTTGGAATAAGCATCAAATAAACTGAAAGATATTTGGGTAAAGAATAATGCCTGCTACCACCTATGCAGTGGAAGTCTTCATGGCCTTAAGGTAGGTGGCGGTAAGAGACTGTAATATGGACAAGTCTGGATTAATTTCTTAATTTATGTGTACTGTATATAGCTGATAACCTACGTGCTTGTATATATTCTTACACTTCAACATTATAAAAGTAGCATTTTAATGACCAAAATGTATGAGTCACTTTGTATAAAAGTGTCAGCTAAATGCAATACATGTAAATGAGTGTATGTACATGCTGGTTTGTGAACATTGTGGAGATCTACCTTCTCCATGAAGTAGAGAGGGGTCCAGGAGTTCCATCATATACTGGACCTCTGTGTCTAGCTGAGGCATATCACACTGGGCCAAAACATAAGTCAGCATAGGTAGAAAATCATCAGCCCCAAACGACCTGCCTGCTAGAAAGCATATAGAGAAAAATACTTTCAGATTTACAAACAGTAAGTTTTTATTTCCTAGTATTTCAGCTGCTATATTTATAACTTCATTTCCTGTGATGATGACACAGTTCAATAGCACTGCATATTATGTTTTAGTATATTTCAAACTTTCTTATTCTCTGGCTGACACACACATGCATGCAAGTACACACACACACACACACACACACACACACACACACACACACACACACACACACACACACACACACACACACACACACACACCACCTCATGCCTCTTTATTTCCCCGACTCACCTGAGCGATTCTGCATGTCGGTATAGATGAGCTTGCATACATGCAGAAGCACCTTGATTTTCCTCTCCGGTGAATACATCTTGCACATGGAGCGGAGTTTGAGTCGGATCCGCTTGATGGCATGGAGGTCTGGTGATCGCACTGTGTCTGCTCCCAGCTCTCCCGGTTGCTTTGACTTGGCTATGGCCAGGTTCTCCTGTAGCCGCTGCCATACACCACTGCTTACCTGGAACTTGTGCAGTGCTGCATAGACTGAGCCATGCAGAGGCTTCAGTACACACTTGTGCATGGCTCTTTCTAGTACTACATCTGTGAGAGAGGAGAAATGTTCATTCTCAACTGCACTAGAATGTTAAGCCATTTCCTAAAAAATACAATCTAGGAATTGTAGGAGAACACACATAAGGCAAACTCATATAATTTGAGATGTCTTTAAAACATATTGTTATACATCTACTGTTTTAGGAACAGAAAAACTAGAATGAACACTATATAGTTCAAGTATGAAATATGTAAGGCCAACATTTTACTACCTTTTAACAGCTCTCATCAAATTAATCCAACAGTCAAATATCAAATTTATGAAGTCTATACTGTTATTAGCATTCACTGGTAGATTTGCATAGAGTAAAAAATTTTTCTCTCTTACTTTTTTCTCTTACAAAAGAGGCCAGTGATATACTAGATATTTATGTCTGCATTTATCATATTTAAAAAACAACCACAAATAAAAAACCAAGCAAACAAAAAAACAAAGAAGCTGAAAACACAGTGAATAAAAGGTTCGGGCTAGCACTATGATTCAGCTCTCTGACTAAGACTGTGCTTGTTGACCAAAGACAAAAATATAGTGGCAAGATAATCCATAATTTATAGTAATCTTTCTGCCTCTGTCTGACAGTCATAATCTGACTCTTTCTCTTGCCTACTCAGCACAATATTCTTGCCACATACTTCTCATATTTAAACATTTCTTTCATAGTCCTCAAACTAAGGACATGTATATTTAGCTTGGCCATTTAGATATGACATAGGCTCACCAAAGAGTGGATTAATTTCTAATTTAAAGGTAAAAGCAAAAACAGATGGTAAAGTAAATATGGTAAAGTTTTCTGTTTATGTTGGTTTCACTGTTCATGCTTTCATTTAATACAAATAGTAATGACTTATTATGGAAATCCTGAATATTTACCGATCTGGTCTTCAGGTATGAGGGACTCGATGGGGGGATTCAGATCAGAGGCCTGCATTAAATAGGCCTTCATCTGGGTCATGAACTGTCTGACGGTTTGCAGCAAGTCGAGGCCTGACATATGGCAGCTGTGGTTCTCCTGCACAAAGCTTACATAGTCCTGTACCAAGCAGCCAAAATAAGAGCTTTTGTTTCTTGATAGTTCCACAATGCGCCGCAGAGCACGTCTCTCAGGGGTGGGTAGCACACCCAGGACACCCCTGACCTTACGGAAGTGTCCCTTTAATGCTCGTGGCAGGATAAGAAGTGATCCTGAATGCACCTCCATGTCTTCCATCATCAGAAGCTTCCTGGAGTTCTGTGAGGCACGTAGCCGCAGCTGCAAGTCCCTCTGAAGTCCTGCCCCATAGTCATCTGCCTCTTTCTCCTCTTTATCCTCATCACTGCTGTTGTCTGTGGAGAGGCTTTGGTCTGGGCTAAGGAACCGATCAAAGTGGAGAGGGTGGGGAGGTGAGTCCAGGGAATCAGAGGAGGAGGTGAATGTGCTCAGATCACTTGATCCTTGACTTAACTCTGCCTTTCCGCTACAGTGCTGAAGGATGTTTGTAACAGTACAAGTTGAAGGTTCCTTGTGAGCATTGCTGGCTGGGTATAAGGCCCTGGCCATGTTCTGATCATCCAGAGCAATACCGCAGTGGTGACTGTCAGTGCCTGACTGCTTTTGTTGAGGAGGAGGAGGTGCAGGAAACCTTTTTGGACTGCTGTGTTTAGGTCCCATAGTGCTTGTAGGCTCGTGTTTCTGTGCTGGGCTCTGATTGGTTCTGGCATAGGCAGCTGTCACGGATATTCTCTTCTGACCTGGATGACAAGGCAGACAGCGAGGAGGAGGGGGCCTGGGTGGAGGAGAGGGTTGGGATTTGTTACTGGCTTCTTTTGAGTTCGGCTCGGAGACGTCTTTGCTAGCCGCTCTGATGCTGTTTCCCGTGTGCCGTTGGTGTGTCTGAAGAAAAAGTGGATTGAAGAAGCACAGTGCCTCACTGGAGCTACTCTTGCCATCAGCACTGATGGAGCATGTATGTGCTAGCGAAAGAGGAGTGCACCGCTGATTGTGTCTGGCTCTGCATGATGATAGGGTCTGACTTTGTCTCCTTATTACCGATAGTTCACAGTGCAGGGAGTTAGGAAGCTCGTTCTGAACCAACAAACAAGAATGAGACAACGTATCCCACTTTCTGCAGAGAGCTACATCCCAGAAACCTGGCAACAAACAGAAAAAATTACAGTGAAGTAACCAAGCAATTGTGTGCTAATAACAAATCACAAACAGGAAATCCCTAAACCAAAACATATACTCACACTTGCTTTCTTCAACCTGATTAGTTATTACTTAGTACATTTGGGTCTATGTATGTGAGTGAATCCAGACTTTGTCCTCTCTTTTAGTAGTTTTCAGAAATGCCTGAAGACATCCAGTGTAACCAAATATGTATAAATGAACACTGATTCAATAGTACTGACCAAACACACACACAAACACACCCAAATGTCAGAGTCACTCAGTACAAACAAAGTATCTGTGTGGATGGGTGAACTTTATATGTTACAGAATGTTCCTCCTCTTTCTCCTCCCCCTTCCAGCCACTACTTATGTCAGTTGGTGTAATTTCACTTCCTGCCAGTTGTCCTGTTACAGTAAGCTTCAGTGAAGGACATTCTATTAATAATGTATGCTTCTTTTGGTCATATTAAATACATCTACAACTTCCCACATCAAAATAAAAATCCCACTGGTCCAAGATAAATAATTTCATCAGAGCCATATGAAGAAATACATCAAATATAGACAGTTTATAACTTTTGAAAAGGCTCTTATGAGGTAATGAATAAGTGAAACAATATGCACATTTAAAAGTGACTAGAACTAGACCCTTTCTGTCAGATCAGATAACAGATACACTTTCTCTCTCATGCTAATTCAATCTGTGTCACACTTACTCGGCAGCACTAATAATAACATGGAATGAGACCATAATAGGAGTGTGACTAGTACTGGAGTAATGAAGACAAACAGAGTACGCACTTACAGAGGGACATATCAGTAGCCTATGTTTAACAATTCAAAGCTTATGTCTTTCACAGTGAAATTTTTTATGAGGTCTTACATATAACGCTGACAAGTTCAAAAAAAAAAAAACCATTTAGAAAACAGCATGATAGTGCTTTTTGCTAATTATTTTTTGCCAAAATATCATGAATGTTAAAATGCTTTCTGCTGTGGCCACAATCTGCATTTGTTTTCATACACCTGCATGTCTTAATCTCCCTCTATCACATTAATATGTGACAAAGAACAATGCTCATGACTGGAGCATGTGTTTGCTGTGAGATTAGCTGTAGTAGTAGCATTTGACAGCTAAATCCCAGTTCAGTACCTGCTCCCAGCTTGGCAACTTCCTCCAGCTCTGAAAGAGTTCTTGCTGAGTTGATGGCTTCAGGCAGCCTCAGGGGGAAAGGTAGAATATCTCTTTAGAAGAAACCGCAAGACATGATCAGATGGGAATTGTCAGAAAAAAACAAATATAGAGACAGGAAAAAGTAAGACATGGAGAGACAAAGAGCAAGGAAGGTGAAGGAAAGCAAGATACACATGCCAGCCAAAAAGCTTGAACGAGCTTTGTCCCGTCAGTTTGAGGTCCACTTTGGTACCGTTGGTATTGGAAAAGGCTCTGCGCTGTGTATCAGAAGGCTGCTTACACTTTTGTCCCTGAGCTGTTCAGTGTTGTAAGATTGAGCTCTAGTTTCCCCCGCAGCCATGACAGCCTTAGAAAAGATCAGTAGTTGCCCTGTAGTCTAAAAAAACTTTTCCCTGAAGTACTTTTCCCTTTTCTCTATGGACCTTTTGAGCTGATCTGACATTGTACATCTAAAAAAGAAGCATGCACTTCTGCAAATTGTCCTGTTTATTTTCAGGTTTCTGTACTTAAAAATCATAATCTTCTGATATGATATACAAGTCACTACAAAATACATTTAACAGTGATAAGTCCAGGCTTTCATATCACAATGAAATGGAAAGTAAAGCAACAAACAACAAATCACACCAAAAACTCAGTTAAAAGTGAAACACATTTTTAGCTATAAAAAGGACATTTGGAAAGTATATGAACTGAATTGGGTGTTGTATTACCAAGGCTGGTAATACGAATAATCCTACACAGCTGACTTCATAAAACATACATTCAGATGATTTATAATGCTTTAATATATTTTTAACAATTTTCTGCAAATCACACGATTTGAATTATGAATGTGTGCTCTTATAATTTCCTATTTATTACTAAAAGAAATCTCTTTTAGTAATAATGTTTTATAAGCTACTCTTATAAGTTTATAGCAAGTTAAAGGTAAATGCAAAAATCAGTTGGGTGGTATGTCATGTGGCTTGGTGCTTTTTAAGAATTTTACCTGCTGATGCAATAAAAGGTCACAAGACGAAAAAGATCTGCAAAACTGATTCCCGAGCCTTCCAAAGAGAATGCTAAAACACAATACATAAAGACATATCACCAACAAATCAAAAGTATTTGTGTGTGCAGTTAAGTACCTCTCTGACTCTGGATCCTTCCAATCATTAGTTGTATGTTCATTATACTTACATTCATTATTCTTCCATTGAATTATTTGATTCCAATTTACAAATTGGATTACCCTTATATCTGATATTTTGGTGTATTTGCTATATTTGATTAGACTACAAATATTGCACAATTTATAGGATTTTTCAGCTTTATATTTAATAAACATTTTCACAAGTCTTCCACGAAAAAGGCTTAAGAGTGTGAAAGCAAGAGCAAGTAAGATAAAAGAAGCCATTAATTCTATGATTAATTCTAAAATTTGTTCTAACATTAATCATTAATTCTGTTCCATTAATATACCCCTCCACATAATGTCTTTGTACCCCATCTTCTTGAACACTTTTTTTTTTACTGTGAATTGCAAACTGAAATTATATTTTGAAAAATGGGTATAATTAAAAAAATGAAATCATAATTAAAACAAAATACATCATGTTATCCTCTATGTCCTGTAATGGTATCCATGTTATGCTGTATACACTGTTATCCTGTTTTAATTAAAGTAAATACTCATTGTATATTTGCTAGTACATCCCATTGTGATTTACCTTTCACCTACTTGCAGCTTGTTTTCACCAAACGTTAATCATTATGCCAATTCCTTCCCACCAGCGAACCCACAATGATGAGGCAAATGCTTTTGTGTTGTGATGTTATGCATAGTAATAAAAATAAGATATGTATAATAATAAGCTCTGCATAAATTAAGCAATGGTAACATAAGTAAACTATTCCATAATGAAGAAAGATCATTAAGATCATTACAGGCAGGGCTATTTTTAAAATGTGAACGAAGGACACTATTGTGTCTGAATGGAGAGCAACATACTGAACAAGCTTTCTTCAAGAGGGTAGTGGATGATAGGAGATCCTGGTGTATTGTCTACACGAAGTGAGAGTACCTTCTTCTGAAGGGCAGATGACCTCCTCACCAAAAACACCTGCAAGGGGCACAGGTCACAAAGATTATTAAAAGGGGCCTCCGATTGGCTGGACCTTCATTCACACTTTCCTAAATGTTTGTCCCACACTTAAAGGAACACAAGCATGCAGGCAAAACCTTCTTACCCCTACTGGTTGCTGCAGTAGGATGCGTGTAGCCTCCTGTTCAGTGACAGACAGCAGTAACCAGATGGGGTGTGTAAGAGTGACTCTCTCTTGTGCACTTATGCGTTTGCTTACATTTTCACTCTCACATGGCCCCCCTACCAAAGGGTACTGCAGGTACACCCCACTCACCTCTCCCTCCACACTACAGGCAAAGAAGAGACAGTGAATGAGAGTGGGACAGAAACAGAGCATGAGTATTAAAAGCTAATTGCTTTAATATTATTTATAATAATGTAATAATATAATTTAAAATCATACAACTGTGGAATATTATCATATTATTCCTATCCTTCTTCAGTTAACTATCTATGTGTGGAGCATTACTGCAAGCCAAAGTTTAGACTGAACAGTATCTTCCTTTTTTCATAAATTTAGTTTAATTTCATAATGCCCTAGTAATACAAAGATAAGGGTGTGGAAATTATATAAAATATACAAATAAAAGATTACCACCACAAAACATGCAGATCTTGTACTCACTCATGGAGGAGAGAGGCTTCAGGCTCTCTGGTATATCTCTGTGAAGCTGTATAAACCATATCCTGCTCCAATCGCTCAAGTTCTGATGCAAGTGCATCTACTAGCTTGAAAGAGACAAGTTAACTAGTGACAGAACTTTACAGAAGACACAGAGAGAAAAGGAGAGAGAAAGAATGAGAACAAGGAGATAATGAAAGCAAGAAAGAATATGGAAAATTAAAAACACTGACAGGACAGAAGCTCTGCTCTCATGAAAATAAGCAGAAATGTTTAGACCTCCTCTTATCCCCCCACCCAGGGGAAAGGATGTGATTTAGTCACCTTCCTGTACTCATAACCTGTTCTCCCAGACAGGAAACTGGATGTAGAAGTGCCACAGTAAGACGAGAGCCACAGAGGACCTCTACATGTAAAGCACTTAATGTCTCCTGTAAACTCAGCTTCTTCAAAGTAGGGTAGATTGCTGCTTATCAGCCAAGAGAAACCCAAGAAGCATAAACATTTTTGTCCCTAAGCAAATACACATATTAAGGGAGTATATGAGAATTTAGAACTGAAGTCTGAATGAAATGACAAAGATTTTATTTGGATCTCTAGTTTTTTCTTTACAAATTGAGGGTTTTGAGCTTATGAAATTATAAAAGACAGGAAGACTGAAAGTTATTGGACAATAGATGGCAGTATTTTCTACAGAATGGTATGTAACAGATTATTTCATCAGTAAGTATAGCAGGCTCTTAGACATGCCTTCTGATATCAATGATCACAAATCAAGATAATTTTTAAAGACTGTGGAAGATCATCTCTAATAATTTATGTATTTCCAGGCATGTACCCATTGATGACATACTTTAAACTGCTTTGACAGCAAGATCTATACTTCTCCACTGTATTTTCTTAATCTCTTGTGTTCAATATAAGGGCTAAGTATATGCATACATTTCATTACTTTAGGTATTCAGGAAATTCCAAATATGCAGTTAATATGAGTTCAGTTAGGATGCACATCTTGATAGAAAACATTGTTAACATAAAAAGGTTAAAATGACACAAAGGAAAAATAGCAGAAGAAAGGCAGAAAAACAGGGAAACAGACATAACAGTTCATGTAGCCAGGGAATGCAGCAGAGAGCTGAAATTGGAAGAGAAAGAGCTTTCTTGTTCTGGGTTTTCCCATGGCTCAGACACTAGTCTATACATCATGGCTAAAACTAATAAATTATAACACTCTCCCTGTGAGCAGGCATTAAGAAACACATAGTGCAAATTCAAAAAAGAAACAAAATTTTCCCATAGGCCACATTGAATGAGATGTAAAAATATACAAGTACTATCAGTATGTTGCCAAATATAGTTAAAGTCCAATACACAGCTAAAGTCATAATAGCTTAATTGTCTGCAAAATCATGAAATTGAATGTGGGAAGCCAGTAATACTTTATGGTAAAGGCAGTGAAAGCTTTCTCAGTGAAACAGAGTGTGAGCCATCAAAGAGGAACAAAGACTAACAGATGATAGAGATGTATAACTTCACAGAGTCCATAGCATAAGACTAAATTATGCCAGAGTGCGCAAAATAATAATTTTTAAGATGCCTTACCTTAAAAAAACTCCCAGTTTTGTCCATCCCACAAGGCTGGGAAACTGTGTTCATGGCCATGTTGATATACCCATTTAAAGACCCTGCCAGACCCTGCCGGAATATAAACATGGAGAGCAGATATGAAGCATCTGAGCTGGACACAAGCTGCAGTTTGGTACTACTAGAAGCTGCTTTTTTATGGTGATCTTACACTGGTCCTCCTCTTCGCTTAGTGTGCTTATGTTTCTGTTGAACAGTGTGCGTGTGTGTTGAATTGTTGGACTGTGTACACATGCAGGAAGTAATCAGGATGAAAGAGGGATCTGTGAGACCTACTTTAAAGTCTACTGGCCGAAATCACTGACAGAGAAACTTAGAGATCAATTTGTATGTTATTGTAGCTAAAAACAAAGAATGCTCTATTAATTTAATAACTTTATTTTTTATCTTCCCAGAAAATATAAATGCAAAAATCAACTTCATTCATTATTTGTTATAAGTTTGCCATCTGGTGTCAAACTGAGGAGGGTTCCCCTTCTGAGCATTGGTTCCTCTCAAGGTTTCTTCCTTTTGCTCTGAGATTTGTTCTTTGCCATTGTTACTTTGGCTCGGCCTGGACCTAAAGTCTTTGTATAGATGACTTCTGTAAAGCTGTTTAGTGTTAGCGCGTGATACAAAAACACTATACAAATAAATTTGAACTGAAATAATGAAAGACCCGACTCAATCATGATGAATGTTTGGTGGTATTGTGGCTCAGAATCCAGAGCAGAGTGGATGAAATACCCACACTCTAGTTAGCCTGCAGAACAGCCCAATGAATCCAGAATCTAACCAAACATGGTTTTATCCATTAATTAAATCACATCCACATCAAAGAATTCAAACTTTTCCTACCTACTGTATAATATTTAGAGAATAACCACAAAGTCTATTGAATAAGGAGACACTGAGAATGTTTTTATAAAGGTAAATGTACTCAGTCTTTCTTTCACAAACACTTGTCTATTCATTGTATTATTATATTGGTGGTTCTGTTGGTGAAGAGGTCCCCAGCCAGGCAATAGTCCAGTCTCTCTGAAATGACAATGGGGTGTAGATGGGCATACAAGCACGCACACACGCACGCACACACGCACGCACGCACGTACATATGTACACACACGACTTTGTGACCAGTCTGGGTCTAATAGTGATATAACTGACATAAAAAAAAACTAAACAAAATAGGCCTAAATATAAACTACAAATTCATCTGGTCATATCATGAAATATCCATAACACATTCTACATTGGCAGAATACATAGCACACTGTATTTATCTAACAGAATTGCTGTTGTAATTATTAAGATAAAGATCCATGACATTTCATAGTGCAGTCTTGATTCTAAAAGAATCATAACACAGAAACCACACAGCCTGAAATTGCCCAAGGTACCTGTTACATTTAGCAGACACTTTCATCCAAAGCAATATACATTTGTTACTGAGTACAATTTGAGCAATTGTGTTAAGGCCCAACAGCGGTAGGGTTTGAACCACCAATCTTGTGATTACTAGTCTAATAGGTTAACTGCTGAGCTATCCCTGCTCCAGATGCCTTTGAGGTCCCTTTCTTCAAATACAGACTAGAATTCTGCCATGATACAAGTGAATGACAAAAACACAATCTCTGATGTCCTTTTAGTACCAACACCAAAGAAACTTCAATATTTAATTTGGTGACAATCACTGAATATAAAGTATGATCTCACAAACAGCAAGAGAACAACATATGATACATTGTAACAAAAAAGTAACCAAGGAAAGTAATGAGAACTGTATCACCCATAATCCTGTCACAATGCTAACAGTGCAGAATGGCTGTCCATGTTTTCACGTATTTCTCATAGAAGAGCATCATATATACAAGCTGTGTGCTACAGCCCTCTGTGGAATACACAGCAGTATCACAATGATCTATCTGATATAATGTTCTACAATTGCTGTACAATGTACATCTGCAATCAGCTATAGAAGATCAGACATTCCAGCAGTTAAGAATATTCAAAATAATATCCTTGATTATAAATATTCTATTTCAGTGAGTACTGTGACAGTCAGTGATTAAGAAAACAGTAGTTTTCCAGTAGAATTAATTAGCAACCACATAAAATAGTTTGGTGGACAAGTGTAATGATAGGTTGCATTAACAACACATACTAGAGAAGAAATACCAATACTCTCTTAGTATCTCAAACCTAAAATAGAAAGTTACCAAATTTGGATATAAAAAAATGTTCACTGTTAATAAAGTTTCACATGGGGACTAAAATTACATATTTACACATTAAAAAATCATAGAACATGTTGAACTACAGGCATTAAATAATAAAGAACCATAATGTAGTGACTAAACATATGGTGCTCCTCTTCAGGTGAAAGGCAAAGTGACAAAGGAGTCCAGCCATGTCATGGCTGTATTACTTTAACATCTTCTGATATTCACTATAACTATGGATACAATGTTCAGTTTAATGTTTTACAACAAATCACCTTTTCAAATGGAACTTGATGTCAATTATGGTTAGACAAGATTGGCTTTTTAGGCTGTGTCTTCCATAGGCATTTCTCAAGTTTGGCAATAACAAGCAATGAAATGCAGATCTTTAGGCTACTACAAACACTACGAATAAATATAATTTATTTACTCCCTTTCACAGTAACCAATGAATACATGTTTGCAGTGAAGGAGCTTCTGTTTTCCAATTCAATTGTATGTATGTATGTATGCATGCATGCATGCATGCATTTAGGCTAATCCTCTTCTCTATTTGTGGTTTTAAAGAAAAGTGAAAAAGTAGGCTACATTACAAGCAGCTCACTGTTCTTTACAAACTGTTCTGAAAGGCCTCTTGCATATACACCCTCCCCTAGATTCAATTAAAAAAAAAACAAAAAAAACCTCCCATATCCATTTTTTTTTTTTTTTTACATTTTCATAAGTTTTAATTTCTTGGATTTCTTTGTAGACTCCAATCTACTGGTCTCAAAAGGCTCAAAAAAGACAATGCACCTTTAATATTTTCATTAAAATCACATGTACATATACATTTAAGACAATTCTCATCATCATCCACATAACTACAATAAATAATCGGACATTCTGTCCAAAATGGCGCAAATATGCTTTGTAAAATGCATCTTGGCCAATTTCACACTCCTGTCAGAGGTCCTGTTATTCAGATAAATTCAAAGTTTGAGAAGAAAATAAGACTGCACAGTTGATTGCATGGGTGATCAGAGACAGGAAAATTATGATCACGTCATTAGAGGAGTCAGGTTAAGTTGCACTACACACGTCGAAATCCCTGAAGATGGCAGCCTCTCTTTGGAGGCTGGACAGATCAGTCCCAAACAACCTCCTAATCAGACAAACAAACATTAAAAATTTGGAATGTAAAATTATTTTTAAAAGATATTGTTATAAGAATACTGCATTCCAGTACTGTGTGGAGTCTAGCCATAACTCAAAGTAACAACCCTGAAAAATTTCAGCCATAATGCAAAATTGTGTACTTTTTACACAATTATGTTTTAGCATTTTCTTTTAATTCCAACAATTCATCAACCACCTTACTCTGAGAATTAAAATGTTTATAATTCACCTCTCTGCTATGGTTCTCTTTCTGAAGACACGTCCCCCTCTGCTCCACTGCTGGCATTTGGATCTGCTTTACAGCGCAATGCAACCTTTTCCCGGCCTGACTCAGAGCTGCCTTTGGATCGTGTTTTCTCCTTACGCTGCTGCTGCTTCTCTAGTTTGGACAACTGATATGCAGGACAATGACAAATACACAAAGGATTTTAACAAACATAAACCTGAATGCACAGCAAAAGATCTTTAATCACTTCTAGAAGCACTACTCTATACCAACAATTACAACTAATTTTAAAATGCAAGTTTAAAACTAAGAAAGACATTTTTAAAGTGCACTCACTCATCTGTCTTACGCTTTGAGGGATATTTTACTTTTACGAGCTGTGTATTTAGTAAACTAGTGTGCCACAGCACTGAATTTAAAGGTATAATACCTGTTTAGCATCTGTGGGTCCAGATGGAGACTCTAAATGAATGGTGACAGGTCCATCATTTTGGATATGCACTTGCATGTATGCACCAAACTTGCCATCTACAAAAAGATGAATGATTAATCAGTCTGTTTTTGGTTGAACATATATGTGTTATTATAATACACCTCAATGTTGCACTACCCTATACATTTAATTGTCATTTCATTTTTTATTAATCAAAATCTGTTAAAAACTACACACACCAACCTTACTCATTTCATAAGAATATTATATTCACATTGTAAGCCTACATCTAGACTCTACCCTACCTGTGGTCATTCAGGTGGTTATTTCTATTAGCTGTCTGACACTGCAGTTTTTGGGTTATAGACCATTTTTAACTCGGCAATAACAAAACCTCCATCAATACTGCTGTGTCAAATACATGTTCCGTTGATTCAGTGCAACACTCACTACTATGCCACTACTATTACTGCTGTGTTTAAGATTTGCCAATCAAAAAATATCTGGTACAACAGTCATAAAGGAACTGTCATAAACAGTCTTTATCACCAGGATAAAGAACAGCTAATGAAATGTGCACAGGAGCAAATACAGTGCAGTCTATAACCATCAACTGAGAGTTGATTATAATAAAGTGGCAAGCGAGCATAGGTACAAAGGTAGGCAAAGAATAATAATGTGACCAGTGAATTAACTAATGAAGAAAGACTGAAGAGAACGGCATCCAACTGACCGCTCATAAGTACATCTCACCTTTAATGAGCTCTGGATTGTATGCAGTCCTCATCTGCTCCACAATGTTATTGTAGAAGGTTTGAGACAGTTCAGCAGGCATGGCTGAATGAAAGTCAGGCTTGTTTCCTTTCAGTATATGTTGCAATGTGAACTGACTCACACACAAGACCTCCAGTTCTGTGTCCATTACACTGCGACTCCATGAGCGGCCATTCTCATCCTCAAACAGACGCAGGTTTAGAATCTTACGTACCCTGAACACACACATGCGCGCGCACACACACACACACACACACACACACACACACACACACACATACATACATATATATATATTTATATATATATATATATATATATATATTTATATTTATATATATATATATATATATATATATATATATATATATATATATATATATATATATTAGTGAGAGAAAGAAAAACTGTATGGCCATGGAAATTTCTAATCACTGAAATAACATTTTAAAATAGCAATTATGCTGAGCTTCCAGTAAGTATCGTTACTCACATATAATCTATATCTTTCTGTGTATCCTCAGCGGAGATACCAAGCAAGACGCAAAGGCCTCTTCCGATAGAACTGATCTGTTCCCCTCCAACTGTTACAATAACAAAATTACAGTCACGTAAAGTTCCTGGATGTTCACGCTCTATGAGAACACAATAAATACTTGTGTGAACTAGCTGCTATATAACGTTACTTCGATTGTGACTTTATAGTTAACCAACATTAACTGAGAATTTAGCTAGGTTAGCTAATTAGCTATCGTTAGCTACTTTAAAGGATGCGGATTATTTCATAAACTAGACATGTTCATAGTGTTGCATGCTTTCCATAAAACGTAGTAACAATTTAAGGTGATTAGGACTGAACTGGAAACCGTTCCCTGACTACAAATACAGGAGCTAGCTAGCTTAGCTAAGTTAGCTGGCTAGTATCATTACTACACACAGAGTAAGTTGGGTAATGTTTGCTAGCTCTAGGTTGCATTATTCACTTTGTGCCAGATAGCACAAAAACAATGGCTAAGAACATTATTATTTCACGCATAATACTTGCGTTAGTCCTTACCCGTAACACTCGCTTTAGTCACTCTCTGAATGACTGCTTTCATTGTTTTGGCTGAAGTCTAGCCCCGAAGAAGTTAAATGTCCTGTTTTCCAGCAATGCGTATCTGCATCACTTAAACATACAGAAACTAACGAATCAAGTTAAAGATGCAATTTTGCGACAGTTTAAATTTTCACCAAGACGCAATGTGGTATGACATGAACTGCATGTGGAAAAGTTGTTATAAGTTAACTAGCGGACGACATTGCCCTTATTTCAGGTACATCTTCTGAATATTTTCTCTGAGGCATTTGGACTTTGTATGGAAATTAATCGCTGTTATCCATAAAAGGTTTTCTTACACAATAAACGTTAAAATACTTGTCAAGGAACAAGTAATATATGTATTACATTTACTTGATGTTTTCATCCAAAGCGACTTACAATTGTGACTGAATAACATTTGAGTAATTGAGGATTAAGGGTCTTGTTCAGGAGGCCAACAATGGCAACTTGGCAGTAGTAGGACTTGATCACTAGCCCATGAGAAGTGCTATGTACTTTGATCCTGCCATCTAATAAATGAAGAGGAATGTCTGATTTTTGTCGACTTTTTTTCGGTAGAAAATTTGCATTCACAAACTTTGCTGTTAAATTTAACTGGGCAAGCAACCTCCGTGAAGCTGGAAAGCGATCTATGTGATGCAGGTGCCCCATGTGATCAGAAATACAATAAACTTATGTTCATTTGTGCATTCGCCCTAGTCTGTGCAGTAAAAATGATGTGGTCACCTCTTTTTTGTCACTCAAGTTTGTTGACTGAGATCGGCAGTGTTTCCTTCTGCGTTTATGCGTTTAGCTGTACTACAATAACTAGATCTGCTGGAGTCCATCCTATAGATCCCTAAATTACACACTTTAGTATTTGGACATGGCTAATAATCTAACCAGTCTTTCTGCTGAGGTACATCCACTCCTGGTGTCATGCTGTTGCTAAGCCTCAACTCGTCTCAGAGGCTGTCCACCAACTTCTCTGTTACCCTGGACAGACATTGTCGTGCCAGATGAGTTTCACACACCTACATTCATCAAACCCAGACTAGGATTTCTAGAAACCTGGAACAGACTTTACTTGTGTGCTCTTGTTGCTTACTTTGTTCTTTATTGTTTATATTGTTGTTAGTGTGATGTCCAGTGTCTACCAGAGGAGGATGGGCCCCCTTTTGAGTCTTGGTTTCTCTCAAGGTTTCTTCCTCATAGTCTAGGGCGTTTTTACTTGCCACTGTGACCTTTGGATTGCTCACTGGGGGCTTGGACTCAGACATCTGTAACGCTGATTTGTGACAGTGGCTGTTGTAAAAAGCACTATGTAAATAAATTTGATTTTTACATGAACATGCATCCTGGGAGATCTGATCACAAGGGACTGCCAAAACGCATCTGACATTTTGATTGCCTCTCGAATGACCACATATGATTGGATTGCTACATAACTGAAGTTAGAGCCATGCACATTTACTATGTCACTCTTCCACTGCATGTTTTCCAGACAGAAGTGTCATGCAAATCATTGCTCATGTTCCAGTACGCGCTTTGACAAACCTTTAGATCATGTGGTCTGCTAAGTCAACTTATAAATGAACAAAAGAGGAGATACAGAAAGTTCCTTAATTAGCTAATATGGAGCGATTTCCAAACAGTCTTGTAGTTATGCATTTTCCAGCTATGGCAAATATGTGGTTTGGCAGTACTTTGTTGTTGCTGAAGACTCTTCAGGATGCAGTCTGATGCGTTCCAGACCACTTCAGTTTCCCAGAAAGTGATTGCATTGATTGAACTTATTACAATGTATCTCTGAGATGCATTTTACACCATTCACACTTAGTACTGGCTACTTATGATCTGATCACCCAGGATACATGTTAATACTGCATGCAAAAAAATAAATAAATCAAAAAATCACAAACACTTTCATCATTTCACAAAAGAATATGCAGGATGACAGGAATCTGTTGATTTTTATTTTTGCAAACTGAGTAAATACAGAGTAGTGCAATTGCTATTCTTTACATTTTCATTTTTTTTTATCCATATATGAATTCTATTTGTCATCAGCTTGACTTCCCGAAGAGCTGCTGGATGTCAGGCCGAAAAGTTTTAGCAGTCTGGTGGAGTAAGGAACAAAATTTTCTTTGTAGACTATTGTGGCTGACATATTTGCAGACTTAAATGTTTTCACATTTGGCCTTGTGGGTTCTTCCTCTTTAGGTGTTTCAACTGAAGAAAAAAAAAAAATTCTTAGAATTCATAGAAAGTAAAATTGCAATATTGTAGCCTACACATTATTGAAAATCATGGAGCTGTGTTACCTGTTATCTACATACAACATAGTCAAAGGTTTGGGGATACATAATGTAATCATTTTTTATTATTGGCAACACTTTACATGGTATACATTTCAGAAATACAAATGCTACAATATTAAAGAAATATAACAATACTGATAGCTTTTGTAAACTGCAAGAGTCATGCACAAGACTTTCCAGCCTCAAAACTGACACATTATATTCTGGTCAACATCAATGAAAGGTGGATGAAACATTAATGGTATCAAAGGGATTCCACTGTTTCAGTCCTGTAATTTTAAGTGCTCTCTAGCCCCTCCCAAAACCTACGGTTTTGCTGTTTTAATAACATGAAGAGTGAAACGTTTGCTCTTTGTGAATGAGGTATTTCATGTAGCTACTACAATTAACATACCTATAAGGCTACTTATATTATTATACTCTCATATTTGGTTGTAAAAAATGCTTGAATTTTGAAATGAATGCCATGAAACTTCAATAAACATGACAACTAAGCAAGCTTATTTTATACTATATTGTCATTCAGTACACAACAGGTTTTGAATCAAGTATCAACAAAGCAACATCTGAAACACTAAGAAATCTCAGGATATAAAATTTGAGTGGTCTTGTCATACCGATTAAAAAAAATACCCTTGTTTCTATAGGTCTAGTATCCAGCATTTTTTTGTTTTAGGTGACTGTATTAGATTCACTAAATTATCTAACCTTATGGACTATATTACACAACACTAATAAAACGTCCTAAATTCATATGCCATTAACAGGATTGCTTTTCAAGGTTATTCAGGATTTACTCATGTGTAGTTTTCCCACATTATTACACCATAACTGCAATACTTAACAGGCCTAGGTGTGAATTTTAGATACATTTATTTACATTACCAAACTAAAGTGACTCAAATCTCAGGTTTATGCCTTATTGTGAAACAGATTTGATTTTTCAGGACGGTGATGACACACAAATCCGATTTCTTCAAATCAGATTTTTGTATGTGGTCCATGTCTGCTTTCTGGCCATGTGACATGCCAGATCGGAATTCATCTGCGGTTTTTCCAATACGCATGCAGTTAACGCTCTCGGCGTCAGCCAACACCAGCAACGCGGCACAATAACAACAGAGGAGAGCAACAGCAATGACAAAACAGCAAAACCTAGCCGTTTGGCTTTTTTAACCAGAGGACAGATACCGGTGACCTAGATTTATGGCCAGATATTCAGACAAGCCTCCAGAAAGCAGGAAATTAATTATAGAACTATAATAAAAATATAATAAGAAACTATATATAGTTTTATGTTTAGTAAACGAGTTGTACACAATTTCCGATCGTTTTCGTTTCTATTTTAGAGGTCCAGACATCTGAAAACTTACTGTTTCCAAAGATTCCACCGTTCTGCTTAAGCTACACGGGCGGTTAGCAGAGCATTTCCAAGAGTCAGTCAGATAAATTAAACACGTCCGACTACCTCCTGTTATCAAATTAAGTATTCTGCTGTACTACTCTGGTTACATTTACAGTTTTATATAGTTGTTTGCTTAGTTTAGCATATTTGTATCTATGCTTTTTTGCATGCACCCATATAGTGAAAATGCAAGCAGATACCCTGACAGATACCAACTTTTGACTTCACGATACAGCGATCACACAACCAAATGTTTTGTTTTGATATTAGTAACTTACGTGATGGACGGAGGTACAAGCATTTTGAATGACATTTCCGCCCAGCCAGGGGTCTGGTACTACTGAAATATTTTGCCTTTACATCATGTTACACAATAACACCGAGTTAACGTTGTAGTTTACTTGTATTTCATTTTCAAAGACATGTGGACCAGCAAGTTGGTTTTGCTTTTATATCGTAGCTTACTGACACCAGTGTGCTTGAACTGTGGCGAGTGTAGTTAAGTATCTATATTCTAATCTTCAAGCGATTTTAAGGAATTTGAAATTCCCACATGGCCAAATGAATAGTGGTTTTAAACGTGAACGTAACAGCAGATTGAGTATATTTGCATTTTCCACAATCTAGTTTCTTTCTCTAATGAATTTACCTGAGAGGTCCAGCATGTGTAGCTAGGCCTAGTAGATAATTACTTAGCTATAGAACAGTTGGAATAGTAACTCATTTTATTTTTGACGTAATTAACTCATCACTCGTTCTCCTTTACTTAGCAAGCTCGCTAGCTAGCAATTTGCTGTATGACTCACCTTGAGGGCAATTTCTGTGCATATAGCTATAAAATCCATATGACCCACACATAGTCCAAATTCCGATTGCATACATCAGTGATGCGCGCTTACTCCATTTTATAACACCATTTGCCATACTAGTCAGTTGTTTACACTGTCTTCAGTACTTAACCAAACTACTTTTTTTGTGGCAGCTCCGTTTGAGCTATTTGGGAAGACTTGCACTTAGCCCTCGAGCTAACTACCGCGTTTCCGTAGCCAATCACCTGGTGCGCGATTTTCAAAATAAAAGCTTGAAAGACTGAATTACCCATGTACTGAAAAATAGGCCAAAGTAATCGAGTAAAACCTTTAAGGTTAATGGGTGCCGTATGCCTATTTGCCATAGCTGAGCAGCACTGTGAGTATTTTTTAAACCTCTATACATAGCAAGTCCTTTCTGACCACCGGCCTGCCATTTGCTGAATATATTATTGATGTTGATACAGTAATCAATAGGTCCTGTTAGAGAAGCTTCTGAAAAGTTAATGGAGTTAGAGGCTTGGTTATTTTAGCACATTTCTAATATTTCACATTGTAAACAACACTGTCTTTATTTAGCCTGTGGTTTGGAACCTCTCTTCTGACTTCTGAAGAACAAGGATACTCTGTTTATAAATCAAAAAAGGAGATGCATGTATCTGCTATTTTGGAGTAAGCACCTTTTAGTTGTACAACTCCTGAATTGACTGATCAAAATGCATATCTGGGTATGAATGATTCAAGCTTTTGAGAAATTGCTTAAATAAAATTTAATCAATAACATTCACTATTAAGAATGCATTAAGATAGATCTGAAGATTTAGATTATGCATTTACAATAGCAACTCCTTTCAATGAGCATTTATCCAGTTTAAACAAGGTCTGTTGAGACAATTAAAAAGATATGGCTGATTCCTTAACAAATGGCAGACAATTTAAGTGTAAGTTAAATTCAGTGGAATGAACAAACTAACGAAATGGGAGAAAATGTAGTCATTTTGAGCAGCTTCATAACAAATCACCAATTACTGAAAAAATATCTTCACTGAAATCATAAAACTAACATTAGAGGCCTTTCAGCTGACCATCAAAGAATGTGAACACTTTAGAAAGTGCTGAATGGCTGAAGTTAAACATTATAGCATTAGACATACATGAACACAAATGAGCCAAACAGAACTAACAAAAATATAGACTTAAATTACCATAATTATTTTTTGTATGAGAGTGTGAAAAATGTCCAGTCTGAACTGCTAAAGAGTTCAAACTAAGATGACACAAACACTTTGTGTAAAGTGTGAAGGCCATGGTCTGAAATGGTAATGTTAAATTCCCCCACATAGAAGGATCAAAGTTCTCTTTTTTGTTTTTCCTTCCTTGTGGTTTAGGCAGAACTAGACACTGCCAGTTTCTTTAGATGATCCATGAACACTTGCAGGCTGACATCATCTGTGAGAATTGGTGCTCCAGACTCCTAACAGGGATTTAAAATATAATGGATTAGACACTCAGAACTAGTTATAATGAATAAGTAGATTATACAACAGCTAGTTATGTGCAAATTTACACAATATCTTTAATACAGTCATCATTGACAGAAACCAAACTACCAGCAACTTAGGCAATGATTAGCTACAACTAGAGAAGACTTCACAAAACTGCTCTACTTGTTTTCTGGATTGTTCTATATTACTGTGAATGTAAACTAAAGAAATATACCTGGCCCCAGGCATAGAGATTGTTGTGTGTTTGGGAAGGGTTCACTTTGGAAAGCAGGAAGCGGGCCTGTGACCCTCCATGCTCTGTGTCAATGTAGCGGGGCATGGGAAAGCGTGTTTGCAGGATCTCCTGAGCATCATCTAAAGGAGCCTGCAGCAGCTGCTTAAAATTCTCATATTCTGCCATGTCCTGGTAGCGTGCTTTCCTCCACTGAGAAATGGTCTAAGGGACAAAAGAAGGAAAACAATAATTTATGTTTGTCATTCCTAGTACAGTTCAGCATCTACTACAGCATTTTGATGATTCCAAGAGAACATTTACTGGAACAAAATTTACCTCTCCATGGTAGATGACCAACTGGAAAAAAGTATCCATTAGTAGAATACGATCTGGAAGGATACTGCTGCTGTCCAGAAGCACAGGCTGTAAAACATACAGGAAATAAGAAAAATCAGATCAGTGCCCACTGTTGTTCAGCTTATGCAAGCTCATATATACATAAAACACTTCACTTTATTTAGACTTAAATGATCCTAAAATCTTAAGATCATTACGTGGTGATCCAATTCTGCCTTCATCATCCTGATGGATGCATAAATTAATTTAAGCAACCGGGGTAAGCAGCCAGAAGAGGACACAGTGGCATGATAGCTAATTTCTGGAGAGCATAACACTAAAGCAGTAGCTAAGTATAAATAGTAATATTGTCTATAACCAAACCTCAGGAGGGCCATAGAATGAGTAGGAGTAGAGGATTGGCTGGATCATGATAAGTGACTGTGTTAGATCCTGACACACAAAGTGGTGCCTGTAGTATGATGACTCATCTGGACTGTTATTGAACACCTGGAGGAAAGGTGACCTCCTCAAGTGGAACATAAACTGAAACACAGATATGAAAAGAAATGTTAAAATGGCCCTTGCAATGAAAATATATTTGTTCATGTGGTGTATTTGGGAAGTTGCTGTCTCACCTGAGGGTAAAGAGACAGAGACTCAGACAGCCTGAAGGAACTGGGGTCATCCTTATTGAACTGTCCAAACTTCTGACACTGAAAACACAAAGCCAGCGCTCAGTGTCATGCAAGTAAACAGCAAATTAGTAACATACTTTCTAAAACTGAGGCTGGGAATTAATCAGTTCCACCATGATCGAGCACTTGCTCAATATTCATATATTAAGGTTTCAGTCAAACTCTCAGTTTATAATATTATGAAGCCCTTGCTATATTGAAAGATTTTCTGCACCACAAATCATTTGTATCAGCTTTAAAAGAAGAATATAAGGGTTAGAATGAGATTTCCTGAGCAGGGTTAAGGTCACAAGACTTACCAGACGAATGAGCTGTCTGTCAAGCCAGCGGAGCACATCCGGGCCCTCCTCTGACTCCGCCCTGAACACACCCAGTCTGGCCATGAGAACGGCGGCGGCCTCTTGGTCGAAAGATGCCTCGATATGCTGGATCTGAGACTGTGCATCTGCCCAGCTGGGAGAGGCACAGAGAGGATTAATTGGTTAGCAACTGGTGACACACCCACGTTAAACACGCAAATCTATTTGCAAACGAAGGAAACGCCCTATCTACGCCAGCGATAACGGTGTTTCTACAAAACAAACTGCTTTAGATGAAACAGGGCACGGTCCAATGTGAAAGAATTTTCCACATGGCTAATAATACTTTCTGGCTCTGGACCAAAACTAAAAATGTGTCACTGTATCCACATTGGTGACGTCAAAGGAAGACAGAAAACTGGAAATACTGGTGAGGAATAATGTAACTTTGCAAAATGACAGGACTACAGCTCTTGCTTACTTTCGTGCAATGGTAGTGACACGGATCCTCTTCTGCATATTAGAATGCTGGTACTGTGTAACAAACTGGATAGCTCCTCTGCCACCCTGAGGGATGGGAGCATTGTGCTACAACAGAAAAAAACAAAAACACACACAGAGCTATGAGGCCCACTGAAGATCAACATACTACATACCAGAACCACCCCACACAGTTATGTTAACATTTTTTCTTCAACAAATATTTAAATATACCTGATTAACAACTTCAAAATACAAAGCAAGTGTTGTAGATGGACTGAGACTACAAATCTTCCACTGGCAGGTACCACCAACTCCCAACTCCTGCAAACAGGCAAAACAGGAGACTTAATAAATTTGTTTTAGAAAGTGCTGGCTAATCACCATATCTCCCAGTTGTCTTATGTCCCATTTTCACATTACTGAAGGCTAACTGTGTAAAGAAACAGGGTTACTTACATTCTCAGAGACACATGATCCTTTACTGTTAAGAGATACACAGGGTCCAATAGCTCCTGACACTTTCAGTTCTCTTGAGGTCTGATGTTAAAAGTATAGGAAAAGTGCACAAAAATTCAATATTAGAGAAGTTGGACATTCCCAGAGGGATTCAAGACAGTTTATCTAGAAACTGGGGGGGGGGGGGGAAACAAACAGAATACTACATATTTCATGTGTATAGTACAGCAGAAAAACACCAACAATACTGACTTCAATTCTCTAACTTGCTCAATTAATCAGTACCTTAATTTCTAAAATGCCCCCAAAAGCCATGCGAAATTCTCCATTGTAGTCTTTGCTGAAGACTCTCTGGAAGGTCTGCTTGAACAGGGAAGTGTTGAAGGAGTCTCCCATGACAATATGTCCCCTGACACAAAACAAAACCCCAGTAATGAACATAGTAAAAGCTCAGCAATGTACACACAAGTGCTATGACTTGCATCAGAGTGAATTTAAATTAATTTGAATAGGGTTTTTTTTTTTATTAAGTATGTTTATACTGATTTATTTTCACACACATACCCAGTGAGATTGGACAAACACTTCATTTCCAGTAACCCAGTCTGATCCAGAGCACATGCGTAGATGTCAATGCTGTGTCCATTCACTGCAGCACGGTTTGCCAGAGCCTCATAGTACTACAATATTTCAATGAATATTAAAACATACAGCACAGCTCCAGTAGTACACCTTATTCACTGTTGGAAATACTGAATGATTCACTGTCAAAGTACCTTGGTGGCCTTCTTCAGATGGCGGGCATTGTCCTTTTGAATGTCATGCCATGATCGAATAGGTGTCTTCAGTTCATCTCCTACCACCATGCCAGGACCTTGCGTTGGCGGCCCACCCGTGAACAACATGACACGGGCTCCAGTATTTGGGAATGTACCCTAAACATGGTGAAAGACTCATTAGTCGGGTTTAAAAAAAAAACAAAAAAAACAAAACAAAACAAAAAAACACCAACCAAATAACTTTACATTTGCAAGCAATATTCCAAATATTAATCCAATGTTAATTATTGTGTAAACACTTTGATATAACATTAACAATACATCAGTTTTATTACATTAAGTCTTTTGATGACAAACATTGCTTAAGAAAATTCAATCTAAATAAACAGGTAAACAACTAAGCAAGTATTCCTCACATTTTCCTCAGTCAAACTCTAGAACACAACTGCAAGACCAGGACAATCTGGTTGATGTTATGCAACTTCAGGAAGCACAAAGTGCAAGCTAACAAGATGACATGCCAGCAGAAAAGAGCTTTGACCCTTTCGGCATTGTTGACATGTAGTCACTCATGAACCTAGAGTCTTCACTATGAAGTGAAGAGAGGATGACCAAAACCATCTCATGGTTGCAGCATGAAGATGAAGCCCCTTATATGCCAGCAAACTGGTATATAGGGCATGGTAGTGTAATTGGAAACAAAATGTGCAAAGTGAAAAACAATAACTGCCCTCAACTGAGCAATTTAAAAAAAAAATAATTAGTTGCTATGTCAAACACTGAATAAACTATTCAGTTATAGAAATGATTCAGATGACCTAATGATGTTTTGGTAAGCACAAATATTGATTTTATTTGTCTATTTTCCTGAAAATATAAACTTTATAGGTAACCCGTTATGGACAAATTATTAAATGAAGTTACACTTTCTCTTACTATAAATATATTTATGTAGGATGCCTGCTTTTCATTCTTTGTAATAAATGATAAGTAATAATGAAACAAGTCGCTGACAGTAGCACACATGCGCGCACATGCGTGCGCGCGCATGTGCACACGCACTACTAGGTAAGTCAAAGCTTGAAGGTAAAACTTTGCTTCAATTTGGAACTGTGCATCTTTAATCTCTATACAAAATCTCAAATCATTTGAGCTTTTCTATATCTTTATCTATCCAAACCTGTTTTTTGGACATCATGAAACCTCAATGTAATGTTTTACCTCCAACCGGCATATTAGTCATTAGTTATTAGTCATAATTTTCACAAAGACATAGCACAAGCCCAAGCAATGCTAACTGTCATGGCCCAGACACAGTGTTCTGACAGTGTTAAAGTTCATCATGTCCTTGTGTTAAGTGCATACTAGTTGATAATGCAATAGTTATGAGTGCTGTGATATTGTTTAAAAAGAACCTTACCCTACTCTAGCTAACAGACTAAACTGGTTTGATCTGATTAGTTTTAGGGATTTCTGATTTCAAACAGAAGCTCTGTGAGATGGCAGTACCTCAAGTAGTCCAACAGCAATGGAGAGTGCAATGCCAGTGGAGCGGAGTGGTCTCTTGCCCTGTGGAACAGGCCAGGGATCCCGCTGCAGTTCACCAAGTAGGTCAGTCAGGTTCATATCAACTTTCTGCACAGGCTGCAGGAACCTAAGGGATCCAGAGGAAGTAAACAGTGAAGTCATGCAAATGTAAAAATAGCAAATGCAACATAAATCTTTGAGCAAACCAATGCTTGGGATGTACTGACACAGAATCACCTAAATTAGTAGGCAAGTCTAACTTTCCAACTTAATGTCCTTCGGACATAGTTGCAAGTTATGTTAGAACATTAATAGAACACATCACAGCTTTTATAGTCCAAGCATTTGGCATATGTATCACAGTTACACATCAAGAACAAAGAGTGCCTTACCTGCAGGAGGCTGCAGCATCGTGTGGGGCCAGAGGCTGGCCATGTGGTCCTGAGACACCTGGCTTCATCAGGCCCAGCATCTCCTGCAGACAGGCCACAAACCTTTTAACATTATCCCACTATTTCACATGTGGAATCATTGACACTTAAGTGATACTTTTTAATATTATTATTGTGCTTTGCTAACATAAACAGTGCTACCCCTGACTATGTTACTAATTCCAACTAAACCCAGATAAAATGAAGTTCCTTTATTATTTTATAACTTTATATCCTGTTGGCCACAGAGGTTCAAGACAGGTGCACATGTGTTACTGACTTGTATCTGTTTCGGGGTGAGCTCCTTGGTCCCACGGAAGACATAGCTTTTTGCAATGCCCTCACAGCTGAGCTCATGCACTTGGATCATGCGACCAAATGTGATGAGCCCCACCAGGGCATTTGGTGGCAACAGGCTGAGAGACATCTGCAGAGATTCCCTCAAGGCCTGCAGGTCCTCCTCCTCTAGACATGTGTCCACTACGTACAGGAAGATGAGTGGAGTTGGGGGACCACGCTACAAAGAAATGCAGAGTTGATAATGATGCACAAGGGTGTATTCTAACATCGCATATTATTCATCTATAATGAATAAATGACAAAGGTACTTTTGTAAGTTGCTCTGGATAAGATAAGCCAAATGCCGTAAATAGAAATACTTAGCAAAGGCAGTGATTATGTATAGAGTTAGGAAAGTCTTTATGTACAGTGTACACTACAGAGACAGCCTGACCATTTACCTGTACTATGTACTCAATGGTGGAGAACTGTGGCATTAGTTCAGCAGGCTGATTCACCTCTGAAATGCCTGCATATGATGGGGGAAACTGAAATGGAGAGGATAATTAGTTTGTGCAATATTTCCTTAAATACCATTTGAATAATTTAGCAATGGCATGTAATGACTTACTGGGTTTCTCTGGAAACAGAAATTGCATGCCCATATCTTAGCCCTGAAGTCCACCTGACTAGAAAAGGAAAAAAACATGCAAGTTATGGCTATGATACAAAACATCAAACATCTACACAACAAAACAAGAAACAATCCCAAAATACAGTCACAGTTTTTAACCCTTTAATTAGATGAAAATTATGACAAATTGGACAAGTGATAAAAAAAAGATAAATACAATTTACAGATTAAAAAAAAAAAAAAGATATTGATTGGCTGCAAAACTGGCAACTGATGACTGCATTAAATCTGTAACCTACAATCATTGTTAGATAATGCATCTTTCCTGGTACTACACCGATATGCCTGTAATGCAGCCATTTTCAATTTCTGCTCATTTCTGCCTTGAGTCTTATCTCCGATTAGAGAAAATAAAATGTATACTCTGACATACAGGTCAGAATTGGCCTTCAAAAAACATCCCACATTCTTAGCCTTACGTTTGGCTATTTCATGTCATTGTTCTGTTGCAAGGTGTAAATGCTCATTGATAGTGGATCTCTGCAGATGCTTCTGTAAAGTCCAGAATTCACCCTGCTCCTGCAACTGGCAGTCAGTTTCTGGCAAATACTGGCACAGGTTAAACATCATCTCACCTGTCTATAAGACTGTGTCCAAATCTAGACTCTGTTCTCTGTAATGTACTTTTTTAACAAACTGCAACCTGGCATTTCTGTTCTTGAGGCTTACAAGTGGTCTGCAGCTTGAGATAAACATGCTCATGTATTCTTCTCTTGTGGCATTGTTTGAAACATATATGCCTACATCCTGGCCGATGTATTGACCTGTTCCACAATTTATTTATTACATACCAAATATTTATAGAAAATAAATTAATATACTTTGCAAGTCAAAAATATAATAAATGTCCTGATCTACTGTTCTCATTGTAAGAGATAACAATGACCCAAGGTGCAAACGGCAAACTTTTGTGTGATAAATGCAAAATCACACAGCTGGCCAAGAAATAACAGAATTAAATTGAAGGGGCCATGTATTTAACCGATGTGATTCCTATATAGTTCATCCAATATAGGAATGTACAAAATTCAAGTTCAGGCTAAATTTTGTAGCTCATAAACTAGTCACTGTAACCCCCCCCAAAAAAATCTAATACGCTAAAATACAGAGTAAAAACAACGAAAACTGTATGATCCTAAAACTGAACGATGAACTGCACTTTGTGTCTTCTTATCATATTGACTATTACATGACTGAATTAAATAGCTGAAAATGGGCCTTATAGATCCTTTATCATAAAAGACACAATAACGTGAAAAAGAATTAACAACTACAAAAACTTAGTTCCCAAGTATCTAAATATTACTGAAACCATTTCAAAAGATTTCACATTTAGCTGCTTGTATAAGGAAACATGATATGATTACAAACAAACAAGTCTCAAGATTAAAGAACCAAACCTTATTGACAAAGGACCAAACTTACCAGAGGGGGTTGAGCACAGCCTTGCAGTTGGCTCGACTGCAAAGCACGGGTTCATAGTGCACAGGAGGCAAGTCAGGTCGCTCTTTGAGAGGTGTGAAGAGGCAAGAGACTGGTACCACTAGTCGTGTGGCCTCTAGCCTGCTGGAGGGCCAGAGGTTCCAGCTGCATCGTACCCCATCACGATCCTCATTCTGCTGAATAAACTCCTGGTAGGTTGTCATTGCTGTTGTGCAGGGAGTCTGTGAGCAACCAGAGAAAGAGTTGGAAATGAGCGACTAAAGAACTGGAATGACTTTTTATGCTACCACCTGTGGGTAACACCTCCTAACTGGAATGACAACATACCACACAAAAACGTAACAGAACAATTTCACTCTAAAACTTCAGCACTTCAAAGAGACAACTGCGTCAGCACATGCTCTAGTAAATATGTTCGTCATTTATGACAGTGGTCCTATGCAGCCACAGAGTGAAAAGACTGCAATGGAAAGATGCTGCTCGAGTCACAGCTATTTTTCATGCATGAAGAAATCTTTCAACAGGTGCCATTTAATCTGTGACACACCTACTGAAATACCCACAACAGAAATAAGTAGTCTGCTGTCTAGATTGCCAATATTTAAAACAACAGATTCAAAATACTGTTTGCAGGTAGACTTTATCCTTTGTTACACTCTGCATAATAAACCCATTAGCCCTATATGAGGTGTGCACATCCTACACTTTATGCCTTGCGCCAATTGATGACAAGCGTTGACACCGCATTGTTTTTGTGTACACAAAAAGCCGTAGTTAGATTATGCAGTGTTAACATTAGCACATTTTCAGTGCTTGCTTCCAAAACAGGTTTGAGAACATGCATCAAAAGGTTTAATGTCAATATTTGTACAGTCTAAAATTGTAACATCAGCATGCACACACAGCTAATAACAGTTAAACTATTCCTACTGTCAATGTCAGAAACATCATATTTACAAGCGCACATTAGCAATGTCATATTTACTAGTGGGAAACTGATTTTTCTTTGAACCTCAATTTTCCTAATTAGGGGCTTGTCAGTAATAAAACAGCTGAGTGTAAATGTTGCCACTAATGCAAATGGTATAAGTTTTACAAGTTAACTGTACATTTCAAATTTGGATACACTTTATGAACAACTTGCACTTACGCTGACAAGCAACAGCAACAAATTTTAAGGGCATACCCCAGAACGTTTGGTCTCGTGCAGATACCGATTTTGTGCAGATATATTTGTGTTGTCTGGATACACTCATCCGCCTGTTTTAATTCATTTTGTGCATTAACAGAAGGGCATCACATAAACAAATTTTTATTTGAAGTGAACTATTAATAGTAATGAAACTAAATAATTGATTCTGCAATCAAAAACAACTTGAACGCATATGTTGTAATTACGACCTCTGAACTCGTCAATGGGAATTTCAGAGGACGACTTGATATGCTCCTTGGTATAATTTTCGAATGGGTTCAAGTATTACCAGTAAGGCTTGCATGTAGGTGAGGCATGATGGGATTATAGATAATTAGCTAATGCTTCAACTTGGCTAACTTTACTTAAACATAGTTTACATCTGCAAGTTATCTAACTAGCTAGCTTGCTTGCTACAAAACCGTAAAGAAAATTGTACTCATCCGTCAAAAAACGACGCCCACTTCTATTTAATAAACACCCGGAAGCACACAAACCTCATTTATTAAAGAAGAAATATCTTCTTTTAACTGGGTTTAGATCATTCTGGAGTAAAACGTAACGAGATCACAATCAAGCTAAATACTTTCAAAAATAACTTTTGGGCCCTGTAATACAGATCATTTCACAATTTAAATGGTATAAACCCCAGGATTTCTTATGGAAAGATTACGAGATAACGTTATATCTTAGCAGTTCCGTATATCTACAGTGGCAAAGCTCGCTATTTTAGCTAGGTTAATTTAGCGCTACCTCACCGAGCTGGAAAGGTAAACGTAGAAGACTTTCAAAACGCAGTTTTAAAATGTTAAGTATGCAGTTTAGCTAGGTAAATTAAAATCAAGAACTCAAAAGATTGAATTTTACGACTGTATTCTTCCCTTCCACTCAACTAGCTAGCTAGCTAGGTAGGTAACTATAGGTATGTTCCCTCAACCCGTTACACTGAGAGTTAGCTAAGTTAGCTAATCCGTACCGTGTGACAGGCTTCAAGCGACAAGGCCTAGGTACTTAAGATAATGCAGACATAACCTACCTTTCTGTTGGATCCGGTTTATATTCTTAATGGAAATAAATAATATATCAGTAAAACTATAAGGACGCTGGGACAAACGGACACTGATCCTGAAAAGAAAACTTTATTGCAAAAGAATCACCGCTCACTTCCACCGGTTCCGGTGCCACCATAGAGTGACGTGTTACTATATATTCTTCATCTTGTCATTGGTCAGTCTGTTGGAACGTGAATAGAAAGTGCTCCACCCACAATTAAACAACAAATAGATGAAATATAAAGGATCGCGCTTTATTTACGGTAATTCTTGTAAAAATTGCTGTTTATCACAATGTATATTAATTTATAAGACAACTGAGACATTTATCTCTACGGCGCTAACCACAGCTGAAGACGTTTAACTGTTCACAGGCCAAGACAAATGCACTGCAAGGTCCAAAATCAAATAAAATATTAGTGCTAATGTTATTCTAATGATTGTCTGATCACACATAGAAAACATTATTGTAAAGTTTGCGTGAAAAACTATTCAAGCGACTTTGCGATTTTGATTTTGGAAAGCTTTGTTATAGGAATCAGCAGTTTTGAAGTTAAATTACAAGGAATGAGCTAATTGCTATTACGCTCAGCCTAGATTCAAGCGACACGTTACCGCAGTATCACAAAGTACACGCGTCCTGACTCAGTTCGAGCTGATTACACGTATCCTGTTAAACATTTTTTAAAAATAGGCTTTTGTTTAATAAATTAACTCTCCATGTACAAAGTACACTTTATATGTATAAACGTATACTCAAGTATTGTAGAAGTTCAGACATGTATTCCTACTGGTCAGAACACATATATAAGTAGTATATAAGTAATTTAATGAGAGGACATAATCTCAGATAAATTAATTTAAAGTACCCTTGACAACAGAAGCTCATGAACTAGAAAGATGATAACCTGGTGAAGGGGAGGTGTTAAGATGCATCTTTTGACAAGTACAGAAATTTTAATAGTCAAGAAATTAAAATGCATGATAAAGTGCAGCAACAGGGTTAACAGCTGAATCAGGTCTGTTCTGAAGTACAGGGGACAATTCACAAATTGTTCTTTTGAGGCCAGCCCATCCTATTCTGTGCTGTATTACACATATTTATTTGTTCATGCTTGCCTAAGACCTTAAGATTACCTGCAATATCTGCGCCCCTGCCCCCTGATATACAGCTAACTTCTGCTGCTGGTGTCCCTAAAGGCCTAGCTAACTTCACGAGACCCCTATAACCAGAGCTCTTTCAACAGGCTTCTCAGTGGGTGCCTTGCTGAGTGGGGCAAACCTATTGGACACGTGAATTGGGGGTATGTAGTGCTCTCATGGGTGAACTGAAGCTCGGCTATTCTGCCGTAGCGTCACAAATTCACGCCGCTGCGAGGGCTGTAGTGCTGGAATTGAGGGCTTGCTAACTTCGTCTAAGGCATCCAGAGCTTGTACTTCTAGTTCCTTAATAGGTCATAACACTTTCTAAGGTCTGCAAGTGCACCTCTATTGCTAGAATCTTCTCCATTAGACTAACAATTAATCTACACTTCTCACAGAAAAAAAACTATCACTAACGATGGATGAAGAATAGCTAAACATTTTGCACTCTGCACACTAAAGGAGAACAGAAGTGGCTTTGATAGAAAAAGAAAAATGTTAACATTACTTATCTTTTTGGTATTTTCTTGGATGTAGTTTTTAATGATAAAGTAGTTTTTGATGTCTAGTGGAAGTTGCCAGTTTCCAGGTAGAATGTACTTAAGTCCATTGGGGCTTCGTCCTCTCAGCAGTTTTTCCTCACCACTGTCGCCATTGGCTTACTCTACTGGGGCTTGCACCTGAACATATGTAAAGCTGCTTTGTGACAACAGCTGTTGTAAAAAGTGCTATATAAATAAAGTTTGCTTTGCTTTGCTTACTGTTAAAAGCTTAAGGTTGAAAAGTTATCTCTGGCTCACTGTTAGAAATGACCAAAGAAACTGTCACTAACTCAATAGGATACACTAATGAATAAATTATCACTTAAGTTTGCAATAAATAATGATCTTGGATGGTTGTTACATTTAATTGTTTTTACTGTACAACACACCAATTTGCTAGCCTACTAGAGTTTAGTGTTATCAGTTTCTACAAAACTGGAAGATATTTTTGTCAATATCAATAAGCAGCCTTCGATAAGTATGTCCTTTGATTGATATTTGACATGGTAATTAATAAGAAGCAAGAAATTGAGGAAATTGAATTGAAGAATGATTAAGAAGTAAATTCTGTCCTGGCAAACAAAGCATCAAAGGATTACTTCACCCCTGTCCTCCCACCCACATGAATAACCTGGTGGTATTTCAGAAAGTAGGTTTAACACACAATAAATTTAACCTTGAACCTTGATCAAATGACTGAATGCTTAGAATCGGTATTCCGCTGCACACTCAGTGATGTTGCTCCACTTAAGAATAAAAAAAATTAGGAACAAAAAATTAGTACCTTGGTGTAATGATCACATTCTCTTTAAAACACTTGAAAAATAGAACACAGTAAGGTACTACACTAAATTTGTAGTCTTCCAGCTTGCATGGAAGGAGAGCCTTCTTAAGTATAGAAAGGCTTGCACATGTAACTAGGAATAAAACTGACACCAGTGCTCAGATTACAACATCACATAGTAGTAATGAGTTCATGAATTCATTCAATAAGAAAATTAAGCATATTAGAGATAAATTCAGAGTATTACTGTAATATTGGACAGATACTTAGAGTTCAGAACAACCAAGCCAAAAAGGACTCTAGAATCCTTTTCACCTATCTAAGAGCCATAACTTAAATCTTCAATCTCATGCTCAAAATCCTCTATTTGCTTACGAGATTCACTGCCCTCACACTTTCTTAAGGATATCCTGCCTGAAGTAATTGAACCTTTGCTAAATTTAATAAACTCTTCCTTGAACATTGGCTATGTACCTAAATTAGGTAAAAATTATTCAAATTAGCAGTAATCAGACCACTTATCAAAAAATCTATTCTCGACTCATGTCAGCTGTCAAACTGTCAGCTGTCAAGCTTGTTCGAAGCTTATATAAATAATATTTCTAGGACCTCCTTTCTCCACCTCAGGAACATTTCAAGGATTAGGAACATGCTCTCTTCACATGATGCAGAAAAGCCATACCATGCATTTATCACTTCAAGATTTGACTACTGTAATGCCTTACTATCTGGCAACTCCAGCTAGGTCAAAATACAGCAGCCAGAGTTCTTAACTAGAACTAGAAAATTTGATCACATCACTCCTATCTTAGCTACTTTACATTGGCTTCCAGTAAAATATTGTATTGATTATAAAATACTTCTAATGACCTACAATGCCCTTAATGGTCTTTCCCCACAGTACCTTAGAGAACCTCTGGTGCATTACGACCCACCACATCTGTTTAGATCAAAAGGTGCCTGCTCTTTACTAGTACCAAGAATAAGAAAATCTACCCCAGGAGACAGAGCCTTTTCCTATAAAGCTCCCACACTATGAATAACCTTCCTGTAAATGTTCAAGACACAGTGTCAATATTTAAGGTGTTATGTCCGCCTGTATATCTGAATTCTGTGTTCCAGGTTTTGCCTCTTCCTCTCTGGTGTCCCCATCCTGATCCACACCAGGTTTTCCAGTGACAAAAGATTTGGCTGAGGGCTCATTGGAGAAGAGTTTCTGGTTGTGGGTTTTGATTTGTTGCTACATTTTGAGTTTTTGTTTGCTACACTTTGTGTATGCCTTTGGATTTGCCCCTTGATTTATGGTTTGTTTTGCCCCTTTGGTTGATTGCTGGATGATATATGTTTCTTGTATCTTGTATGTATATTGTCCTGTATATAGTTTCAAACTGGTGGTAGAGAGTGGCTGCGGGTTGGTTTATCATTGTTCTAACAGTGTAGTCATTGTAAGTTTCTTTTTGTTAGCTTAGTCAGTTGTTGTTTTGTTTCTAGTGTGGTTTTGTTTGTCATGTTGGCCTTGGTCACTCCTGACATGATTGCACCAGTTTATTGACTTTAAACACCAAAAACCTAACTACACTAGATCTTTCCTGTCAAGTTTGTCTGGTTATTCATCCCATTACTCATTTCTACTGTTGTACTACTCAAAACCCCATGTTACGGCCTCCCAGCCTAGACAGGGTCATAACAAAGGCTAGGCTGAAAACCTATCTGTACAGTCAGGCATTTTATTAACTACTTCCCATCTTGGGTAAAGATGTATATCTGGGGGTCCATGGGCATTGACAGTTATGGTAAACTGGGATGTTATGATGCTGTCACTTCACCTCTCTTTTTCACCCAAGTTTGTTGACTGAGAGCGGTAGATTGCTGATATTCCAGGGTGCCTTCATGCATGTGGTTCCTATCCTTTTAGCTATGCTGCCATAGCTAGATCTGCCGGAGTCCATCTTTGCACATTATAGTTCTCTAATTTACACACCGTTGTACCTGAACATAAATAATCTATTCCCTCTTTCTGCTGAGGTACACCTACCCCTGATGTCATGTTACTGAGCCTCAACCCATCTTTGCTGCTATGGCTACTCCCCCCACTCCCTGATGTCCCCTGCTGTAGCCCACCACACCTCCACCCCAGCCAACTACTTCTCCATTGCTCTTGATGGACATTCTCATGCAGGATGGGTTTTAGACATGTGCACAACATTAGGACCAGACTAGCACTTCTAGAAAACTGAATTAGACATGAATTGCTCATTTTATTATGATTTATTAATTTTTCTCTTAAAATTGTTACTTTTGTGGTGCCTGTTGTTGTCCAGAGGAGAATGAGTCCCACCTATTGAGTCTTGGTTCCTCTCAAGGTTTCTTTGTCTTGTTCTAGGTTGTTTTTCTTTGCCACTGTTGTAAAAAGCACCATGTAAATATATTTGATTTGGTAGCTCAGTGGTTAAGGCCCTTAATTGCTAATCAGAAGGTAATCAGTTCAAGCCCTGCCACTGTTGGGCCCAAAAGCAATGCCCTTAACCCTCAATTGCTCAAGTTGTGCTTAGTCATAATTATAAGTTTTATTAGATTAAAGCAACAACTGAATGCTGTAAATGTGAAGATTTCAGCGATCAAATCAACGAACTGTGAGTAGATTGAATTTAAGCATATTCATGGTTAACTTTAAAATCCATCATCAATTGAGCACTGATAGTAGATGTGAAAGATAGAAAACTGTAAAGCTTCATACTGCAGTACTTGGAATTAACATATGCAGACTATTGAGATACTTTAAAAAGGTAAAGCAGAAATGTTAGCAAAGGAAAAACAGTTGACCTTACAAAAGAGATGACAATCAGTAGACAAAGTCATAAAACTACAGAACTGCACATCCTAAAGCCTACTTAGTCATTCAGCATTGGCTATAGATTTTTGCCCTTTTAATTTGGGTTGATTGTGATGATTTTGCATTTTAATATAGCCTATGAAACCCAAAAGCAAGTAAACAGCTTTGATGGCAAAGAAAATGTATAATACATATTTTGAAGCATAATTTAAAATGGTAAGATTTTTACTCATAGCTACTTCATTTCTGTAGTGGTATGCTTACAGTGGTAGTCTTATAGTTGAGCTTCACTCTGTAGATTACAGGTGCACGGTTAATTTCCACAGGCTTTGCATAAGATGATTTTGATTATCTTACATAACAATTATAAAACATAAGATTATATCTTGTAAGTGAAAGGCAGCATATATGAAACATGTTATTGTGTGACAGAGGAGCCAAAGTAAGTTTCATAAAAACACAAAGTTAAGGGTTATATATGATTTATACATTCATTTTGAAAATTGGTAGTGAGAGAAAACAATTTGAAAACCATTTTCTATTATCTGCAAGTAGATGTAGTAGTAGAGTAGTGGTAGCTCAGTGGTTAAAGTAATTGACAAGTATCAGGTTTCCAGTTCAAGGCCAGCCACTAATGGGCCCCTGAGCAAAGCGCTTAACCCTCAATTGTTCAAGTTGTATTCAGTCATAATTGTAAGTTGCTTTGGACAAGCTAAATGCTGTAATTGTATACCAGTGATTTCTCTTAAGTACTTCATCATCTCTACCATGATAGAACATCTCTACCACCTCTGGTCCTTGTGTAGGATAGTAACAAATAAGCCACAATGAAGTATCATGCCTTCTCAGGGGTAACCCTGAGTCTAATCAGGCATTGAAAGCTGATTTCTATCTTGATTCCGGCTCTAGTCCTGCATTGGGATAGTTTTAAACTGGTCAAGCCAAATAAATATATGGATATTTTGTTGACTTTCACAAATTTATGTCCAAGGTTTTACGTTTTAAGTAAGTTGTATAACTTACTTTTTGGAAGACACCGACGTACGGCAAAAGGCCAAGCTTTACTGTTTTTCCACCACCCTGTGTTAAAATCTTAAAGTGGGAAAAACAAAAACAAAATAAAAAAAAATAGAATACCTATGATTTCAATTTGTAGTTAAACCCAGATCGAATCCATGATCTTGTAGTCTATCATGTGAAATGTGATGGTGAAGAACGTTCAAACGATTAAATTGGCTATAAACGGTAAATTAGTAAAGATCATGAAAATATTTAAAAGCCTCATTACTTATTGCAATCGACAACTATTTTAATGCTGCGAAAAAACGTCAGTGTTGTGACCATTAACTCTGGTTTATGTCCAGTAAATAGATAGTAGATTATCTTTACAGCATATGTTGCCTCCACTTATTCTAAACCCGGTTTTTGGAACGGAAAACCCTTTTCCCACGATCTCCGAGTTAACAGATTAAGTTTAGTTGCTAAATTCGCTTTCTGGAATACCCTCCAGCAGTGGACGAGCTAAGCAGAAAATTACCGCTGTGTTTCTCTTACTGAAAGGGCAGCTGGCGAGGGAAAGAGCTATTTTTTAAACTGAATTTTAATCTGTTAGAAACAAAATGAGCCTGTAGATGGCGCTGGGATCAAACTGAACGCGCGCGCACGTTTTGTGTGTGTGTGTGTGTGTGTGTGTGTGTGTGTGTGTGTGTGTGTGTGTGTGTGTGTGTGTGTGTGTGCGAGAGCTCAGTCTGCAGTCACGGTTTCTTCTTTCTTGTGCGTTAGGTGGAGATGCTGCCGCCTCTCATCCTCCATGCTTTGATGGAGCATGCAGACGGAAGAGAACAAATTAGGTGCTTGCAAACTGCAGGGAGCCTCCCGGTCAAGACGTAGGACGCGTCGAATTTAGCTTTTTTTGCATAAAATTAAAATAACTGTCTGGCCTTCACTGCTGACTTGCAACCGATGAAGCCGGTGGTGGAATTCCCATCTCCATCATCAACTGTTGCACTAAGACAAGTGTATTTGCACTGTAAGGCTATGGATATGGATGACCAAACTATGCGTCTTCTGTGACCGGGTATTTGCTTTACTCCTCCTAGTGTAGCTCGACAGACGCCGACTTCCTCATAAATATTCAGTAGGAAGCTGCCGTCGGAACTTATCGATGGATAAAATAACACAGTCCCAGCCACAGATCCAGCTATCGATATCGAAAGCTACAGAACGTCCAGCAGAGGATATCTCAAATTTGTCAGACGAGGACCTCTTGAAATGGAACAAGGAGGACCTGGTACGTCGACTTCGTAAATCTGAAGCTGATAAAATGACCGTTATTGTGGACCATAGCAACCTGATTCGGGAGGTGAATCGCAGCCTACAGCAGCATTTGAACGAGATACGGGGGCTGAAGGTGAGGAGTTGCATTTCTTACAGATGAGATCATAGTTTTAGAGTGCACCTACGCGCACAGAAGGTTGAAGAGGATTCGCTGCTTGTGTCTAGCCACGCATCAATTTCGACAAATTCAGATTAAAGGCTATGTTCACAAAATCGTCACACTTCTAGCATCTTAACACTACTTTACCCATAAAGTGCTGCGGAAATAACATAAATTGAAGAAAAAAAAACAGTTAAAACTTGCTGAGAGGAATAATGTTTCTTTTATGGGATGAATGATATTAGTATGTTATGTCAAGTCATACTGAAGATGAGTAAGGAATAAAAAAATATAGATTGACTGTGCTTGAGTTTCCTTAGTTTAAATTGGTATAAAACTGAAAAGTATAAACTGTAGTGAGTTTTAGAGATTAAATATCCAAATCAATAAGACAACCCCCCAGAAAAACAACAACAACAACAACAAAACACACCAAGGTTGTATCCAAAAAGTAACCTGTATTCTTTTTAGACATTTAATTATGGTAATTATTTCAGTTTTTTACTACAATCCCTCAAATTTTCAGTGCATCTCATGCTATCTGAATATGTGCAGTATAAGGCTATGTCTTATTTCATGTATATTTCTTCTGTTTTACTTTGAAACAAAGGATGTAAACCAAAAGCTACAGAAGGATAATCGAGAGCTACGTGACCTATGCTGTTTCTTGGATGATGACCGGCAAAAGGGCAAGCGTGTTTCACGGGAGTGGCAGCGCCTGGGCCGCTACAGTGCCAGCATCATGCGTAAAGAGATAGCGCTGTACCTGCAAAAGCTGACAGAGCTGGAGTGTAGGCAGGAGGAGGTCATCCGTGAGAACCTTGAGCTGCGTGAGATATGTCTGCTTATGGAGGAGGAGACAGGAGGTGGCAGAGGAGGGATTGGTACTGGACTGGGCCTCCAAAGCCATGTCAGCACAAGCCTAGCTGGGTGTCGCAACTCCATCGACAGCCAGAGTGGTCTGCTTGTACAGGGCCTAATACGGGACGTTGGTGATGGTAGCAGCACCTCCAGTGCTGGGAGTGCAGAGAGCAATGATCACCCACACCACAAGCAGGCTCAACTACAGCCTAGTGTGGGGGCTGAGGGGAGCAGCCTTGAATATCTCCACAAGTCTCGGCTTGGAATTGGAAGAGAAGATAGAGGGGACCTGGCAAGCCCTGAACCTAGAGCTCGGCACCGGAGCACCAGTCTGGATTATCCCTTTGCCCTACCCCAACCTTGCCGGCCTCGTTGTGGCTCCATATCTGTGCCTGACCATCATTTTATGCGTGGATTGAGCCAAGAGAAATATGGCCAAGCACTGGGCTGCAGGAGCCCTGAAACTAACCTGAAGCACTGCTTGGGTCAGGGGCAGATCAGCCCAGAGCTCTACCTCCAGAGGCACAGAGGCAGCTTGGGGAGTGGAATAGGTAGTCTAGAGCACAGGGAGGTGCAGTTGGGTGCAGCAGAACTTCACCATGAAAAAGTTATGCTGGAAGGGGGCAGTCAAGATCTGCTAAGGCACCAGTACAGTGTGAGCCCTGAGCATGGAAAGGTTAGCAGCTCTGGCAGAGAGGTGTCACCACGAAGATCTGCAGGAGATGACCTGTCACCACACCATCAGAGCATCTACAATGGCATGAATGGTGGGTCTGATTGACACAGAGGCATAATGCCATTACCTACTGGATCATTCTAGGTGTGACCATGAGGAGAGTAAAATCAAGATTCTAGAATCTAGACTGATTTTTCAATATTAGAACTGATTCTAATTAATTATAGTAGTATTCAGAAAAATATTCTATCCTTCAAATCCAGTCCTTCAAATCCAGTCTGCTTCTGGCATGTGTCTTTTCAGAGCAGTCAATGGAAGAAGCGATCAGGCCTGTGTGTTATGGCAAACACTTTATTACGTTCTAACAGTGTCAAAATTGCACCGAGCAAACAATTAAACAATTTTTAGGTACACCTACTCAGTAGCTGTACCAAATAGGCGTCCATACACTTTTAGTCAATTGTAAATTCTAATCCAACATTTCTGGCACCACTTGAACCCATGATCTTGGTGCACCATGCACTATTTGCTTTATCAGATGAGTTACATGAATTGTAGTGCTGTAATCTGAAATTTGTTTGCTGACTATAATTGACAGTTCTAAAAATCTTGGTAGGTGTTATTTAGATGCTTTTAAAAAACCTTTATGCTGTTAATGTGCTTGTAAATACAGTTTATGCAAACATTTATGAGTACAGCATAAATTAATATGGATGGATTTATATTGTAGCATCAGCACAGTCAAGAGAAACAATTTCTGCTCATGGAAAACTGCTTTATTGCAACTGCTCACACTTAGTAAAACAAGCAGAATAGAAACTGAACTCTTCATGGGGAAAATAAGGGGAGGGTTACTAAATGCATGAACATCATTAAGACGGTACATTTTGAATACAATAACAAACTAAAAGGAAAAACACATTACAATACTGAAATGTTTAACTAAAAGTCCAGGATACTGGGAGTCCTCCTTTCCACACTCCTGACTATCTTACTCCCCAATCCTGCGGCTTTGACCAGACACTACTTCACCCATGTACTTTTTCATGATGCAATGGCCCTCCCATGGTGACTGAAGCTTTGGGCAATGGGTTTTATAGACACACTTGTGCTCCCGGCAAGAATAGCTGTACTTGGAAGTGAAGGTTGTTTGCTCATTTTTAGCAAGTGCTGGCATTGCCCTGATGATTTCTGGTGAGCTGGTGCTTGGTATAAAGACCACGGCAGAACTCCATGGTAATCCTCTCCATCAGCATGCTGGTGTGATTGCTGCTGCAGTCTTTTCTTTGCCATGCACCTTTCGTAGCAGTGCATGTACAATTACACATTTGTGCAGCAACCTATCTAGTAGAATCTCTGCCGCAGTGTCTTGGCTACACTGAAGTGCACCACACCCAGTAAAGTCTTCTCCAGTCTGTGGAGTGCCAGCAGCTGCCTCACTGCCCAGACATTGGCTCCTCCTACACATAGTACAGCAGCTCATCGTGCATCCTGAGGCTGTTCTTGCCAGCACAAAGTGCCTTACCATTGGGCCTGTGCAGTATCACATCTGCCTGATATTTTTTGTCCTGCCTGGAGCCACCCAAACACCCAGGAGAACTCTGTATCCTCCTCCTGGATAAGCCACAACTCTTCACAGTTCTTTGTCCACTGCGTTGTCAATGTTGATGAGGATGCTACTTGTGCTACACGGCCCATGGGTTTCCACCAAGCGCTACTGGCACTACATGTTCAGGTCCTCTAGAACTGGCAGTTTCACCCACAGAGAGCGAGGGAACTCCTCTCTCTGCTGCTTACTTCCATGGACAGTTTTACTTGTTTCCTCTTTAAGCCCAGCATTTCCATTTTAAGGTTCAGCATGGCGCTGGCTACCACAAGTTAATCCAAACTGAGTATGCATGCATAGGCATGAGCCAGAATTTGTTAACATGGCTCAGACCCCCCCCATCATGACCGGAAGCTGCTCTCTACCACTCTTGTCCACCGTCAGTGACAAGTGACATCCAACATACTAGAGCTGGATAGTCATCGCTTCCCTGTCATCAGGTTTGGCATTTGTGGTGTGAGAGAGTAAGCCTGGATGTAGCAGAAACACTGTCGAGCCTGTGTCAAAGACGGCAGTAGATATGTTCATTCACCACATCATCAGAACGTTGAAGATGAGCTCTGCTCATTCTGCTTCAGTGGTTGCTGAAGGGCCATTTTCAGTGTTATTAAATCATTATTTTGTTTAGGTGGCAGATCCACTAACACTTGCAGCACGTTTCCCTCCAGTGTCAAGCATAGCTGTTTTGCCACGATGGCTGCAGTCCACGTCTTTGCAGCTGTTTGGAGTAGAGTTCCCAGGCACCTTTGCCATTGTCGTATGGACAGCGGATGCCATCTCTGCTGTTGCTGTGCTCCACCATCTCTGTCTTGCTGGGTGCTAGCTGGGCTTCACTGCTGAGCCTTGCCATGCTGCTTTCCTCACCATCTTTCCCAGCCAGACACCTTGCTTTTGACTGGCTGGCCCATTTTTAAAATAGCACATTTGTGCAGAGAACAATACAAGTTAGCATCACTTAGCTAACTATTGAGAAAGACCACCGAGAAAAGACTGGTAGCTTAAAAGGTAAAACTATACGGTAGGCAACTAAAAGTGGTAACTGTGTAACTCAGAATTGTACCAAAATATTTGTATCAAATTCTGGTGAAATTTGAGATTTCATGACGCATTCAATTGTTTCTTAGAAACATAATCTAATTAAACCATTGTGCAACATTTTCCCTAAAACATAAAATTAAATGAGACTCACACCCTAACAGATTAACCCTCATACATAAATTATATACTGTATAGATATTAAACACAAACGCAAATACACATGCACACACAGACACACATCTGAATCACCATTCATAGACGTGGTTGTTGAAGCCAGTGAAAAATAATGGAAGATAAAGGGTTATTGTGACTAGCATAATGAATGCAGTCATGAACACAATTCAAGGATAAACCAGTTGCAATGTAATCACAATACACCTGGAAGAAAAGGGGAGAAAACTGCTGTGTAGCTCTAGAGCTACAGTTATTACTATGAGGAGCCTGCACATTAAGTTGTAAATTCCATGGACTTCCAAATTAATCTGAATGAAGGAAAGCATGTGAAAAATTCCTTACTCACAACCCAACATTTATGCACAGTAATACAGAGTGAAAGGGAGAGACAGGGACACATTTTTAATTCTAGTAATATTACTGTATTTTTACCAAAAATATGAAATCTCCCATGTATGTAATGGATGGTAATTAACAAAACTATTCTTAATCAGCCCACAACTTCCCAGGCTAATTAAATAATGTTTGGTGCGTGTGTCTGTGTGTATGCATGCATGCATGTGAGTAGCATAAGAAATTGCAGAAGTTGGTACTCTTGTTTGGTTTAGAAGAACTGACAAACTACACATTTAACAGTCTATTTACCGAGGTCCTGTCTGCATGTCCCAGTCTGCTTTGGAGCAGTTCAAATACATATACATTTTTATTTCATTCGGTTATCCCTCATGAGCAAACATCTTTCATAAGTCTTCTCAAATAATGTCAGGATCTTACTTCATAAGATTTGATCCAAACAGATTTTGCTGAGTGATTGTCTAATATACAACCATGGCTAAAAATTTACTCCACATCATCGATATGCAGTCCAACAGTTTCAGAGGTGGTCAGACAAGAAGCAGTGTTGGTGCCGATTATGTTAAAGTGTTAAACAAAACCATGTATCTAATAAAATGGCTGTAACCCTACGGTTGTCAGGAAGACCCATAGCGCTGCAACTACCAACCGCACTGCAACTACACAAGACATTCATCAAAATGACAACATATGAGCTATATTTCAGAAGTGCAATGCAAATTCAGGAACGCTATACAAATTCCCAGAAACAGTTTATTCAGAATGACGTGCAACATTTTGGAAACAAATTCAGAAACACTGCAAATCAAATCAAATGTTTACAGGGGAACATGAAAACGGACTATTCTTGTGCATGTTACTACTGCTAGGTTGTAAAGAACGCTGATAAAACACCACAAATATACAAACAATATAAACTAACCCCTCGAGTATATAAACTACCTAGCTAAATTCAGAGTGTGTTACTATTTTACTATCCAGTTCAACCTAATTATCTAATACAACTCAGTTTGTCCATATGCCCACATTTATAGTGTTATTTCAAACCATGTTTTGTGTGCATGTAAAAAGACAACACACTTCAGATAAGATAGTAAGAAAAAGACAGTTGAGCAGCTGGTCATTGTAGCAGACCAGCTAACAAAACTGGTCATTGTAGCAGATCAGCCAAACTATCAAACTTCAATGAAAACATAGCCTGTTGTGTAAATTATCAACACACTCTGAATGTACCTAACTAGGTATTAAGTCAGAAACCTAGTTTGCTAAATTGGATTTTTTCAGCAATCTTTAAGGCTGCATTCTGTACAACATAACAACAGCAAATATGCAAAATACTTGAGCATAGAAACATACCCAGGATAAAGCCAAGCATAAAGAAAGACTAGCTTCTCAATGTGAGAGAAAGAGATGTACCATTAGTATGGTGCCACGGGGTGTAAATAGGGAGAGGTGCACTAAGGAACAGGTGTGTGTAGTTGGTCATCAGTACACAGTTGCAGGTGAGCTGGGTCATGATTGGAGAGATTGGGAGGTGTGGGGCTCTGTGATTGGAGATTGTATGGGTGTGGTCTCTGCCCTATGATTGACTGGATAGTGAGGACCCAGGTGGGTCACAGGCCTAGAAGTAGTATGAGTGCGGTGGAAAGATGACACCAGATCCAGGCCAAGGATCTGACTGGCTGGTACCCAGCTTCTTTCCTCTGGTCCATTCCCCTCCCAGACAAACAGGTATTGCAGTCTCCCCTTGGTGGCCAGCAAGGAACTACCAGTGTGTGCAGACTCACCTCCCACGTTCCGTGATGGTGGAGGACGGGCAGGCAGGTCAGTGGACTTCAAGGGTCCTGGGATGACCAGCTTAAGGATGGAGACATGGAATGAGGGAGACACACAGCTACCCACGTTGACCGGTAGGTGACCTCATTAATGTGACGTGTAGTATGGGGCCAACATACTTGGGGTGTAGCTTACCATGGGGGCATGCTCTCCCATTCCTCATGCCTACCCACACCTGATCTCCCAGCTTATAGGAAGCTGACTATCTGACGTTGATCAGCCTTCCACATGAAGGTGGTGATTGTGGACCGCAGATTGCTATATGTTCCCTCCCAGAGTCAATGGCTTTCCCAGAACCAGGACTTGAGTGCTGGCAGACCTGAGGAGGAAAGGGTCCATGGATATAGAGGTGGTTGGAATCCAAAAATACTCAAATGGCGAGAGCCTTGTCAAGGTATTGCACAAGGAGGTTTGGGGGTATTCTGCCCAAAACAGAAAGGTTTCCAGGTGTTGATGCTCACCTGACAGAAGAGTTTTAGGAATTTCCCTAACTCTACCTGGTCATTGGCTGGATGGTACCCCAACGTGAGGCTCTTTATCTTAAATTTGTGTGCAAGGAAATCTTTCCACACACTGGATGTGAATTGTACCCATCTGGATATGATGTCCTTAGGGAGCCTACACTCCCAGAAGATGTCCAGGGTCACATGGAGAGGCACAAAATGGATTATTATAGTGAACCAATTAACAATGGTAAGGGTGTAGATCAATGACAAAGTCCACTGCTTTGTGCGACTTTGGCCTGTTTGGTTTTGGTTGTGGAATTAGCTTACATGCCAGGGGAGTATCTTGCCAATGGGACAGGTGTATCAGGCAGAGATGTACTTCACCATGTCTTTTTGCATCGAGGATAACAGTAGCATGTGAAGAGGAGTAGGCCAGTGCACACTGATCCTGGATGTGTAGTGCTCAGTGATGTGTGAGTCCAGGTTATGAGGGGGGCTCAATGGCACATACAACTTACCAGTGGGGACAGAGAGGATGGAGTTGGCATGTAAGATAATATGGTCTATGTGACCACTCAGTGCTCCCAAAGATGCAAGAAGGGAGTAGGACGGTTCCTGGCTGGTAGATTGTGCATTATCTCTGTTGGAGAAGGCATCTCCTTTTGTATTCTTTAACCCATGGCAATATGTGATGGGGGGGGGGGAAAACATGGGGGGAACAAGGGACCACCGGGCATTGAATTTAGGCATATCACTGTTTGCAGCAATTAGAGATATAACCAAGAAGGTGTGCTGGGTACCCTTCAACTAGTGCCTCCATTCTTCAAAAGCCAACTTGATGATGACCTGTTACCTACTATATAGTTACTCTCTGCAGTGTAAGCTTCTTAGAAAATAATGCTACAAGTCCCATTCTTGGGGCTGGCCACAGAGTGTTGAGAAAACACTGTACATGTCAGAGGCATGGGCCTCCACAATGAATGGCTTGGATAGGTTGGTATGCTGAAGTACTGGAACAGTGATGTATTCAGAGTTACAAAATGTTCTCAGGTTACAGGCGTACAGCGTACACAGTTTTCCTTTTCTTTAAGACGGTCAGTCAGGGGCTTATCTATCAAACCAAATGAATGGATAAACCATATATAAAAATGAGCCAAACCCAAAAACCATTGGAGTTCCTTAGGTGTATGGGGTTCTGGGTGACTGCCTTGACCTTACTGGGCTGCGTCTGTACTGATGGTTGTACCCTATAGGCTCATTTCCTCTGCCAGATCTGATTCGTTCACTCCGTTCTTTTCTAAAGGCTTCACATTTTTACATTGTTTGAGGAGATTGAGGAGATATGAGATGTGAGCCAAAGTAAAATAATGTAGTTTATGTGAAGAAGACAGAAAATTTGGAGAAAGCCAAAAACAAAGCAAGACTATAGCTTCTCAATGAGAGAGTGAAAGACAAAGCATTAATCTGTGCCAGACTATTGTGAAGCTCATAGATAAGGATGAAGGGGTTTTAAGCAAGGAGGGGTACAATAGGGAACAAGTGTGTGTAGTTGATCCTCAGTATTTGCATGAAGGTGAGTAGTGACATAGTTAGGAGGTGTGGCGAGATCTGTGACTGGACCTCGTGCAGGTGTGGTCTCTGTACTGTGGTGTATGGTCTGTGTCCTGTGATCGACTAGATGCCAAATGCAATGTGATACTTCAGATGACATAAGAGGCTACAATCCCCAGATTTTCCATTTTGTGCCTTAGGGGCATTTTGAGTCAGCTCATTTTATGTCAGATGAGGGGCAATACTAGGCTACACATATTACACATGGTCTAATTGCATTTAATTTGTTTTTATTATTGGGGAGAGTTATTTATGTCAAGATGACATTATCTGTTTAATGGAAGATAAGATAATAGGAGTAAATCACATGACCGTCAGCCATTAACAAATTACAAATGTCCTTATGTGTTTTAAGATAACAGTGCCTCCAGTATAGCTTTATCATTGTCCTGGTTCTCGTTAGAAATGCTGTGGACATTAGTCACTGTGACAACAGGTTCTAGTGTCAGCCCCACTGGGGTCAGCTTTAATATTTCCAGATCCTCTCCTATGCGCATCTGGACTTTCTCATATCACCTCACTGATGGTGTAGCAGTATTACCTTCCTGCATAGTATGGTGTAATTGCAAATAATTCAAAATAAATTTATTTCATTAAAGGCTGGAGAAAGATCAGCTGAAAATAGAGTTTGTCACCTTTAAAAATTAACAATATTGCTAAATCTAACACTAATCCTATAATACATTATAATGTACTTGCATTTATTATGTTAAATTATAATGGACTGGCATTTTGTGTTGCAGTGAATTAATGTTTTTTTGTTTTTTTTTTAGCATAATTACCACTACCAGCTCTACCAACTTCAGTTCTTCTGGAAATTTGGGCCTAGTTCAGGTTATAGGATTAGACATGATTCAGTAGTGAAAGGTTTAGGTATGCAACCAAAAATCTGTATCCTCTTAAACACTATCTTTATGTCATATGCAGCCTTACTACCAAAATCACAAACATGATTTTTGATGAGGGATTAAAGTTATACTGATGATGTACTGTAGCTATATTACATAACACTGAATTCTCCTGAAAGAGGTTTTATTTTGTTGGTTTGTTGCAAGCATGGTGTCTGTCTGCAGAGAATTCACTGTTATTCTGACAAAGTCCTGAGATTTCTTAGTTTTAGATTTTGAGTGTTCTCTAATGCTCGTGTGTATGTCAGTGTAAGCAGGCTATTGTGTGAAGACACACTAGTTCCCTCTGTCCCCCGCCCTCCACTGTTTTTTTTCTCTGTCTTTTCTTTTTGCTGAGCCTGCACTCTTAGAGAATGAAAGTGTTGCTGTGTCTTTTATTTTTGCAGTGCAGCGATGAGGTCCCAGAATAATCTTATTTATTCCCATGTTAACCATATATTCCCATGCTAATCTTCTTTAGATTAGTTAGACTGTGACATAAAAACATACTTCCCCTTAACTGTTCTGATGTTTCTAATTTGGCCCTACAAAATACTCTTATTTCCCTCCTACAGTGTTTATAATACCAGTGTTTGAAAGGCTGATAATACAGAGGCAATGCTCCTTTGGTCTCCTGCTCATCCCACCCTAGGGAGACTATGACTTGTGTATATGTGCAAATGTGAGCACACTCTCCTCTGTGACCTTGGGAGATGCTCCTGTCTGATTGGAGCACTAAATATAGCCTTTGGGATGATGGCTTTCTCATTGTTTACCTCCAAATATACAGAATGCTACCGCTGCTGTACTTTTATATGAAACACTGAGGAGTAGAGATGCTCTAGAACCACTCTATAGTAACTAGTTGCCCTATTACAACCATTACATTTCTATATGATTTGATTTATATTGAATATATTCTACATTTAAGACCTTCTATATGTACAGCACTTTGTTTCTAAGAGTTCTTGTGACCTTTCTACTTTTACGACTTAACTGGTTCCATTCAATAACACCTCTCCATGGATTACCCCTAAATGTAAAAAAAATAAAATAAATTACAGGTAGTCATGTTGATTGTTGTAACAGTGAGCAGTAAGGAGACAGACGCATGTGTGGAGAAGAGCAAGATTTATTAGGGGCCAGAGTCGTTATCACAGTCCAGGGTCATTGAGCCAATATCATGAATACAAGGATATATGATTAAACAAACAAAAACACACAAAGGCGAACAGGGGAAGCAGGCTATAACAGAGACTACGAAGAACTCGGAACTTGAAAAACTGTCAGACTAGAATACACAAGGAGTACAAATTTACAAGTATACAGATACAGGTGTTCAGACATTCAATAGACATCCATACATCCAAACAGCCAAGACACAGGGCAAAAGACGGTTTAAAAACATGAAATTAACAAGACTGGAAATGAGGAATAGGTGTGAAAAAACAAACGAGGGGTGGAGAAAACAAAACTACGGAATGGAACCAAAACACAAAACAGGGAAACCATGGAACAGGGACGCTAGGAGGGGCTAACTGTAACAATTGTGCACTGCTTTTGTTCCTCTGTCCCTTCCTTCAGATGAATAAATTAACTGATATATGAACAAATTTCAACTGCCCCTCTAATATTTATCATAGAGTCCTGACAGGACACAACACTATCTAGTATGGAAACAGCACAAAGTGTGACCATACAGAGAGTTGTGCAGACTGCAGTTATATTTACATCAGGTTCTGCAGGAACTAGACCAGGAAAATTACCAAAGACTCCAGTCAATCTAACTACAGCCTGTTCTTTGAATGCCATTGGCAAAATGCTATTGCAGCTTGAGGTAAAACACTGGACTCAAGAGGAGTTAATTTCCATAAAGAGTTAATATTCTCAATGTTTGACCCACAGATGAATTGTTACTTCTTACACCAACAATGGACTTTACAGATTGCTCTTGCAATATTACAGACACTTTAGCATCTCATTTATCTCTCTCTATATAAAACACTCTAAAGTTTCCTCTTAAAACATATTCTTCTAAAACATATTCTTCTAACCTGCTGCAAACTGTCCTTTGCACATTGTCTGTTGGAAAAGTGGTTAGTTTATTTTGCGTTTAACACAAATCTTGGAAGCTTGCAGCACGGCTCCTTACTGCAAGTAATGTTCAGTTTGATGTTTCTTATATGTAACAAATAACCTTAACTTGTAAGGTCAGGCATGGACATTGAATGAGAAGGTGTGGCATTCCACTGGAATTTGATCCATTTTTAGAGGGAAAGAACAAAGACTATAAGTATCCTAATATTGCCATGTTAGCAAGACATGTTTCCCACTTGAGGGTACATTTTTACTGTCAGTCAATCTGTTCTCTCTGCATATCATCTCTCTGCATATGATGAAGATAAACTGATTTTGTTTAAAAAAAAAAACATGAATAGCACACATAGCCTAACTACAGAGCAGGTCAATGATACTGAATGCAATATTGTTTTTTTCTTAATGCTGTAATGCTCAGTTTATTGAATTTTAAGATGTAGCTATACAGTCTACAATTTTATTTATTTTAATGATGAGTCATAATAACACATATGCACACTCATATGCAACATGTAATTGTTAATCACACTTAGACTTACTCTTTTATGTCCAAGAAAATTACCTTCACAAGCACCTTGAAAAAATAACAATATTAACAGTAAATAAGTTACCATTTATGGTATATCATATTGTCATTCACATAGAAATAAATAAAATTTCTGTATATTGTTACACCCCTAGAGTGGTGCCTCCAGAAATATTTAATAGGGGTAGCCAGATGGGGCCACTGAAAATCTTGGGGTGGTACACCAAAACAAAAAGCCTTAACTGAATTTCAGGAATTCTATTATATGCATATAATAGCCTTTTGTGGATACTGAAATGTTCACCTTGGCACAAAACTGTACACCTGTCTTGCCCTTTACTTTTCTTCTATTTAGGGAAGGTGAAAAAAAAAAGCCAAGTTTTTGTTTTTTCTTATTTATTTTTCTTTTTTCTTCAGTATGAACTGAGTTTTTCACATAGCAGCATTAACAAACTATCACAAAAAAAGAATGAATACAATTAGAATACAGAAAGTCAGAGAACTAAAAATAGATGAGTGTACCTCACAATATCAGCCACATCAACTACAATGCAAAGCATCATTACATTCTCATTCTCTATTCTTAAAAAACATGGCCTTGATTCCACTGAGCTCACAGACCTACCGATCTAATCTGTGTTTCTATACAAACTACCAGTGTTACCTGCTCAACTTCATTGTCAGTTTTCAGAAATTCCAAGGTTGGTTTCCATTTACTGCATATTATCAAAACAGCACCTTCTCTCTGCTGACATATAGCAAAACTGTCCCCCAAGAGGACTACATTACCCATAATCCTCCAGTCCATTCCCTGTCCCCAGCCTATTAGTGTCACATGTCCCATTACCAGTAATGGTTTATCTTTTTAAACCTACATGTGTTTGTTAATCTTTGTGAAGTCTCACTCAGCATTGACTATGTATATGCATATGCATTACTAAGCTACTGTAGTTGGGGCAGTGGTAGCTCAGTGGTTAAGTTACATGACTTGTAATTGGATGGTTGCTGGTTCAAGCTTCACCTAAATTACCAGTGTTGGGCCTCTGAGCAAGGCCCTTAACCTTCAATTACTCAAGTTGTACTCAGTCATAATGGTAAGTTGCTTTGGATAAAAGTGTCAGCTAAATGTTTTGTTGTACCTACCTGATTGTTGTGGTTTTGACCTTATGCTCATCCTCCTCATTTTTGCTCTTTTTCTGTTTTTGTTTGCCATTTTGTGTGCTGTTTCTGTCACTGGACCTGGATTGTTTTTGGATCTTCCTGTTGTGTTTTCATTAAAATGACTTAATTTTAACAGATTCCACTTCTGCTCATCAAACCTGACAATTCTTGGCCATTAAAATCACGTGACAATCTATGAAATCAGCATTTTCCTGTGAAATATTTGAAATGCAGAAAAACTGGGAAAAATATTGGATACATGCCTTAACTGGATAGCTCAGCATTAATTGACAGAGCTCATCCCTACTGCTATGGAGATGAGTCAAATGAGAATATTGTGCACAAGTTCATTTGATTTCTGATGTGGATTTATATTAAAAATAAAAAGAAACATTGACTTTCCTTGTTTGAACAAAAACCTTTTGTTGAAATTAAAAACATATGTTATGGACTTTGTTTGAGGCTCACTATAGCATGGTGTTGCCTGTTGAGAGAGAGCTGTGTCAAAACACAGAAAAACACTCTTATTGCTGTAAGAATGAAGCCTAACATTAACCCCTGATAATTAACCCCTGTTAATTGCAGGCCAGCATGATGAAGCTAAGTTACCATATTAGCTATGTTTTTATCTATTTACGTAGTTATGTACTTATTTATTAAATGTAGCATTTGTATTCTAAAATCTGTGAAATCTGTACTTTTTGAAAAACTAAATTCATTAAATTAACAAAATTTCCCCAAGAATTCATTAGAGCCCGACCTATAATATAAATATACTGAGGCACAGGAGACAACAGAAAATATATCATCTGCTTTATAAGGTTTCTTATATCTTTTTGCAGCTTGGATATCAGCAGGTTGCTGCAGCAGTAACTGCAGAAATGTGAAGAATTGGGATAGGTGAGTGATGTGTAGGACAAAAGTTGGTTTGTTGGTTTCTTTTATAAACTTTGGTTCACATGTGTAGTTATTATGTCAGTGTTTTCTGTGTTTATATATAAATTATTCTCAAAAAGTCACTCTGGTCAGAACATGCATTTGCCAATACTTAAAAGGATGGACAACAGTATGAAGAATACTATCATTTCACATTCCATATTACTCTTATAATATGGATAATGTTTATGTTATAACCTTATAGTAGCATTTAAAGTAGATGCGCTTCACTCATTAAGACTCAAAAACAGCTGAGATATTCAGTTCATCAGCACAAATTGCTTTTAGATTGGTATTTTTTACCTGTCCAGCAAAAAACAGCATCAATTTCAATCTGGGAGAGGCCACACCAATATCTATCCTTTTCTTCTACCATTGCCTGTCACAGTTTAGTTTTGCTTCTTCATATTCCCCAAATTCAAGTTGCCATTTCAAAGTATAAACACAAAAGTGTAGCAATATGAACACCTCAATAAATTGGCAATTAAAATTGATAACTGGGCAACTGTCATGATTAACAGAGAACTTTTAAATATTTTAATCAAAGGTTGATTAGTTAATAAGTGCTATTTCAGTCTCAATAAAAGTTGCATGTTCTGCAGTGTAGTCATTGATCATCTACCCAAAATGAGAAAAACCAAGCACAAACCATAAGCTTTAAGACTAATAGGATGTTTATTGATTAATCAGCAACAGTATATTAACACATTCGAAAAAAAAAAGGAATTGATGGAGAGGTTAATAATCTAAAATAGAGCTACCACAAAGATTCCCTAAAATAGAGCTATCACAAGACAAAACTAACAAATCTAGATTAACCAAACAAGATTTATAGTGAACCAAGTGTGATTAAAACAAAAACAAAACAAAAAAAAAATCAAAATCTTTTTTTAGTTGTCTTTATCTATGGTGATAATAATTGTAAAGATCATGGAAGGTAAATATTTGTTTCACATATATAGAAAGATTTGAGTTGTCCATACCTTTTAATTATGCTTATCCTCAGAAAAGAATAAAACAGGAACATTTATTTTAAAGCTGTTTTGTCTGTACTTTCCATTAGAAATAGAGTAGCATAGAACAATAGAAATAGAATAGCATAGGTTATAGTAAAAGTTTTTTTTTAATGCAGTTTGTTTGGATTATATAACATTTTGTACCAATGTACCTGCACTGATCACTAAAACCTCATTCTTTTTAATTAAACCACAGTTTTGAGACCTCATCTTGACCATAGCCTTTCCTGGAGCTTTTAAGGAGAAGTATTGTGATGTAGTGGAACAGATGTCAGAGACAAATAGATTATTCAACTGTCAAATCCATCCAGTTCACTCCCATGAGGCCAGGCAAGCCCTATTTAAGAGCTCATTTTTACATTTTGTCCAAAAAAAATTTAATTCATCATTATTTATATGATGATGATTATCATGGTGATGATAATACTTAAAGGATTTCTCATTGGACAAGTGGTATATATGAGACTTTTTCTGTCATGCAATCATTTCTTTCTTGTGAAAGAAAGCACAAATAAACACACATACAAATCCATCAAAATCTGTCTACAGATTATATCAGTTGCATTTTGAGTAATGAAACACCATGCTACTTCTGTCTTCCTACCTTTTGCAGTACTTCTTTCCTGTAACCCCTTTTCTTTTGTTAGGTGAGACTTCATTTCTGTACCAGTCACAGTTGCATTAGAAACAAAATGTGCTTTATCACTTGAATTCTAGTTCATATTTTTGCAGTTTCTTTTTAGGGGTATTTTAGACTGATGTTCATTTTTCTGGCCAATACATAGATATTGTTATCATGGCTGTTAGGGTTTTCCTCATACATGTTTTCCTCATGCATATTTTTATACTAGTGTCACTATTTTTGCCTATGTATGTAAGGTTTAATGGAAATCATAGAGAGGTGAACCATTCTTACATATTCATAGTCCCATCAGTGTTGTGTGTTAGTTGTGATAGGTTTATGTATGAAAAATATTTATTTTCTTTGCTGTATTATTCTTTCTGTCATACCTCTTGTACACTAGAAAATAATGTGTGTAGTTGATTGTTTTATATGTTGTTTTATATAAGGAAATTCAGTAAAGTTTTATATACTTTATGTATATAGTATAATTATTATTAACTTACAATTAATATTATAGTAAATATGTAAATATATATCTATGTGATAAAAAATAAAGAGATTTCTTTACCTAAATATGGAGTTTACTGTTGATTACAAATGCTACAAAATTCTACATATCTTATATATCACTCACCCTTTTATAAAACTGGTGACACTGTCCAAAGACATTCCACATGCTACATACATTATGATAATAAGAAAACAAAAGTCAAGAAATTACTGTTTTTGCATGTAAGTTTAAAATTTTCCTTAAACACCAGATTATAAAATTCTTGGTGGTCATATGACTATTTTTACCAGTGGCATTCTATTTGTCCGTAATCTATTTGGCCCTTATATTTGGCCCAGATTTTTGCAAATTCTAAGGGCATTATGGCCAAAATTCCCCCTCACTAAATTTATTGCAAAGATAGCCAAAACAGTAGGCTTGCTATGTAATTCAACATGCAACAATAGGTATTTTACTGACCAGAGATAGGATGGATAAATGTAGTTTGATATGAACATGGAAGACCCAATAAATTATCATCAGTAAAGGGATATGTGATCAATAACAACAACTGACACCTGTCACAATTAAGTCTTCACAGCATTTTTATTGGGCAAGATGACATTAAAATTCTCTCTATCCTTTTAGTTAACTAGTTATGACTGCTAACTAAAATGATAAATTATGCTGGTATAAAGTATTGTGACCAGTATTGTGTTATTCTGTATTTACCTGCTGAGAAAAATGCCTCAGTTCTTTCTTGGCCTGCTAGCTTACAAGCAAAGTGCTGCATAGAGTGCCAACATATTTCATGACACACTTCAACATATTTCTTTATTTGATACAGGAAATACAAGTGCTGCTGGGCCTTTTTCATCACTGCAGTGCTATGTATGTCCCATTTGAGATCTTTCTGAATGGTGGGTCCCAGGAATACTGTGCTGACTGTGGAAACGTCTGAAAGGTCTGAAATGTGTTCACCCACTCTCATGTAATGTTTCAAGAAGTTGTGGATACAGTAGCAGATGGATGGTGGGATGTTGACCTTCCACGGGTTATCTAGTCAGGAATTATGATAATGGCAACATCTACAGTTCTGTTAGCTTTATATTTGAACTGCAAAAGGTCCTGAAGAGCGTCAGTCATGAACCTCAATGGTCTCTCAATCACATCTTCTCTAACAGACCTTGGCCTGAACTAGCTGGAGCTTGTTTAGACAATAGTACAGCCAGATAGAAAGGCATTACAGTAGTCCAATCTTGAAGTAATAAATGCATGGACTGACTTTTCTGCATTATGTGAGGAGCACATGTTCCTAATCTGTGAAATGTTCCTGAGGTGGAGAAAGGTGGTCCTAGAAATATTATTTACATAAGCTTTGAACGAGAGACTGGGATCCATAATAATTCTAAGATCTTTAACTGTTAGAAAAGATCTGATTGGGAGATCATTGAGGTTCATTGAGTAATTAGAGAGTGACCTAGCTGTCTCTGGGCCTAATAGAAGCACCTCTGTTTTGTCAGGACTAAGTGAGAGAAAGTTCCTCAACATCCAGTGTCTGATCTCCTTTATGCATTCGTCAAATATACTAAGGTGATATATGTCCTCTGGTTTGGCTGAGACATATAGCTGAGTATCATCAGCATAGCAGTGGAAACTAGAACAGTGCTTACATATGTCACCTAGAGGTAGCATATATAAAGAAAAAAACAAAGGCCCTAGAACAGATCCTTGTGGGACACCATAGCTAACCTTGTAGTATGCTGAGAAGTCTCCATTTATGTTAACAAACTGGGAGTGACCAGCTAGATATGATTTAAACCAGGAAAGGGCTATTCCCCTAATCCCAACAACATTTTCGAGTCTATCTAGTAAAATGTTGTGATATATAGTGTCAAATGCGGCACTCAGATCAAGCAATATGAGCAAAGAGCCATAACTCTGGTCATAAGCCAACAACAGATCATTAACTACTTTAATCAGTGCTGTCTCTGTACTATGATGGACCCTAAACCCTGACTGAAAGACTTCATGTATCTGGGTCTGATTCAGATATGAGCTTAGCTGCTGAACTAAAGCTTTTTCTAGGATCTTGGAAATAAATAGAAGGTTTGAGATCTGTAGTTTAAAAACTGACATGGGTTGAGGTTAGATTTTTTGATAAGTGGTCTGATTACTGCTAATTTGATTGATTTAGGAATGTAGCCAAGGTTCAAGGAGAAGTTTATTAAATTTAGTAAAGGTTCAATTACTTCCGGTAGGATTTCCTTTAGAAAGTAAGTGGGCAGTGAATCTAGTAAGTGAGTGGAAGATTTTGAGTGTGAGATCAGAAATGTAATTTCTGGCTCTTGGATAGGTCTAAAGGATTCTAGAGTCATTTTTGGCCTGGAGGTTCTGATCTCTAGGTAGCTGCCTGATGTCATGTTAATATTGTTAATGTTATCTCTAATGTGCTTAATTTTCTCATTAAAGAAATTCATGAACTCATTGCTACTGTGTGATGTTGTAATCTGAGCAATGGTGTCAGTTTTATTCCTAGCTAGATGTGCAATTGTAATAATTAGAAATCTAGGGTTATTTTTTTGTTATTTTCTATTAGGGTCCAGAGATAAGATGTTGGACCAGTAATAAATGTTTTTCTATACATGAAAAGGCTCTCCTTCCATGCAAATTGGAAGACTACAAGTTTATTGTTATGCCATTTACATTCTATTTTTTGTGTTTTGTTCTAAATTGTGAATGTGTTCTTTATACCAAGGTACTAATTTTTTGTCCCTAATTTTTTATTATTATTAAGTGGAGCAACATCATTGAGTGTGCAGCAGAATACTGATTCTAAGCATTCCGTTCCATGGGGTATCCTAGTCACAAATGATAAGTCTGGGAGATTCACAATAAATCTAGGTGCAGTGGCTGGCGTGATCATGTGTCTGGTATGATAGTGAGATGAGGTTACTATATTGTGACTCATAGTAGTTCAAATGAAATTACAGAATTGTCTGAGATGGTATCTGACTGGGGTAGTATAATTATGTTTTCTATGTCTACACCGTATGTCAGTACTAAGTCAAGTGTATGTCCACCAGAGTGTGTGGGTTCTCTTATGCATTGAGTGAAACCAATTGATTCTAATATAGAACTAATGGCTGATCTCAGAAGGCCTTGGGCACTATCCAAGTGAATCGCCTACAATAAAGGCTCTTTCTACTAGAGTGACTAGATTAGAACAGAAGTCTGCAAATTCCTTAATACATTCTGAATAGGGATCTGGTGGCCTGTAGATTCCAATTAGTGGAAGAGGCTGTGTGGGCTTCTTATTGCTGGCGACATCATTTATGCTGGCAAAAATAATTTCAAAGGACTCAAAATCATAACCACCTTTCTGGTTTTTGCCTAATATATCAGTATAAATAACTGCAATGTTGCCTACATGGCCAGTTAGATGAGGGCACTGTATGTAGCTGTAGCCAGAAGGACACACTTCATTTAAATCTATGTACTTGTTTGGCTTGATCCAGGTTTCTGTTAGGCAAAGTACATTAAATCTATGATCTGTTAGGATTTAAATTATCAAGAGCGCATTAGATGTTAGGGATCTAACATTTAGTAATCCCATCTTTAGATAAAAGGTGCAGGCAGTGTTCTTTGAATCAATTACTTTAATACTAATTATGTTATTAAGATATATTTTTCTTTGTTTTATGTATTTCTGCTTAGCTTGGGGAACAGACACAGTGTCAGTATGATGAACCTTGGGTGATGCCACGTAGCAACCAGCAGACCGTTGGTTTAGGCTCTTTGTCTGCTGCCTGGCTTCTGCTCATAGATTGTCATAGATTAACTAGGTGTCATGAGACTATGCCTTATGTCACAGGAAAGGAGATCAGCGCCCTTCCTAGTAGGATGGATACCATCCCACCCTAAAAAGCCAGGCATATCCTCGAAGGTGTTCCAGTTATCTATAAAGCCCACACAGTTTTGTGAGCATCACTTGGGCATCCAGCAGTTCAGCGAATTTAACCGGCTGTACATTATATTGCACTGCATTGGGATGGGAGCAGAGCATACTACAGCATTAGACATCTCCTTCACTAATTGACACAATTCTTCAATGTTATTTTAGTAATCTCTCACTGACAACAGCGTATATTATTAGCTCCTACATGAATAGCTATCTTAGACAACCTATGCTTGCCTAAAACCTTAGGATTACCAGCAATGTCCGGCACCCTGGTATACAGCTAACTACTGCTATTTGTGTCCCTAAAGGCCTAGATTATTTCATGTGTCACAAAATAGAGTCCCCTATAACTGAAGCACTTTCAATAGGCTTCTAAACGGGTGTCTCGCTGAGTAGGGCAAATCTGTTGGGGATGTGTAGTGCTCCTGTGGGTGAGCCAAAGTTCAGCTATTTTGCCATAACCTCACCCATTCACCCCGCTGTGAGGGCTTTAGTGCTGGAGTTGAGGGCTTGCTAACTTCCCCTTAGGCATCCAGAGCTTGTACTTGTAGTTCCTCAATAGGTCTAACACTTTCTAAGGTCTCATCACACCACTCCTCTCTTAGCTTCTTTACTTTGAAACCCAGTAAAAATTTGTATTGATTATAAATACTTCTAATAACCTTCAAAGCACTGAATGGTTCCAGTACCTCAGAGAACACCTAGTGCACTATGTGTCACGGCACGGCCCCTCCCCCCGAACGTCTCCTTGTATGCATTGAGATTTATGGTAAACTGGGATGTTATGATGTTGTAATTTCACCTCTCTTTTGTCACTCAAGTTTGTTGATTGAAAGTGCCTGTGTTTCCTTCTGGTTATATCCTTTTAGCTGTGCTGCCATAGCTAGATGTTCTGGAGTCCACCTTTGCACATTATAGTTTCATAATTTACACACGATTGTACCTGGACATGCCTACTTTGTTTTCTCTTTCTGCCAAGATACACCTACCCCTGATGTCAAGTTAATGAGCCTCAACCTGTCTTAGCTGCCATGGCTACTCCCACCACCCCCTGATGCCCACAGCTGTAGCCAAATACACCTCCACTGCAGCCAACTACTTTTCCATTGACCTTGATGGATGTTCTTTTGGCAGGAGGGTTTTTGGGCAACATCGAAACCAGAATGGGACTTCTAAAAATCCGGACTAGACATTAATTGCTTATTTTTTTCCATTTTATTATTATTTATTTATTTTTCTCTCACTAATTATTCTTTTCCTTATTGTTTATATTGTTACTATTGTGGGGTCTGTTGTTGCCTAGAGGAGGATTGAGTCTTGGTTCTTCTCAAGGTTTCTTCCTCATACTCTTGAGAGTTTTTCCTTGCCACTCGGGGCTTGGACTCTGATAAGGTTCTTTGTGACGATGGCTGTTGTAAAAAGTGCTATACAAATAAATCTGACTTGATGACTTTGAGGTGCTCAAGTAAACTCAAAACAGTTCAAGACTTCAGATGTTAGTCATTTGAGGAGAACTGCTGCTCCAGTTTTTCCTTGTATTTGTGTTTGGCAGTTTTTATGGCTTTGTTTAGTGCACACTTTGCCCTTTTGTATGCATTATAGTCACCAGTCCTGTAAGCCTCTTCCTTGGCCATGGGCAATTCCTGAGCTTGTTGGATAATCATGGTTTGTTTTTGTTATACATGTCGATGGTCATTGATGGGATGTAAGTCTCCCCACAGAAGCTTATGTAAAATGTTTCTGCATCCAGGATATTTGCAAATTTGAAAAATATCCTGTTTGGTTGAGTCTATAGATTCCCTCTAATTCTCTATGGCATCGGAAGACCACACTCTCACAGATTTCACCTTAGGTTTTTGGTTTTAAGCTTTTGCAAAGTTCCCAAATGAGGCATGGGAATAGCCTGGTATGCATTCTTTATGATGCTGTAGCAGTGATCAGGTGTTTTGTCTTCCCGGAACAGTTATTTATATTTTGGAAGTACAACAGTCAGGTTGGTGTGGTGAAGTCTCCTACAATGATGACAGTAGACTCAGTGACCCTGAGTGACCCTGTTCAGTTTTTTGATCTGGTTAGCCAGCTGTTGTTGAGCTGAGCTGGCTTGTGCCAGCAGGGGAACATGGACCCCAACCAGAATTATAGAATTAACTTTCTTCAGACAATTTTGCTGTAAATTTGAATATTGAAAGTATAAAACTATTATACTTAAACACTTCAGAATCCAGGACAATGCAGACATATTGCTATATCTGTTTGCACTGCCAGATGTTGCTATGACAGCAATGAAATTAGGAAACTGCAAGAAAAACCTTTGTAGCTTTAGAACTGCATGGAATGAATGTTATGATTTAAACACCTACTTTTTCATTATATAAACTGGTTGCTTCTCCTACTAATTCAGAAGCACTTTGCATGCACATCTGATTAAGGGCCTCTGTCTGAAACATCTTGTGTCTTTGGAAACCTTTTGTACATCACTATAATTTTGAATATATCTATAATTATATGTATCTATGTATAAGAACATGCAGATAATTAAACAGGTCTGAAGTGTCAGTCAGTGTTTGGCAGTGTTAAGTCCACTCTCATAAATTTGTTTGTCCAAGATGTAATGGACCATAAGTGTCTGCCAGAGGGGGGCAGCTCAAACTGATAATGTTTAGGATTGAGTGTGTCTTTCAGTATGTTGGCTGCTCTACTGAGGCAACGAGAGCTAACTAAGTCTTTCACAGAAAGAAATGAGCAGCCGTTGACCTTCTTGGAGGTGTTGAAGACACTGAAGGGCTCACTTGTCTGCTGCTGAGCAGCTGGCATACCACACAGAGATGCGGTATGTCAGCACATTCTCAATGGTGCAACTGTAGAAGGACACCAGCAGCCTCTCCCACGTTGTTTTTCCTGAGAGTCACTGTTGGACTTCTGCTCTGGTGTTGGTGGTCCAGGAGAGATTTTAAGTGATATGTATGCCCAGAAACCTTTAGGCAGGAACTCTTTCAACACAGTCCCTATTGATGTGTAGTGGATCGGTATCTGTCCTGTTCTTCTGGAAATCTATTATAAGTTCTTAGTTATTGACAAGTTCAGGATGAGATTCTTCTCTGAACACCATTCTGCCTGTCTATGAACTTCATCCTTGTATGGTGTCTTGTCTCCTCTTGAGATCTAACCCCATATGTTTGATTCGTGAATTTGATGATGGTATTGGTGAGAGGAATGGGAGCATAGTCATGAGCCTGTTCCGTTCCTGTTCCTGGCGTGAAGGACGCCACCCAGCATGTTCCAGGTCCTGTTCCCAGCATGAAGGATGCTGCTGAGCCTGTTCCTATTACTGGCATGGAATACGCCATGCAGCCAGCTACTGTCCTTTTTGTGAGAGACACCAACCAGCCTTTTCCTGGCATAACAGATGCGACTCTACCTATTCCTGTTTCCAGTACTAGGTCTGCACCTATGGCAATGCCTCTGGACATCCCAGATCCACTGGTGTGAGAGACACCAACCAGCCTGTTCCTGGCATAACAGATGTGATTCTACCTAATCCTGTTTCCAGTACCAGGTCTGCACCTATGGCAATGCCTCTGGACATCCCAGATACATCGCCAGTCACATCCATGCCCTCAGTCCTGTCTCCTGACTCGCAGGCTTCATTTCCCTGCCCATCCCACCCCATCTGTGTCTCCTGCTGCCTCTCCCAATGGTTCCAACCATCCCACCCAGGCCTGTGTCTCCTTTTCCCTGTGGGCCTCCCATATCTCCTTGGTTGCCTGCTCCTGCTGCTCCATTGTTTTTGCCTTCCCCTCTGCCTTTTGTTTTTTGCCCCAGTTGCAATGTCTGTCCCTGTGCCTGTTTGTATTTCTCCTTTTGTCTCCATTCCTGTGCCCATCTGTATGTCCATTCTGGTGCTCGTGTATGTTTTTGTTCCTGTCCCATTGTCCCTGGCCTGGTCTATGTTGCATTTTCCTCATCCTTTTTTGCCTCCAGTCATCCCTCATCTTTTGTTGTGTCTCCTCATACTCCTTCCTGTCCCCTTTGTTTTCCTGATTCTGTTGCTTTTCAGTGTACAGATCCTGATCTCCCACTTCTGCATCTGCATTTGTTCCTGATTCTTGTGCTGTTCTGTCTGCTCCTGTTTCCCTGGTTTCTGTGTCTGCTCCTGCATCTGTTATCTTTGTCTGCTCCTGTTGTGTTTCCAGTTTCTGTTTGTCCGTATCCTTCCTACTTCTGTTTTTGCCCCTGGGTCTGCTGCTGTTTCTGTTCCTTGTCTTGCCTATTCTGTTCCTGTTGGTGTCTTGTCCTTGTCTTGTTTTTGGTCTGGTTTTCTTTGGTTGTTTTCTTTGTTTCTGTGCACCTCAGTGCTGCACACTTTGGGGGTGGGTATTGTCACATATGGCCCCTCCTAGCTCATGTATTTTTTTTGCTTCCATGTATTGTTTATCTCTGCCCATCATTTGTAGCACTTGTGTCTTGTTAACCTCATTAGTACTTGTTTTTAAACCCTGTCCTGTTCTCTGTTTGTTGGCTGGTCATTGTTATTCCTAGACTTTGTTATTGAATGCAAAGCTATAGTCTATAAAAAGCATTCTTACACAGCTCCCCTGGTGTTCAAGGTGGTGAGAAGAGCAATAACAACAGCATCTTCTGAAGATCTATTCACTCTGGAGGCAAACTGGTGTGGGTTGAAGGTCGATGGGACTCTTGAAACACTTTATTAAGATTGATGTGGGTGCCACTGAATGGTACATATACATTTACTTTTATATTTACAGCATTTAGCAAACACTTTTATCCATAGTGACTTACAAAAGTGCTTTGTCATTTACTCATAGAAAACATCGTAGCCAGTACAGTAGGTTAGAATCCAAGATACCAATGAACTACAATACTGATGAAATACAGGGATCAGTGCTGATGCCTAGAAGTTCAAAATATATAAGCTCAATCTCAGATAACAATCAGTACAATAAACACTAACTAGAGTTAGTCAACAAAGGAGCAGTCAGCATCAGTGCAATAAACAATACCCTACAATAAGTACTAGTTTCAGTTAATTAACATAGGAACAGGGTCAGTGGTCATTTCAGTATTCCACAAATAGTTTGGTCTTCAGTCTGCGTTTGAAGACTGCAAGGGACTCTGCTGTCCAAGCAGCAAGTTTGTTCCACCATCTAGGAGCCAGGACAGAGAACTGTCTCAAAGTTTGTCTTTCATGAGACTTGAAGCATGGTATTTCAAGCCAAGCTGTACTTGAGGTTCAAAGTACTTGAGGTATGGAATCAGGCTTTGACTGTTGACATCATGTATGGAGGGGCTGGTCCATTTTTGGCTTTGTAGGTAGGAAACAAGGTTTTAAATCTGATCCGGGCAGCTACTGGAAACCAATGAATGGAGTAGAGTGATGTGTGAACTTCGAAAGATTGAAGACCAGTCATGCTGCTGCAATCTAGACAAATTGTACAAGTCAGATGACTCTTAGAGGAAGATCAGCAAGTAGTGAGTTGCAGCAGTCTATCTTTGAGATTATGAGACTGCACAAGTACCTGGGCAGCTTCATGTGAGAGAAAGGGCCAAATCCTTCATATGTTATAAAGGGGAAATCTGCAAGATCAGGTCAGATTTTAAACATGAGCTGAGAATGACAACTTGTTGTCCAAAGTTATGTCCAGGCTACAAGCCACTTCAGATGGTGATTCATCAGGGATATCTCGAAGGCAACTGTGAGGTCATGGTAAGGGCTAGGAGTTCCTGGGATGTACAGAAACTCGATTTTACTGGGGTTGAGCTTCAAGTGGTGGACTGTCATCCATGATGCAGTGTCAGTCAAGCATACATGTGGAGACCTGCGTGTCAGAGGGTGGGAAAGAAAGAAACAATTGGGTGTCATCAGCATAGCATTGGTAGGAGAAGCCATGAGAAGATATTACATCACCAAGTGAACGAGTATACAAAGAGAACAGAAAACAACCTTATACTGAGCCCTATGGGACACCGGTGGAGAGTCTACATAGATTGGATGTGGATCCTCTCCATGTTACCTGATATGAATGTCCCTCCAGATAGGACTGAAACCATTTCCATGCAGAATCAGTCACACCTAGGATGAAGAGAACAGAGAGGAGAATGTTGTGGTTTACTGTGTCAAAGGCTGCCAAATGGTCCAGAAAAATCTGATGACAGATATGAAAGGAATCAAATCTCTTAAGAACATAGTGGAGGGAATGGGATCCAGCAGACATGTAGTCAGATTGCTGGAAGTCAGGGGATGATGAATTTCATCTGAGGAGAGAGGAGAAAAAGATGCCAGAGAGTTGGATGTAGGGGAATGAACACTGGTTGGAAGAGTGGGAACAGAGGAAAAGGACTGGTGAATTGCTGCAACCTTCTTCTCAAAGAAAGTGCTGAAATCCTCAAGAGTAAGAGATGAGGAAGGAGAGGGAGGGTGAGTGTTAAGGAGAGAAGAAAAATAGTATGGTAAGAAATGAAAAATGATTTGGTAAGAGAAGAAAAATGGTAGACTGCTTTTTTGGCAGTGGGATGATTGTGGCAGACTTGAAACAAGGTGGGATGATGGATCTAGACAGGGACAGGCTTAAGATCTTTGTGAAGAAATAGTTAAGTTCCTCTGCAAGTGAGGTACAGTCATGTGGATGTCATGGTCTTAAAATTGGTGATGTGTTAGGTGCCCTGCCACACCCATTGTGGGTTGTTGTACATGAAATGGTCCTCAGTCTTTCACTTGTAGGCCCTTTTAGCTTATCTGATGCATCTCTTCAGGTTGGCTCTAGCAGTGCTGTATATGGTTCTATCAATGGACCTGATGGTGGAGTTATTGACCTTGAAGAGAGTTCTGACCTCCTTCATCATCCAGGACATCTGGTTGGGGTAAACCCAGATATCATTGTCACTACTGATTACATTTTTAACACATTGGAGAACACATTAACTGTATGTAGCAGAGTACAATTGAGGTGAACTCTTCCAAGTCCTAGTCCTCAAAAATGTCCCAGTTAGTCCTTTCAAAGCAGTCCTTCAGTTGCTGGGCTTAGTACTCTTTGTGGTGGACTGACCTCTCTATTCCTGAATGTTAATAGCTCTTAAAACTGTATTTAAAACTGTTCTTAATGTTTGAGTAAACCTTATGTAGTGAATTGTTCCCCTCTGGTAGCACACTTGATGTGTTGTTCAAATTTCTGAAGAACTGTTTTTAAATCTGCATGGTTAAAAACACTGGCTATGATATAGGCTGATTTGGGATAGGTGATCTGTTGTAAATGTATGGTACCAAGCAGGTAGTCTAATGCTGTGTTAGTATCAGCTTTTGGTGGATTGTTCATAGCTGTAACTGTATCAATGTTAAGCTGTCATAAGAGATAGATGGGCCTGAATTTAATTGTCAGGTACTCCAAATCAGTCTATAAGTTTGGTTTTAGTGCACCATTTGTTATGTACACTGCACAATTATTAGGCAAGAGAGTATTTTGACCATATCATTTTTATGCATATTTTCCAACTCCAAGCTGTATAAACTTGAATGCTTATTGGATTTGAGCATATTGTGTGATGTGAATTTATGTAATGAGGGAGGGTGTGGCCTAAGGAGATCAACACCCTAAATCAAGGTGAATAATTATTAGGCAGCTTCTTTTCCTCAGGCAAAATTGGCCAAAAAAAAAAAGATTTAAGTGACTCTGAAAAGTCAAAGATTGTAAAAACTCTTTCAGAGGGATGCAGAACTTGTAAAATTGCTAAGATATTAGGGCATGATCACAGAACTATCAAATGTTTTGAGAAACAAAGATGCAACTTAACTGCCAAATATTTGAGTAGAATCAAGCGTGAAGCAAATAGGAACCCATTATCCTCCAGTGCTGTCATATTCCACAGCTGCAATCTACCTGGAGTACCCAGAATTGCAAGGTGTTCAGTACTGAGGTGTTACGTCCTTGGGACTTTTAAAATTGTTTCTTAATGCTGCGGTGTTGAATTTTATTTTTCAGGTTACCCAGATGAGTGATCCAGTGAGTTGTCGAGATGGTATTGTCACAACAACAGATAACCTGATTGTTAAAGGGATAATTAACTTCTTTTTAATGAACTGTGTCACGAATGTGTTGGTGTCCTGTGGTGTCTTGCTCAGTAGACACCACATGTGCCACAGTTGACACTGCTCTGTGGGGCTCTGATTTAGTACAATCACTGTCTGTGGTAGACCCTTTTTTTAGATTGGGGTTGACTGTTCCCTCTTTTTCTGTCCCAGGTTCTTTGACTAGGGCCTTATGAGTTAGTACTTGCTGTCTAGTTAGGTTCTTAGATAGAGCCTTAGGAGTGTACTTGATCTTTAGAAGCTTTATTCACAGGGCCTCAAGTAGTCAAATGTAATGCTTCTCCATTAGTAGCATCACGTTGTTACAGCCAGTTTCAAAAGGACTACTGAGAGTCATATACAGATATTTGATTGCCAGAAATATTGAGTATTGTTTTTTTCTTATTGTTTGGAGTTGTAGGGGTGGGTGCTGTGTTTTTTTTTTTGCTTTGTTGTTGTATTTCTATTTTTGTGATAAGGGGTAAGAGTGATTGTATTTTATTTTATTTTGTTTTAGGGAAGTTAATGATTGAATTCACTTTAGTAGACTTTTTGTTTGTTGTGTTGGTGTAAAGCCCACCCTGAGGAAACACTCCTCTTTAGATTTGGATTATGTTGTGTGTGTATATATTTTGTACGAGTTTTGTTACCATACATAACAAACAATACATCACTGAAAACCCTGTACAGAGTGCGTCTCTGTGTTTCCTTTTTATGCTGCGCTATTTTTGGTCCAAGATTTTGAGCTCTTGAATGGTGCAGGTAAAAGTATCATAGCATGAGTGACATGGCCAAGGTAAGGGAGGCTGAAACCTGACCATCACTGAATAAAACACATAAGTGAAGCATCAAGACTGGGCCAAGAAATATCTGAAGACCTTTGGAAATTTCTGAAGGTTTTATTGTCTGATGAGACAAACGTTACTCTAGACAGACTGGATGGATGAGCCTCTGGCAGGATCAGTAACAGACAGGGAGCTCCACTTCGACTCAGATGCCAGCAAATTAGAGGTGGGCTACTACTATGGGCTGGTATTATTAAAGATGAGCTGGTTGGACCTTTTCAGGTTGAAGATTGACTCAAAATCAACTGCAAAACCTACTGCCAGTTTTTAGAAGACAGTTTCTTCAAGCAGTGGTACAGGAAAAGTGTGCATCTTTCACGCAGATGATTTTTATGCAGTACAATGCTGCTGCACAAAAAGTTGATCATCAACAGATTAAGAAACTGACTCCATGAATGGAAGGCTTATGACAGTTATTGAAAAGAAGGGTAGCTATATTGGTCACTGATTTTTTTTAAATGTAAGAAATGTTGATTTGTAATTTTAAGTTGAGTTTGTTTATTATTCTCACTTTAACAGATGAAAATAAACAAGTGAGATGGGATGTTTTTCATTTAGTGTTATAATACTTCTGCACACTAATAGTTGCCCAATAATTATGCACACAAAGATATTCGCCCATGAAAGCCTAAACCTCACTTTTAGTTTCAGAAAAATCCAGGTTTGAGGTATATTAACATTTTGTATTTACAGAGAGCACTGTAGTTGTTCCATAATAAAATTAATCCTCAAAAATATAACTTGCCTAATAAATGTGCACACAGTGTACATGAATGCATAAATGCATGCCCCCCTTGTTCTTACCAGAATCTTTGTTTTTAGCCTAACTCAATGGCTACATTGGAGATAAGTGCATGTATTCATATGGATCTGGCATTGGTGAGGAAACACTGAGTAGATCTTAACCAGTCTTCCAGCATTTCTGCTTTTATTTCCCGTGCCTCCAGTGCCTCCACTGGGGCCGACAACAATCCATGGATGGCCCGGTGTCCCCCATTATATTGTGTGAGTGCAGGAATTCATTTGTAATGGCCTGGTTACACTGTAATTCTAAAACCAGGAGATCTTGCCATTTGTAGATAGGATTTTCACAATTAAAATCAATTGTTCAATGGTCTGTCTGTCTGGAGGAGATTAAACACCTGGAAAACTGGTGCCAGGAAAATAATCTCCTCCTAAACATCAGTAAGACAAAGGAGCTGATCGTGGATTGCAGCAAGAAGCAAGAGCGGCACTACCAACCTGTGAGGATCAGTGGAACCACGGTGGAGAAAGTAGATAGTTTCAGGTACCTTGGTGTTCACATCTCGCAGGACCTGTCCTGGTCCCGCCATACCAACTCCCTGGCAAAGAAGGCTCGTCAGCGTCTTTACCACCTCAGACGCCTAAGAGACTTCAGACTGCCCTCCAAAGTACTACGGAACTTCTACACCTGCACGATCGAGAGCATCCTCACGGGGAACATCACAGTCTGGTTTGGGAATAGCACCAAGCAGGACAGACAAGCACTCCAAAGGGTAGTGCGTTCAGCAGAGCGCATCACTCACACGGAACTTCCTGACCTGCAGACCATCTACTACAAGCGGTGCCAGACCAAGGCCAGGAAAATTGTGAAGGACCCCACCCATCCCAACAATAAACTCTTCTCTCTGTTGAGGTCAGGGAGGCGCTATCGCTCCCTGAAGACCAAGACAGAGAGGCTGAAGAGGAGCTTCTTCCCACAGGCCATTCAGGCCCTGAATCAGGGAAACTGATAAACTGTGGGAACCACCACCACCATGTAACATAACTGTATATCTGTACACCTGTATATATATATATATATATATATATATATATATATATATATATATATATATATATATATATATATATATATATATATATATATATATACTCAATTACCTTGTTACACAACAACTGTAGATATGTTATTATACAAAATGGATCTGTACATTCTGTAGATTGTGTACATATATACCCAACCATATACATTGTACATTGTGTATATAATCATAATATACATATATTGTACATACATTGTTAATATATTTTGTACATACATAGAATATATATATTTATCTTGCATATATATATTTTTCTCTATGCACCCCTGTTTTTTTTTCCTCAGTTTGGAAAGAGCACTCTCCACCATTTCACTGCGAGTTATACTGTGTATGACTATGTATGTGATGAATAAACCAAACTTGAAACTTGAACTTGAACTTGAACTTGATGTCTAACGGAGTGCTGAACTACATGCTTCCATCTTTCCATAAATAATTCCATAGATAAACCTTTCAACATAATCCCATAATCCTTTAATTCTATTAATCTTTAAATCTTAAACCACCACACTTTTTATACTTGTCCAAATAGCAAATATCAAATGGTAGACAAATATCTTCTTGCACTATGGTTTGCTAGTTATGTTGATTATTCATATTGAAGAATAGCATAAAAATAGTTTTTGCAAATGGAATATCTTCTTATAGACTTTTAATCAAAGGGGAGAGAGTGGAATGAGGAAATAAAACATATTTATAATATTTATAATACTTTATCACAGTACCATGAGGGCAGCTGAGCTACTCATAAATTTAGATGGAAACATGACTGTCTACTGGATCAAATATAATGGAGTAGAATGAAAGTATAAAATGCAAAATGAAAGATACAGAAATAATCTTTTTAAGTACAATGTTAATTGTAAATGTCAGTTGAATTGGGGCTAATTTCTCAGGTCTAATTACTAAGCATGGGAAGACCAGCCAAAATACTTTTACCTTCTCATGTGTTGTCTCTGTTGCACTGGAATATGAGAGCCAACAGGGCATAACAAGAAGCAAAATGGAATAGATATCAGACAATTAAAGGCTGTCTATTATAGACAGGAAGAAATGTCACAACCAAGTGATATCTGTTCTATCTGTTTCACCTAGCAGTGCTACATATCTCATTACATGCTATTTGTCACATCTATCTAAAATACCAGCTTGTGTGGTGGACAGACTGTGTACACCTTAAATTAGAGTGGGCTCCTTTTTCTGCTGTGGGAAGGACATCTGAAATGAGACTTATATATGCTAATACAGCAGACAAACTCCTAGGGATTCAGTTGGACAATAACTTTTGTGAAGTAAAACAGGCCAAGCTGGTCTTCAACAAACTCCATATAAAAGATTATTTTATGTCAGTGGAGATAAAAGCAACACATTTTACTTGAACTTTCAAATGTCTTATTTTAGCCAGGGTTGCCTTCCTGGGTGTCACAATGTAGGTCAACTATAAGTAGGCACATGACAGTAAATACTGTGCAAATGTATGTGTTGTCTGCATGTTGTGTATAATTACTGAGGACCCCTCCTCCCTCCTCCCTACTCAATATCAATGGTGTCGTCAGATTTGTCCTCTTCAAGGCCTTGTTTAATATATATGACCCTTTGTTCAGTACAGTGTTCTTTTTAAGGAAAGCGTTTTGTGTACTCTACTGTGATTAAAGGAAAAACTTTGTCTCTGATTTTAATGTTGAGTCCTGCTCATGTGTGTGTTGCTCTACAGTGATTTTTTTGTTTGTTTTGTTACTCTTTCTTTGCAGGACATTTAATTTATTTCCAAATTTGTAGCCAACCTTCACTGCTGAATAACATGGGCATTAATAACTGTAAGCAAGTGGCTGTTACTGTTGACTCCATTTTGATTGTTTAAATCTGGATAAATATGTAGGTGAAGTATTGTTCTTTTTTGCAGATTTTTTTTTTGTGTGTACATGATCTAATGTCATTCAGTTTAGGAGCCTGATCTGTTCAGACTAATCTCAGATACAGGTCACATTAAAAAGATATTGTGAACAGCCTATAAAAAAATCAGATTTGGGAAATTTTACCTGCTGTGTGAACTTAGTCAAAGAAACAAGATGGAAAGCTATTAGTTTGCTTTATAGCTCCAATGTCATATAATTGTTTATTGTGATTACAGTTTGTTATTGTGTATCTCCTCTTTCTCACTCCTTTCTTAGGAAAATAGCTAGTGAATTTTTGTGTTGATACCACATTATTTCCATGTAAGTACATTTTTGTTTGTTATTAGCCCCCATGAATCGCAAAATACCCCAGATAAGGTTTACTCAATTTGTATTTTAAAGACTTACATATGTCAATTAAACAGATATCCTGTAAGAGCTGGAGATTTTTCCCTAAAAACCCATCACTGCAATTTCCTGACACTTCATTCATATAAATTAACAGTTAATACAAATTGTTACAATTTTCAATTTTACAATTTTATTCTTAGTTTCTTACTACTATTCCTACTCTATTTATATAACTGACAAAAAAATAAATAAATAGATAAACCTGTTAATCCACGTATTATGTTTCTGTAAAGTGCTACCAAGTTTTCTTATATAATCCTATCTGTGAAAGTACTTACATAGGTCTATAGGTTGACAGTCCCAGTTCCCAAATTGCAATAGAGGCCAGTAGAGATATGCTTATGACATCAAAGAGAATCAGGCTTTGGCTTTGATTAGACTCTCGGGGGTCACACATTTACACACACACGAAATTTCCATCAAACACATGATTGCTGAGCTAAAACTGTGAAGCTGCCACAAAAGCTACCCTGAAGATGACCTTTAAAGGGTTTCTGGAGTGTATTGTTATTTCATCGAGGAGGCCATAGCTTTTGTAAATTCACAGGCACACTTTGTTGACACGATGTGCTATTCTGTTCCCAATATTATGATGTAAACTCAGCCAATTTACAACCATAGAAATGATTTCAGATGATAATTTCATTCTTCTGCCCTCACTATGCATTTGTGTAGGCAGCTGTTCAGTGAGCTAAACATGCTTCCAGAAAGTACCCAAGATGTGATCTGCCTTTAGGCATTTTTAATGAAAGTGTTGTGGGTGGTGTGAATAAAAAAACCCAGCAGAAAATAGAAATATGACTTTGAGTGCAAGTCATCTGTTAAAGTGTAAAATAAATAGATAAACTAGAAATTTACAAAGGACCAGTACATGTTGTTTGTGAGTAAGCTGAAATGCAGTATATGCTCCTAATGTGAAATATAGACAAACGTTCTGCCACTTATTTCACTACATCAACACAAATAGTAAAAAATCGTAATACAAAAAATAAAAATATCACAAGAGAGATATTTATGTAAAGTTAGTACAAGTTACAAGTCCCTGTATTCTTATTTCATCACACTGCTCCTGTTACATAGACTAGTATGTCAAGCAACTAGCATGACTGCGCTAACAAAAGTAATGGTCTTAAACACAACATCCACTAAAAGTAATAACAATAAATGTTTTGTTTCATTAAATAATATATTCAAAGTTAATGCCTTAACAAACAGAAAGAAAGGATACAATAGGGTACAATTGTCACAATTGTCAAAGATATTTGTGACATTGAATCGACAAGAATAGGCTTCTGGCCACCAGCATTGGTTGTATATGACTCAACTCAGTAGAATGGATTTCACCCCCATCACAGTCTGATTTTTGATAATTTCAGCATATCATAAAACACTACAATTGTGTTTATTTTATGACAAAAAAAGTTAGTCTGTCTGCCTGCCCTAGCTAACAGAATAGACAAAGAATAGACAAAGTCCAAAGCTGCAATGCTATCCAATGCTAAATTATAATAGTTTTATTTTTTTATTTTTATTTTATTTTTAATTTTTTTTTATTTCAGACCACAACACGACTCAGTTGTCACTATTCTGTATGAAAATCATATGGTGTTTGACTAGTTTCAAACTAGTAAATTTCCAAGTTTGTCACACCTTAGTTACTGGTGCTGAATTATTTACTTATATAATATATATAATATTATATATTTATAATATATAATTATTTACTTAGGGCTTAAGAGAGTTAGAAGTTCCACAAATTCAGAAAGGAAGACAGAGGAACATAAATGAAAATGACATGAATGTGAGTCGTATAGCAGTTTTGAAAGCTATTTCAATGACTGGCAAATCAAATCTATAAATGACAACAAGACCACCACACTGCCCAGTGAGATGATATTTATCAAGATAAGAATAGCATGATGGAGGTCACAAATAGAGAGCTAAGTAATCATTAGGAGGAAGATACATTTCAGAGATGCAAAGGAGCTCAAGTTGTTTGTTGAAAATGATCTCTTACAGGAATGCACATTTATTATTCATAGAGCAGATATTAATGTGCACTATTCTAACCAAATCAGGAGAAGAATGACTTGCTGACTGGGCCATTGGAAAGTAACGCAAGTTAGGCCTATTGATACCCCGAATATAAAAGTTTTGACATATTCAGGGTACCAATCAAATAGATTCTATTTTTGTGAGGAGTATGGTAGAAATCATTGTATATAAATTTAGGATACTTGCCATGCCCCAGTTGTCAATCAGTCAAGAAATTACCAATCACTCCCCCATTCCCATTCCCAATCACCTGCACCAGTTCCTCATTCCACTCTCTCTTTAGGTCCCACAGGTATCCCTCTCCGACTCCAAGTGCTTTGAATTTGAGCTGTCACAGCTATCTGCTCCCTACTTGCCTGCATTGCAATATTGTGTTTAAGAAGGCCAGTCATGCATGCAGTTTCCCCTGATGTTCTCCCAGAGCACAGCAGGACCTACAACACTTCAGTGGGCAGTAGTAACTCACTGGTTAAGGTACTTGACTAGATTTACATTTATGGCATTTAGCTGATGCTTTTATCCAAAATGGCTTACAATTATGAGTGAGTAATTGAGGGTTAAGGGCATTGCTCAGGGGCCCAACAGTAGTGGGGCTTGAACCAGCAACCTTCCAATTATAAGTCACATTAAGTACCTTAATCACTGAGCTACCACTGCACACTGAAGTGTGAGAACATCACTGAAACTGCATGCATAACAAGAGACTAGTAATCAACAGTTTCATGGTTCAAGCCCCACTGCCACCAAGTTTTCACTGTTGGGCTTCTGAGCAAGGTCCTTAACCCTCAATTGCCCAAGTTGTATCCAAGCATAATTGTAAGTTGCTTTGGATAAAAGTGTCAGGTAAATGTGTATGCCATCCTTCCTAGAGAACCTAGGACACTGCCACAAGGTATCAAAATTACACAATTTTTTGTGCATATAACCAGCTAAAACATTCAGTCATTCTTTTTATACAGGGTACTGGTCCAAAGAAAAATCCTAATGTAATAAAAATCATAAAATGTTCCTTTAAAGATTGGATTCCTCTCAAGGAAACAATTTGTACCTGCATGAACAATGACAGTCTCTGATGCATATATCTTCTTTAATAATGTAAAGGAATCTGTTAAGAAAACAGTTGATAAATACTTGTGCACCAGGAAAACACTCCATAACATTATTAACCTTAAAGTCCCTATAAATGGAGTCACCAACCTCCATGGCTACCAGTAAAGGCTCAGCACTGGCACATCAAGCACTGCAAATGTAAATAGGGCTGGACCCAAATATCCTAATGTTTGGATATTTATTCTAATGTGTAGGTATTAGGTATTTAAATTTGGCATTTAGATATCCATGATGGGTTTTTTTGTAGGCTTTCAATAAAAGTGAACTGTAAAAATACACTTTGTCAGCATGTTCTTGTACTACACTGGTATTTTTTTTTTTAAATTGCACTGTTAAAATAGAAATATTGTGGAGATAGGAGATATAAAGGGAAATTGACGGATGAAAAAAGCTTTACTTTTGCAAGATCTTGCAAAGCTGTCATTAGGCTTGCTTAATAGTATGCTACAGATATTGTTTAATTATTCTGTATTGCTATACATGATGAATAGTTTGGCAAATAATTGTCACTTTGACCAAATAAATGTATGTAGTGAACATCATTGATATCTCCTAGTATCTTTTATTCACTGTAGAAATTCAGAATGTAATAATGATTTGTTGATACTTTTAGAGTACAACGCCATGTCTGGTCTCAGCGTAGTTAACACAATACACAATGGGACCTCTAGACGCTTACCATCAAATAAACATGCTAAAAGGCTATGCTAAGCACTTGATTGTGTCTCCAAGTATATCGACCCTGCAACAAAGTAACATTACATGCTGATAAAATATGCTTCAGCAAGCCAACCCCTGCATATAATTTACACTTAAGGTCTTCATCTGTTTAACACTGACTGGTAAGGAGGCAGATGCATGTGCAGAGAAGAGTAAGTTTTATTATGGGCAAATCCAGAGTCATAGTCATTAGAACAGTCCAGGGTCAGTGAGCAAGAGAGTCACAAAATACATCATAAATACAAACAAATGGCAACAAAAAAGGCTAGGAATCACACAGAGGCCAAAATAAGGCTAGAATTAACGTAAGGCTAGGTATTACGAATAACAAACAAAGGCTAGGATATTACACAAGTCTTTAAGCTTTCTTTAAAAAAACAAAACAAAACATGGGCTAGGCCTGTGTTTGATTCCAGGGTGGAGATTGTTCCACAGTAGGATGCAAAGGTACCTTTGATTTTAATTTGGTTCAGAGGACAGCTAATAGCTCCAGATTTAGAAGACCTTAAAGCTCTCACATTATGAAGAGGACATGAAGACTCTTGATGTGTATAGTGAAACTGAGATCAGGTCAAAGGTCACATCACATCCTGATTTCTCATGAAGGGCTTAGCCTTTAAGCCAATCAAGAGCTAATTGCATATGTCCCATGGACCCATGATTAGGAATTCTGTTTCGTCTTTGGTCAAGTTTTGAAAGTTTCAATTTTGATAGCTGTCAGGCAATTGGTGAGATTGCTAGACCGATGTCATTATGATTTACAGGAAGACAGCTTTGAGTGTGATCAGCATAAAAAGGAAAAACATCAAAACTAAAAATTGAGTAAAATTGCCTAAAGGGAGCAAGCATATATAGAGAAAATAAAAATAAACCCAAGATAGAACCTTACTACTAAGATACCACAGCTAGACATCCTAGATGGGTAGACATTTTATCAACACTACAAAGCATACCAATGTTCCATCACAGAAATTTAAACCTTTTTAATAAAAATACCATACCCGATGTCAAGAAGTCCAGATGAATTAAAACCAGATATCCAGAAGAATTAAAAGCAAAACCTCACCAGCATCAGTATACATTCAGATGTCATTTAAAACTCAGAGGAGAGCTGTCTCAGTGCTATGCTTTGGCCGGATCAAGGTTTATTTTCTTCTTCACATTATGCAATAAACAGGGCAAGAGATTGCATAAGCCTTTTTAAAATATTGGATGGTAAGAAAAGACCATAACCCTGCACAGAAGAAATAAATCTTTTTATGAAGAAATAAAACCTTTTTATGGGGTTATCAATGGTGGTAAACAAAAGTCTGTGATTATGCTCATTAGCAGCAATCAAAATTTTAAAATAAGACACTCGCGCATGTCTCAAATGTATATTATAAGCACCAACAGGTTGTCTATGTTTTTTCTTCAGTTATAAACTTCCTTGTTTTAACATAGAGAATAGTTTACCAATAGTTTAACTCTTGCTCTAATGGAAACAGTTACATCTACACCAGCAGTGCACAAAGCATTAACATATCTTACCAAAGCATTAACCTGGTTACACTGGGTCAAAGAAAGACTTTTAAAATTAGCCCACAAAGTCACCATTACTAAAACAAGAGCAAAAGCAAAGAGCATTGGGTTTGGTGACAAGAGCCTGAAAGTCAGCCTGGAGAGTAGACAGGCAGACCTGAAATAAAAAACAAACAAAAAAAAACAAATCTAAAGTATGCCTTTTAAAATGGGTTGGGTCTGCAACACTCTGTGATACTTCAAATCATTTAAAAACACATTTTTGTTGTGTGTACAGTAAATTAAAATGACTGACTTAAAACTTTGACAAATTAACTAATTCCTTTTAAAAACGCAAATTTTGGATTTAGAGTTGGTAGACAATAATACACAGTACTGGACTGGCATACCATCTTTAAAAGAAAAAATGTCAAAACTCAAATTCTTCAAAGAATTTCTATATACAACAGCAACGCCGCCACCCGAAATACAAGTTTTTGGAGAATTTAAATACAAAATGGTCCTATGGTCACAGTTCAACAAGCTAGCTAGTTTCAGTGTATGCATAAGTGAATAAAGATTGTAACGGTGATCGGTAAGTAGGCGGACGCATGTGCGGAGAAGAGGGAGATTTATTATGGGCAAATCCAGCGTCAGAGTCGTTGTAGCAGTCCAGGGTCATAGAATCAACACGGAGAGTACGTGGATACATGAACAAAACAAGACAAGGGCTGGGGTAAACGAAAGCTAGGAAACACAAAGCAAAAGTATACGAAGGCAAACAAGCGAAGCAGGCTATGACAAAGACTAGGAAAAACTCGGGTCTAAGAAACACGAAGGCTAGGATACACGGAGTACAAATTTACCGGTATACAGAGACGGGATTTCAAAAACAAACAAACAAACGGCCGCTAAACACATACACGGACAGATTCAAATAAACAATGACCACTCAAGACCAAGAACACAAGACAGGGTTTAAATGCATTAACTAAACGAAGGCCAGGTGTGGAAAATCAAAGGACGGGCGGAGAAAACGAAACTATGGTATGGAACTAAAATACACAAGAGACGGAAAACACGGAAGCTGGGAGGAACTTATCGTGACAAAGATAAACCTAAGACAAACATAAACCACAAATAGGAGCACATCTGAGACGTCACCAGACAACACTGCCACATCACATAAACTGCATAAAATCTGGCCAGGGTTTCAAACAGTTTGCATTATCTACCAGCAGAGGGAAGCATTACTCCATCTCTAAAAGCAGGAAAAGCATGCCAACATGCGAGCTCTCAGAAATTTAGATTTAAGTTTTTAGCGCTCGAGGTTTGTGCAGCACCTCTCTTGATTCCCCTTTAAAAAGGATATAGTTTAGCTGAAATTGTTTTTCTATTTCCTTCCAATATCTTGATTTCTTCCTTAAGCCACCAAAGGTATTTGGTTTGCTAAATAGGTTTGTGCGTAAACCATGTATACATGTATTTATAAGTGTAGAACATGATTTATCTTTTTTCCCCCTGTGCTTGAGAATGTGTGTGTGTGTGTGTGTGTGTACTACTACTCTACCAGACACCATGTGTCTGACATTTCCCAAGCATAAGCCGCATAGAGCCACATATATTACATGAATTCACATCTCTCATGCCACAGTATATTTCATTTCCAAATATACTTCAAATTCCAAACAGTAGAAAAGAGATTTCCACACAATTGCCAGTTTTCCGCTTGTAATTGGGACAATATAGTGCACACACAGCCATAAAATTGCTCAGTTTTGAGGAATTCATGTATGTGAACAGGAAGGGCTATAACCAGTTAATTTGTGTTGCACGTTTAAGCTTTCTGACTGCCAATGCCAACTGGCCAGGTGGAACACGTGATTTTCATTGTGAAGAAGAGCAGAATGGGAGTGGGTGGTGAGTTATGCGTTCAAGCTTTGGCTGTGACTCCTGTGGCAAATCCTACAACTCAACAGGAGCAGAAATACAACTGAGTACATGGCCACACTAGAAGAGCTGTGGAATGCAGAATAGGCTTGCAGAGGGTTTTCTGCAAGCCTATTCTGCATTCCACAGCTCTTCTAGTGGGACTTGTCCATCAGAGGAAGCTAACTGCAATAAACAAGTTAGTTAATGAAGCTTTTCGTGATGCTAACTTTTATAACAAGTAATGCAATAAGATTTATGTCTGCTGTATTATGAAAGCATGCAGTGTGATTTCACTATTAAAAATGGCATGCCTGTTCCCAATAATGACATGCCTGCAGAAATAATGATAACAGATGGGATGACAGACCCTGTAGCAAATGCTGTGCAATTTAAACTTGGGCTAAATCAATATTTTAAGTGAGTTTTATTTGAACAGCTATTTTAACTTTTTTGCCATGAAGTAATGGTAGTGGCTATTTTGGTATTTATTTATTTTGGTATTTATTTGGTATTTATTTGAAAATGATACAATTCCTTTAAGCGTGTATTTAGTAATTCCTTTTAATGTGACAATGTTCTGAAATTGACACTCTGCCATTGCCCATCCTTGATATCAGCAGTAACTTTGACAATTTGTTTCCAGCACTGTGTCACTAAGGACCCACAGCTCCAAATGTGCCAGAGATCTCAGCATGGACATGGTTTGTGGGGGAGGACAAGGCAAATCTGACAGAATTATTAAAATAAGAGTTTGGCTCACATCATCATGTGACTTAACACAGGCCTAGGTTTATTAGTATGTATTTTTTATATCTTATATATTGTGTTGTAGCTTACAATTTATACTGCAAATGTTAATATAATTGAGAAAATTAACACAACTTGCTCATTACCTTGCAGTGGTCCATCTTATGCGGTTGGCACTTTGTGCCACCATTAGGAATAATTCCTTCCTTGTTCCCTACTGGGCCTTTTGAAGAGAAGTTGTTATTTTATACGATGACTTAGTGTTTATGTAGATGTGTGTATTGTGGGCAATGAATGTGCAGAAAAAAAGAGGACAGCAAACAGGAGTCTCCAATTGAAGCATTTAATGAAAGCAGAACATAAACGTACATGTCACAGTAGGCCGGTCATCCAGCAGGGGGGACAAGCCCACTTCTGTACAGATCCACACACAGCACCTGCCCCAGTCCCAATCACCAGTTTACTTATCATACTCACTTGTTCCTTGTTCCTTGTTGCCCACTGGTTCCTGAGGTCAGTGCTGAACATTAGTGGACTTCTGAGTGACTTGCCGGTCATCATCATGCTGCCAGCCTATGATATAAGCCCTTTCTGTTTTCTTTATCGCTGTGTTGCAGCTCGTTGATTTACTTTTTCTGATGGAGAATAAAGACTCCTTTGCCTCACCCTTGCCTCTCGCCGCCAGCGTCACAGACTGTGCAGCCAGTGCGGAGTGAAGTGAGAAGCCCTGAATGGGCAGGCCTGCTGGCTGTTCAAATGGTGGTGCTAGAAAAGCAAATATAGGAACTTGGCAAACTACATTCCATGGTGCGAGACCTTGGCCAGTGCATGCAAAGCCTCTTCATGAGTTCTGAGAGTACAGTGGCTGGACCTCCTACTCCTCTGGTTCCAGAAGGGGTGCAGTGTCTAATTGCCACCTTGGAGGTATACCGAGGAGAACCTGAAAGTTGCGAGTGGCTACCAGCCACGTCTAACCAACCACACTAAGATAGCTTTTGAGATTTCTCCACCCATGGGGAGGGCTTGCTCTTGGGGATCTGTGCTAGTGACCAACTCATCTCTGCTACTGGTCAACTACCTTGAGTTCGTTAAAGAACTCAAGGCAGTCTTCCACCATCCACACTGGGGTAGGAGCTGTGGCCAGGCCTTGCTGCATCTCAGGCAAGGTCCACAGTCAGCAGCGGATTGCGATATGGCATTTCAGACACAAAATGCAGTTTTTAAATGAAAAAAATCCAAACTTCCATGGCCCTGTGTGAAAAATTGATTGCCCCCTAAACTTAATAACTGATTGGGCCACCCTTAGCAGCAACAACTGCAATCAAGCATTTGCGAAAACTGACAATGAGTCTTTTACAGCACTGTGGAGGAACTCTGGCCCACTCGTCTTTGCAGAATTGTTGTAATTCGGCCACATTGGAGGGTTTTCAAGCATGAACCGCCTTTTTAAGGTCATGCCATAGCATCTCAATCAGATTCAGGTCAGGACTTTGACTAGGCCACTCCAAAGTCTTCATTTTGTTTTTCTTAAGCCATTCAGAGGTAAACTTGCAGGTGTGTTTTGGATCATTGTCCTGCTGCAGAACCCAAGTGCGCTTCAGCTTGAGGTCACGATCCGATGGCCAGACATTCTCCTTCAGGATTTTTTGGTAGAGAGCAGAATTCATGGTTCCATTTACCACAGCAAGTCTTCCAGGTCCGGAAGCAGCAAAACAGCCTTAGACCACACTACCACCACCAGTGGGGGGGTATCACTTATTCACAGAGAGCTATGTAAAAACTGCATTTTGTGTTTACTTGTGTTGTCTTTGTCTAATGTTTAAATTTGTTTGATGATCTGAAACATTTAAGTGTGACAACCATGCAAAAAATAAGATATCAGAAAGGGGGCAAACACTTTTTCACACCACTGTATAAGTCTTTTGTCTAAGTAGGACTCGGCGAAGTCCTACAGATCCACATCAGACTACGGGGCCTACTACAATGAGTTCCAGTACTCAGAGTCGGATCTACTACCCCTCCATGGACTACCACGAGGGCTATGCTAATTATGAGAGGAATGGGGAGTGTAGCGGCGTTAGTCTGCAGATGGACTCGGAGTTTGACCGTGGGGAGGATCCTGTAATGGAGGTAGAGGAGGTCCTCCATATGGATCCTCCCTCTGTCAGTGACACCGTATCTGCGGACTAGAAGAGCGACGAGCCTCTGGCACCCAAGTTTCCACCCAAAGCATGCTGCTCTGAAGCAAGCAAGCTGCCCCATGTGGCTTTCAGAGAGGCATCACCATCATCCGATGAGGACACTCCCTCCCTTAGGGCATGCACCTCCAGAACTCATGCACTTGTACATCTCATAGGGGCAATAACGGGGCGACACCAGTGCCCACCCCAGAGACAGGCAAAGTAGCTGGTGCCCCTCTTGAAACGGATGCGCAGAAGTCACCGCCCCCCAAATCGGTGAGGGGCAATCTCCCACAGGTGGGTTGGACTTCAGCCCAGCCAACAAATGGGGGACAGGCCAGGGCTCTTGCGGGCTTCCCTGGACTGTTTAGCAATCCTCTATGTAGTTTTGTACTTGTCCCTGTCACTGTGTCTGTCCCCATCACACTGTCTGTGCCAATCACTTTGTCTCCTTTTGTGTCAGTACCTGTACCTGTAAGTGTGTCCATCCCTGTATCTGTTGTCCTGGTCCCTGTTCTTCCCCCTGCTTTCCTGCTTTCTGGCCTCGCAATTTGGCATTGGTTTCAAGGCCGTAGCCCAATAAGCTGGCGCACCAGTAGTCGCGCCGTTGGGGAGAGGCTCTGTCACAATACGGCCCTTTTGTGTGTGTGTGTGTGTGTGTATGTTCATCTGTAAGGCCACACCCTCCTTGTGTTTCACACCAGTTTCTCGTTGTGTGTCCTCATAGTACGAGTGTATATAAATCTTTTTTCTAAATGTGAATGTTGTCGATGTTTAGCCCCGACAGCCTACATGATACAACTTCGTTGTTTAGTGTGAAAAAAATTTGTTTCAGTTTTATGACTCGTCCCCGCTTCCTGATCGAACTCCTCATGATGACAGAAATTAACTGCACGAGACTATCGGTTATGATGGAAGAGCAAGACGTGGACCAGAATGAACTGTATCAGAGCTGCAGAGCTTAGAGAAGGGAGAGAGAGAAAACACCCACTACACATACAGCAGGATGTATGAAAACTATACATAATAATAAAAAAACACATGGATAAGCACCAAGTGTGATACAAAAGAAAAGGTGTTTATTGGCTCCCAGTGCTCAAGTGCAAAAAGCCTATACCCCATCAAAACAGACAAAGAATTTCACAAAAAGGAGTGGTTAGTATTTACAAGTTCAAGGAAAAATCCAGCAATTAATCATACATTCTCCAATACCAATCAACTTCTTCTAACACCACCTTTCTTGAATTTTCCCTCTAAAAGGAAAAATAGGAAATTGATGTCACTTCCTGTCTTTTGGATGGGAAAACTCCCCATAAAAGTCCCCTTAAACACTTAAACTCCAAGACAACATGGATGCACCTCCACAGAAATAATCACAGGTAAGTTCATTTTCTCTTAACATATATTTGTTTTACCTACTTAGTGCAGGTTGTGCAAAGATGCCCCTGAGACAGTCCAGCACATAACAGCGGGATGCAAGATGCTAGCTGGTAGGGCATACATGGAACACTATAACCAAGTAGCTGGCATAGTGTACAGAAACATCTGTGCTGAGTACCAACTGGAAATTCCAAAGTCTAAGTGGGATATACCCTGCAAAGTTGGAAAATGACCTTGCTAAGATCCTGTGGGACTACCAAATACAGACAGAAAAGATGGTAATGGCTTACTAACCAGACATAGTAGTGGTGGACATACAGCAGAAGATGGCCCTAGTGATAGATGTGGCAATCCTGAGTGATAGCAACATCAGGAAAAAGGAATATGAGAAGTTTGAGAAATACCAAAGGCTGAAGGAAGAGCTAGGATAAGCAAGATTCTGCTTCTGGAGAGGGAGGTAGACCATGTCTCATGGCCATAATTAAATCGGTTAAGTTATGATGACCATCTGGAATGTAAAAACAACAGTCAGTGCCCAACACCTTGCACACTCCCCCTTCCTTTGCTAAAATCATGTCGAGAACAAGCCTGTGTTGAAGGACAACAGTGCGAATGGTGGAAAATTCCCTGTCTATTGCTCCTAAAGCCACTTCAGTTTCGTTTGCTAAAAGTTGTGTCTGCCATGCCAGCCCATTTAATTTTTGCAAGGTAGCAGCAGTGCTGCCACCAGGTAGTAAGGCCCAACCCATTGTTGACCCCGAGGTTGTGCAGGGGTCTCACAGATGATACCCATGCCACTAGTGAGGTATGGTCTCTTCTCGTTTTGTCCTGCTTGAGCTTTTGTCCTGAATTTTCTCTGATGGAATAAGGACTCTGACGGGTTGGGGGGGGGGGGGCTACTAGAGTAGAGAAGTAACACCCATCCCAATCTGGTGGGATGATATGATAGGCATGCCGTCCGCATGCCCAAGCGGGTAGAGTTCGAAAAGTAATGTTGCATGTCCATGAAATGTTATCTGACGTGCATTGTGTGTCATTGTATATTATCCTGGTGAGGCAGCTGCTAACCCCCACCCTCATCCCTCCTATTCTACAGATGCAGGTTTCACCCCTTTTCTGTGGTATTTCAACCTTGATTGTGGGGGGGGGGGGGGGGGGTTTGTACAGCCCTCTTCTTGCCCTGCCTTGATAGGTGTAGCTGCTTGGGGTGGTGCCATTTCGTACTAATGCTCCGGCATGAAGGAGGTCATTCCCGTACTCTGGTTCTATTTCCTCAGTCGTAGACAGTTGCAGACTCTCCTGTGGTGGAGGAAAACTGATCAGTATGGTGAACCTTTTAACCCATCTGTCCACCCCTGCCGTTTCTACACCGCACCAGTACAGGTCCATACCCCCCCCCCCCCCGCTCTCCGCGGTGCCTTGGTTGCCTTGCACCGAGGTTCCCGACAGTTGGCGGTTACTGCTGCTTTAGCATAACCGTTACCCGGCGCTACCATCACAACATCTTTCCAATCACATGGGTCTCTACACAAATAATTTGGCTCCCCATTTCCTAAGGGAGTGGCACAAGTGATGACCCCTTTGGTGCCATTAATGAGGATATATTGGGAGGTGGATGTTCCCAATATCTTTGTGCCCAAACTTGCCAGTTTCAATAGCAAGAGGAGCAGCATCCTGTTGAGGGGTGAAGGTTAACCAAACTTGATTCCCTCAGGATGAGAGCGCAGCACGTGGCCTTTTCCTCCCTGCTCCTCCCTTAGGTTGGTTATCTTATTACCCCTCAGGATCAGGAGCTCTTTTACAATGCAATGCGTGCATCCAAGTTTTCCTTCCTTGGGTCTTAACAGTGGTGTGAGTAGTCAGGAGAACCTGCGCTGGTCCCAGCCACCGTGGTTTGTTCCACTGGCTTCTTCTAAGGTCCTTAATCAGCACCCAGTCCCCAGGCTTCAGGTCATGGAGTGGTCCGTCTGCTTCTGCGGGAAGATTTGCCTTCACCTGGAGCCAGACCTGAGAAAGAAATGTATGCAGTCTAATATAGTAAGAAAACATGATGTCATATAAGGCTCCTTCCAACTGGTTAATTGCTGCCATTCCTCCAAATCCTGCATTTGGTGGGTGTCCGAACAGAATCTCATATGGGCTAAGACCGTGTTTTGCCTTTGGCACCATCCTCATGCTCATGAGCACCAGTGGGAGGGCGATAGTCCATGCCAGGCCCATCTCCTGACATGTTTTTGCTAATTTGGATTTGAGCGTGACATTTTCCCTTTCCCCTGCTCCGCCACTGGCGGGGTGGTAGGCACAATGCTAGCGCATGTCTATGCCTTAGTATTTGCTTAGCATGTCTAATGCCTGATTCACGAATGTGGTACCGTTATTGCTGGAGATTCTGTTGGGAATTCCCCACCTGGGAATAATTTTAGTCAACAAAGCTTTTGCGACTACCTCAGCGTCCTGCTTCCCTGTGGGAAACACTTTCACCCATTTCACCCATTTAGAAAACATACATATGATAAGGCAGTATTTTTTCCCTTCGCTTGGTGTTAAATCTATGAAGTCCATTTGTAGGTGTTGGAATGGTTCTCGCAGTGGAGGTTGTGCCACCTGAGGCACTGATTGTCCTCGTCCTACATTGTTCTGTGCACATATAATGCAGTGGCTACAAAATTTTTTAGAGTAAGTTGTAAACCCCTTTGTATACCAATGCTTCATTATTTGTTGTGTCATCCCTCTTTGCTCACTCATCCTGGAGGTCAACCCTAGGGGAACAGAGATGATTTGTTAGTGTCACACAATCATGCGGCTCCCCGTCCTCTGGCGTAGGGAGGAGGGATGCTAGGTTCAGCGTTGTACACCATTGAACCATAACATTAGGCATTTCCAGCAACGCGGTTTGATATTTTAGCCACCGCTGCGCAGTGAGGTGTGATGTCTTATAGTTGTTAAGAAGTGCATGTACAGCATGTGGAACCAGCAGGGTTAGTGGGGTGTACCCCACGATGTCTCGTGATACGGACAAGGCCTTTTTAGCCGCCGCTACTGCCCTTAGGCATGGTGGCAAGCCTGCAGCCACCGGGTCTAGTTTACAGGAATAGTAAGCAACTGGCCTATTTCTGTCTCCATGCTTCTGCAGGAAAACTGATGTTGTACACTCATTTCGTTAGTCAACTGTCTGGTTGAACGGCTTGTCTGGATTTGGTATACCTAAAGTGGGTGTGATTTGGAGGGACTGTTCTAACCCCACAAATGCTTTCTCTGCCTCTGGGGTCCATTCCACTTTGGTTTGAGATCCCCCTGTTGGGACTGTAGCTCTCGATGGGGCTTCCAATTGTGCGTAATTAGGAACGAATGTGTGGCAGTATGAGCACATTCCTAGGAATGAAAGCAGCTGGTGTTTGATGGTGGGCCTTGGAATGCGAGCGATGGCTGATGAACAATCAGTGGCCAACCCCTTCCCTTCTCAAGAAATCATGTGACCCGAGAATTTTACTACTAGCTGTACAAATTGTAACTTCGACCTACTGGCTCAGTGGCCAGTCTCAGCCAAGTGCATGAGTAAGCACAAGGAATCTCTTTCACACTGTTCCTGTGTGGGAGTGGCCAGAAATAAATCATCAACATACTGCAATAGCACACTGCCCTCTGATAACTGGAGTGGTGCTAGGCTGTCTCTGAGGGCATCATTATAAATAGTGGGAGATTCACAATACACAAGCGTGACACAAGCGTGTGAACATATAAGGTTTTCCCTCGAATTGAAAGGCAAACCAATACTGGCTATTCTTATGCACTGGAACACTGAAAGAGGTGTTAGCTAGGTCCACGACGGTGTACCATTTACTATCGTCTGGTATAGATGAGAGGATTGTGTGCGGGTTTAGGACATTTGGGGCTCTTTGTCTAACTGCTGCATTGATTGCTTGGAGGTCCTGCGCAAACCTCCATTCGTTATGACTTGGTTTTTTAACAGGGAAAATTGGTGTTTGTACAGGTGAATCCAGGCATAGCGCTATCACTCCTGTGTCCAGGAGGTCTTTGAACACTGGTTTAATGCCTTCTATGACTTCTGGTTTCAGGGCAAACTGACGTTGCTTGGGCCTGTAATCTGACTTAGGTGTGATTTTTTTTTTTTTTTTTTTTTACTGGTGCTACCCCTTTAATCAACTCTACAACATTCTTCCCTCATGCCCACAACACATTGGGAAACTTTTTTAGGAGGTGGGACTCAGGAAGAGGAATGGAAGCCTGCCATTCCGTGTTCTTCTACCACCTCTACATGTCTTGTAACCTTGAGGGTAAATTGCAACTTTTGTCTTCTTGTTCCCATGCAACTATTTACCTCCTCTCCCTGCTCATTAATTTCCCATGTACCTTCCTGTTCTGCTCTTACCCAAGGCCCCAAATTTTCCCATTTGAGGCCTCTTGGTTTTGTGATTGACACATGAGGATGTGAGAGTGCCACAGCAAAACGCTCCTTTTGGTGTGTAGGCGGGCATTGAGCTAGTATCACTGAGGCTGCGCACTTTCCCTTTCCCTAATACACATAATCGAGGCAAATTACCTCTACTGGGAGCTCCTTGCCGAACCATTCCTTTTCATACGGTACAGTGCAGGTTTTCTAGTTTCATTACTTCTAACCCTTTTTGTTTACTTTGTTTGAGGATATCTGACATCTGCACATAGTCAGTTCTGGTGGGTTCCTGCGCAATCAGCCACTGGTATGAGTACAGTGGTTCAATTTTATCAGTGTACATTTGTTGTGCTGTTGGCTCAATTACCTTTATGCCCTCTGGTTTGGGCTCGATTACGATGCATAGCTTGTGCATCAAATCTTATCCCAACAGATTCACTGGACACACTGTGGACATGAAGAATGCATGGGTGAAATTTCGACCCCCTTCACTTTGGCAAAGGAGAGGGTGTGAGTAATGTTCTAGGGTAGTGTGTCCAGTGGCCCCTACCATAGTCACTGTTTTCCCAGATAACGGGACATCTAATTCCCTAGCCTGAATTACAGATTTAGCAGCACGTGAATCCACCAGGAATGACGTACGTATACTCTGCACTGTTAGGAACAGTTTCGACAAGCAAGAGTAAGGAGGTGCGGTATACTTCAGATATGAGGGAGAGAGAATGTGGTGCGTGTGTGCTGGGAGGGTGCAATGTGTGTTTGCTATCTGTAGTTGCGGTTGACCCGTCACCGACTCTGCCCGTCAGTCTGCTTCCACGTCACAGCCCCTCTCCTTCCGTGTTTTACAGTCTCTTGCGAAGTGTCCTTTCTTTTGACACGTGCAGCAGTACTCCTCAACCACGGCCTCTGCCTCTCTGTCCTGCAACAGCTTGATACATTGTGAGGGCTGCTTGATGTGCCTCTCTTTCCTCGTTTGTTTTTTCTCTGATACGGTTCTCAAATGTTTTTCAGAGTGGATGGCGTATTGCTCGTTAGTGCTCATGGGGGCCATTGCCAATCTGACGCATAGCTTGCATACCTCTTTTCTGATTTCGTCTTGCAGACCGTTCATGAAGCTATTGCAGAGGTGGGCTTCTCATGCTGAGACCTCAGCTGGTCCCGCTGCCATCCTGTCCGGACTTTCTATTCCACAGTGGGTAGTGTGGACTTCTACATCCCCCTCCCTCTTTTTCCTTTCTTCTCTTCTGCCTCCCCCATCCAATTCTCCCATGCTCTGTAATCAGTCTTTTCTTTTCCGCCTCCCTCAGATTATACTTTATACGTCGTAGTTTATTTATTCCCATACAACCTCCTGGTGGAAACCCACATTTACTCCATAATGTTATTTGAGCCATTACGTCTGGCCCATATTTGTTCTCATGTCTGCTCATAACTGCGACTTCCATTTTCAAGGCTGACACCCTGATGGTGCAGCTGTTTCAGCTTTTTGTGTCTTACTTTTATTGTTACCCATCACTGCATTAATAATAAAATTAAAATCAAGACATCAATAAAATGTGTTATTAACCCGTTGGTGTTACAGAATAATAATAATATTATTCTCTCTTTTTTTTCCTACACAATCAGAGGCATCAAACAATCAATTTCATACCAATATTGGAAAGTTATTTACTACTTACTCTACGTCAGTTGGCTTCGGTCATCTGCACAACGCTGACACTGTCGTCCTCCATACTAAAACAAACTTTTCCTGAGTGGCCCTGATCGTGGCTCATCAGAGTCGACTCTTTACCACTCGCATCCATTGACGGGAGGGGACTCCAGTGCCACTGTTTCCTTAGAGTCCACCTTTTGGAGTCTACACTTTTTGCCTCAGTGTTGTCACACTGCGCTGGGTCAGAGACCCTCGAGGTCCCAGACCTCCCTACAACAGCCGCCGGATCCGCCTTACCCTCGGTTCACTCTACGGTCGAATGCAGCAGTCCGGATCCCGAACTCCTTTCTCCCTTCAGATATGGGGTTTAGGAAATGAGGATATTTATCTTTTTTCCTCACGGACATCTCCCTCTCATTTGCGGGGTACGGAGCTATGCAATCCTGCCGACAACGCCAAATTATGGAGGAAAAATCAATAGGACTCAAGACAGATATGCAGATGAGTGAGCTTTATTGGTTCTGTCCCTTATGCATCGAGGGAGAGAAGACTCAAACTTCTCTCTAACATGAGTTCATATACCCCCACCATTCCCTGTTGTTCTCTCATGACCTAATCTCATGACTCCAGGTGCCAGGCCTCTCAACCATCCTTGAACAGTCTTTCCTGCTAAAAACAAGATGTTACTCTCTGCTGCTGCACCCCTGCCCAGCAACAGTTAAGCGATAACTGTCATACTCCATCACTTCTCTATTCACCTTTCTTGCAGACTGGTCAAGATGAGGGCAAAGGTCAGATATTCCTTAGTCCTCCTTTAAGCAAGCATTAAGCATTTTCCCTCACACTCGACTACTTCCTGTCAAGCCTATTCTGTAGGTTACCTCATTGATCTGGCCAGTAATGGAGTAGGGGCCCTCATATCTCGCCTCGAGTTTGCCTGTAGTGCCAGCACGGCCGTCCTTGGTAGAGACCCACACCTTCTGCCCAATATCATACTCCCCTTTTCCTGTCCACCCTCCTCTTGTAGGCAGTGATCACCTTTCTTAGTCTTTTGCTTAGTCCAGCTGCTCTCCCACTGACTGGTCTGATGTAGGGGTGTTCCAGGGGTAGAGAGGCAGCTGGTAGCCTAGAACACACTCAAAGGGGGTGAGACCAGTTCCCATGTGTCGCAGCGAATTTTGTGCATACTCCGCCCATGGGAGGTATGTACTGCATGTCTCTGGATGGTGTTTACTATAGAGGTGTAGAAACTTACCCAGCTCTTGGTTAACTCTTTCCACCTGCCCATTAGACTGAGGGTAGTAGCCGGACATTAGGTTAACTGCGATGTTAAGCTTACCTAGCATTTCCTTCCACACCCATGATGTAAACTGGGGGCCTCGGTCAGAAATTATGTCCTCGGGTAGACCGAATTGTCTGAAGACCTGGCCGAACAGTATGTTGGCCATGGGCAGTGCTACCAAAGGAACAAAATTAACCATCTTCGAGAATCGAGCCACTATATACTCAGGATAGCGGTCTTGCCCTCCGAGACTAGTAAGTCAGTCACAAAATCCACCGCCAGGTGGGACTATGGTCGGTGTGGCGTAGGCAGGGGTAGGAGCTTACCTGCCGGAGTTACCCGGGGCATTTTGCTGCGTGCGCATTCAGTGCAGAAAGCCACATCTTTGGGCATAGCAGGCCACCAATAACGCGCCCCTATCAGTTGCGCCGTGTGGGTTGCACCTGGGTGACCTGTCCCCAAGGATGAATGTGCCCATGTAATGAGTGCTCCTCGATCTGTCTGGGGGACGTAGAGGCGATTGGCGGGACATTGTGGATGTGGGTTAGCAGCCTTGATCTGATGGTCTAGCTACCACTCTAGAGATGCTAAAAAGCAGGTGGGCAAGAGAACAGGCTCTGAGCTCGTTGACCGGGCCTCCGCCTTGTATTGCCAAGAGAGCGCGTTGGGTTTTCTTCTCCCCAGGCCTGTAGGTGACCCTGAACTGAAATCAGGAGAAAAAACATTGACCACCTAGCCTGTCTGGCATTTAGTCTTTTGGTGGTCTGGAGGTACTCCAGGTTCTTGTGGTCAGTATACATGGGGAATGGTTCTCATGCTCCCTCAAGCCAATGCAAAGTGAGCTTCATAGCCAGGAGCTCACAGTCCCCAACCCTGTAGTTTCTCTCTGCTGAGCTCAGCTTCCAGGAGAAGTATGCAATGGGCCGCAGGCCACCTCTCTCTCCCATGTTTTGAGACGGTACCGTGCCCACTCCTACATTGGAGGCATCAACCTCCACCCTGAATGGTCTCTCTGGGTCCGGTTGTTGTAAGACAGGCGTGGTGGTGAAGGCGTTCTTTAGCTCCTTAAAGGCCTATTCCAACTCGGAGGTCCATTTGAACCTTCGTGCAGGTCCCTGGAGCTGGTCTGTGAGGGGCTTTGGCAGTGAACTGAAGGATTTGATAAATCTCCTCTAAAAGTTAGCAAAGCCAAGAAAGCGCTGTAATGCTTTGTGTGTAAGCGGCCTTGGCCAAGCCCTCACTGCCTCCACCTTGCCTGGTTTCATACTCACACATGCCTCCTGAATAGCGTACCCCAGGAAGTCAACTTCCTTGCTGTGTAATTCGCATTTCTCAGCCTTGCAGTACAGACGGTTCTGTAATAAGGTCTGGAGCACAGCCCGCACATCGCGCACATGTTGGTTCCAGATGAGGGAATAGATCAAAATGTCGTCGATATAGGCAATGACGGATCTTCCCAAAATCTCCCTCAGAACCTCATTAATATAGGCCTGAAAGATCGACGGAGCCATTGCCAGACCATACGACAGAACCAAATACCCGTAGTGGCCTTTGGATGTGCCGAAGGCTGTTTTCCACGCGTCTCCCTCCTTGACCTGGATTAAGTTGTACGCGCTGAGCAAGTCAAGTTCTGTGAAGTACCTGGCTCCTCTCAGCTGTTTAAGCACTGCTGGAACCAGGGGAAGGGGATATGGGTACTGCACCAGCATCTTGTTGAGTCCTCAGTAGTCCACGCAAGGTCTCAGACCCCTGTCCTTTTTTTTTTTCAGGAAGAAGACTCCTGCTGATGCTGGAGAGGTGGAGGATTAGATGTACCCTTGTTGCAGCGCCTCCGTGATGTACTGTTCCATTGCCCACTCCTCCTCCTGCAAGAGGGGATAGATTCTGCACCGGGGGGGGGCACCGCTCCCTCCTTGATAGCTTATATAGGTTATAGCTAGGTGAACTACCTCAATTCAGGGTGTTCCCCTCTTGTCTACAGGTTAGTTCCTCCTGCAAGTCAGCCCACAACCCGTTCACAAACACATCAATCTGCGCGTTCGTTCCAATGTGTTCCCGCAACCATGGTCCTGAATTTCATGTTGTAGTCGGCCATGAATACCTCTCGCAGTTCTCTAACAAATCTCGCATAATTGTTCATAACCGGAGAACTGTTTGTGAACAACGCCGCACCCCATATGCATTCCTCTCCCGTAAGCCTCAAAATAACAAAAGAAACCTTTGCATGGTCAGACAGTCACAGCTGGTATCCGAAGAACAGCTCACACTGAACGATACAACCTTCGCAAGTATCTGGGTATCCTCCGTATGCCTCAGGGGAGGCGATCAACCCTTTAACCCCTTCAGGCACCGGCAGGTTAACAAGGGAGCTCGTTCTTTGCTCAGTACTCACTGACAGGCGGTTGCTGTACTGGCTGAGCATCTGCACCATAGAATGAATCTCCCCGATCTCCTGTCTTTGCTGATCCAGAGCCGCCATCTGGACAACCAGCAGGTGAACCCAATCAGGGCTGCTCGCTTCGCTTCCTGGTGGCTGCACATTCTGTTACGTGGGTGGCATGGAGGTGAAGTTGCACTAACAGGTTCTTTATTTTCCATTTACAATTAAGTAGTGGCGATGAGTATAGGTGTTGTCCAGGATCAGAGCAATGTTACACCAGTAGCTAATGTGCAGCGCTGTCCCTCCAAACCTGTGGGTGTATAAATAGTGCACAGGGTTAATGAAATGCAGGTGTCTCCTGTCAGAAGACAGGTGATTGCGAGCGGGGAAGGCAAGTGGTACGGTCCTGGTCTGGCAGAGGCGTGTCCCCCCCGGTAGGGGACCAGTCTACCGTGACAAATAACCCCCATAGTGGGTTTTTGTATGTTGATTTTTGCATGTTGTAAGTGTTTGGTGTATTAAAGTGTACTCTTCACAGGCTGTAACGTTGAGTGGTAAAGAGGCGAAGTCAAAGTCATTGAAGTAATCCAGGGTCATAGAGCAAATACGGAGATTTCGGGGAAAATTTATAAATAAACCAGGGGCTAGGATAAACGAAGACTAGTAATGACAAACCAAAAACACAGGAAGGCAAACAGGGAAAGCAGGCTATAACAAAGACATTAGGAAGACTGAAGGCTAGAATAACAAAACAGGCTAACATAAATGGAGGCTTTGAAACACAGACAGGCTTTCATACATATCCAAACACATAAGCACAAACTTTCAAATAATGAACAACGAAACTCCAAGGGTACCAGACCGGGTTTAAATACTTGAACTAATGAACACTAAACAAGGCACAGGTGCAAATCATGAACAGTGAAAACCAAAACAAGGACTGGAACGAGACTGGAAAAGTGAAACATGAGACAAGGAAACCCACTGGCTCTTCCATGATGGCCTGAGTTTTGTTGTCTTTTGTGAAGTTCTGTTGCAGATCATACATGTGTGACTTGATGTGAAATTACAAAAGAATACATTAGCTTAATATGACTTTATTTTGGAATAGGTTTTCACATACCGGGGTATTTTTTGACTAACACTCTGAAACATCTTGGACAATATCACATATGGGTAATGGCTTCCATGTTTTCCCAGGTTTTGTGAAAATAATCACACATTTAACTCGTTCTGTTAATAAACCATTAACAAATTCTGCACTGGATGTGTTGTTGATTCAGCACTTTTCTTTCAGGTATAAAATTATTGATATGGTGCTTAGCTGTTAATACTATTATCTATTTTTTTCTACTTTAGTAGCATGTGTACAAATTGTTCATAACATTTTTATATAGTGATTTTTTAAAAAACATTACAAAACGACAATACAGAAATAATGCCATACCTGCTACTACTTTCTATTATGTCTCACGTTTTGACCTCTATTACAATATGCTACAGCATTTTTATACATTTATACATTCACACAGCTTTACAACTTTAGGGTGTAGACTTGTGCCTCCTGCACAAGTGTTTAACTCTCATTAGTTCTTATATTTAAACCCAGCCTTTTTGGCTGTGTTTTGCTGGTTATTGTTTATCCTAGCCTGTATGTTGTTCCTAGCCTGTATGTTATTCCTAGACACTGTGTTAAGACAAGCCTCAGTGCATGTGATTCCTAGTCTTTGTGTTATTCCTAGCCCCTGTTTGTGGTCATGTGTTTTGTTTGTTTAGTTTAATTCCTGGACTCACTGACCCTGGACTGTTCTACCGACTCGCTCATCTCTGCACATGCATCCACCTCCTAACTGCTCACTGTTACAGAATAACCAGCCTTCCAAGGACACAGCAAGAGAGCAAGTGGATGTGGATGGTCTGCTGGTACGAAACTCTGGCTGTTTCTACACAATCCAAGTCAGCCATGTCTCAGCGCCACCAAACCAGAGACAGCACATCTCCCCACGCTGTGGGTACAAGGGCTTCTCATCGTTTTTGGAAAGCAAAGCAGGTAGTTTTACTTTCAGCTGCGACGAGACCCCAGCTAAGCGCTGTGGGTCTGCCTGTCTTAACCAATGTGAGTAGGCAGAATGAAGGCTCAGATAACCCATTTTATGGTACTTGTTGTGTTCTCAAGCACAATTACAAGTTCTCTATAGCCTGTGTGATCTTTGGAAACTGCCGAGAGGGTTCTGTATCTGTGCATTTCTCCAGGGTCACCCCACCTGTATAAGTGGCTGTCCTGCAAGCCACCCTTCCTATTTATGTTCCAGGCATAAAGGACTACACCCAGCCAGTTCCAGTTCCTGTTCCCAGCATGAAGGACTCCTGCCAGCCAGTTCCAGTCCTGCTGAAGGACTCCGCCAAGTCAGTTCCAGTTCCTGTTCCCGGCGTGGACGATGCTAACCTACCAGTTCCTGTTCCAGGTATAGTGAATGCAACACAACAAGTACCATAAAATGGCCTGACCTCGTGCTTCCAGGCATACAGAACCCACCGCTGAATGCTATTGCCATGCCCTCAGGCCTACCTCTGTAGCGATCCCACCAGGACCAGGCAAGAGGTAGAACACAAATGCAGGAGGTGGGTTATTAAATGAGGAAACGGGAACATGGAGGGTAAAACAAACAGAGGCAAAGGGGTAACACTGAGGGTAAAATAACACATGACTGGAGTAAACAGAAAAGCAATGACAACAACAGTAAAATGAGCATACGGCAAACCTGACAGAAGAACATAACTAACCACAATAACGGACGAACTTGAGGACAAAACACAGGGTACAAATAAGCAGGACAATTAGGCAATAAACAAACTCAGGTGAATATGGGGGCAGGGAGAACCAAAACACGGACTGGAATGAAGGAACAGACGAGGGGTGGTGAAAACGAAACTAAGGAGCAGAACAAGGAAGTAAAGAAAAACAAAGACATGACAGGGAAACCATAAAACATTGATGCCGGCAGGGTGGCCAATTGTCACAACCAGATCCACTGCTGAACACCATAGCTGCACCCCTGGACCTCCCGGACCCATCGCAAGTCACCTCCATGCCCTCATACCTGCATCCTGACTTACAGGCTTCATGTTCCCTGCCCATCCCACCCCGTCTGTTTCCTGTTGCCCCATGGTTCCTGCCCGTCTTGTCCCAGCCTGTGTCTCCTGCTGCCTCCATCCCTTGGTTCCCACCCATCCTGCCCCAGCCTGTGACTCCTGTTCTCTGTGGGCCTCCTGTGTCTCTGTTGTTGCCTGCTCCTGCTGCCCCATTGTTTTTGCCTGGTTTTGTTTTTGCCTACTATGCCTGGTTTTGTTTTTGCCCCTGTTGTGTTGTCTGCCACTGTGCTTGTTTCTGTACCCGTTCCAGTTCCTGTGTCTCCCTTTGTTTCTGTCCCTGTGCCTGTCTATGTGTCCGTTCCAGTGCCCATGTTTGTTATTGTTCCTGTCTCATTGTCCCTGGCCAGGTCTGTGTTGTGTTGTTGATTTCCTTGTCCTTTTGTGCCTCTGGTCCTCCCTCGTTGTTTGTCAGATTTTGTTGTGTCTCCTCGTCTTTAGTCTTCTGTTCGGTGTTCTGTTCCTACTCCCATTTTTGTTCCCCCAGTATCTGTTTCTGTTCTGAGTCTCCAGTTTCTGTGTCTTCTGTCTTCGGTTCCTTTGTCTGTCTGTGTCCTTCCTGCTTCTGTTTTTTCCCCTGGGTTTTTGGTGTTTTTTCTTGTTTTTGGATGCCTTGGTGCTGCACACTTTAGGGGTGGCCCCTCCTAGCATCCTTATTGTCATGGTTTCCCTGTCTCATGTCTTTGTTTTTAAGTCTTGCCTTTTGGCCTGTGTTTTGCTGATTATTGTTTATCCATGCCTCTGTGATTCCTAATCTTTGTGTTATTCCTAGCCCCTGTCTGTTGTCATGCATTTTATTTGTTTAGTTTAATCATATATTTCTGGACACTTCGTATTGGCTCACTGACCCACGACTGTTCTAACGACTCTGAATATGGATTTGTCATTAATAAAACTCGCTCTTCTCTGCACATGCATCCACCTCCTAACTGCTCACTGTTACACCTTCCTATAGCAAGAGTACCATTCTACTTTGATATTCAGGTTTTACTGAAATACTGCTACTCCTATAAGTAGAAACATATTTTCTTTTCACCATGTTCAGGTTAAGCTGCTACACATCTTTTAAGGGGTACTGAGATCTATTAATTTTTACTATACTATTTTTAATGCTGAACTAAGCAGAATTTGGTTTATTCGTTGTGACTGAATGTTAAACTATTATAACATTTCAAAGTGAGTGGGTTGGGCTCTAGGTAAAGCTTTAATGGTTTGGCATAGGATATTTGGCATCAAGAAGGCCTTGGAATGAGCCTTTAAAGTTACTTACATTTATGGCAATTAGCTGACACTTTTATCTAAAGCGACTTACAATCTTGACTGAATACAATTGAGCAATTGAGGGTTAAGGGCCTTGCCCAGGTGCCGAACACTGGCAACATGCCAGGACCCAGGCCTGCATTGGAGTGGTTAAATGTGTGTGCCCATAGTTTTGTAGTATAGCAGTGTTATTTTGCTGCAACAAGTTTTAGCAGACCTACTGCGCTGCATGTTTTTTATATTCATAATTTCCTGAATATAAGTTGTTGGCTCTGCCTCCATCTGCACCAGACTTATAATGCTTGGTTTCTCTGGCCTACTAATTACTGAATTTATTTTTTTTTTCCTGTGGATTTACAACTTTTTTTGATGATTGTATTTCAGGGGATTTCTCATTTATTTATTACAATTTTGTCTGCCCTTTGATTGTCTGTCTTGTTTCCTAATCATTTGCCTATTTTTTAAATTGTTCTGGATTAGACCAAAACACATACTTGCACACACTTTCTCATATTACTTTCTCATATTTGCTTTTTCATTTTTTATCCTACAAACTCAATTACACTGTACCGATGGTAATACTGAGCTTTTTCTTCTCTTTAATGCCTTTCATCAAAGTGTCAGCCCTTGAAGGATACTCTTCATCAACTGATTGTAAACTCAGGCTTCTGTGATCAGTGCTTTAGTAGAAGAAAGTGATGAGGTGACGCTCCTTGTCTGCTTAATATATTAAAGGGGAAATCTTTTCTACATTTGTGTGACTGTTGGACTGTAAAATGAGAGAGAAATGAAGGAGAATGGGGTGATTTGCTGTTTTAGAATAGGGCTTTGCTGCTTCAATGCTTTTTGTCTGCATCTAATTATAACTAGATCAAAGGATCTGTCCTTCACCCTCCTGCATCTTTGCAGTGCAATAGTGTTCAATGCTTCAGAAATGCATCCCTTTTGCCTTGCATAGTCTACTGACAAGGGAAATTAGCATGGTACAATTATTTTAGCTTTAGTTCAAAATTAAATTGAAAAGAAAAATAACGAAGGGCTTTTAGCTTCTCTGCATCAAAAGGTAAATTTGACACCAGGTAAAGACATCAGAGAGACACCAAAGAGAAAATAAAGCATAAAAGCTATTTCACTTCCTAAAAGACTTGCTATAGTTCCATGCTATAGTTAAAGACTAAGAAATGGCAGGCCACCATGTAGGTAATATATTATTACATATGTAATGCAAACAGACTTCACTATCATAACCCTTGTCTGGAGCAGCTATTTGCTGGTGATCTCTTTGCTGGTTGATTGCACACATCTTTGTAAATTATATGTTATATCAAACTTAAATTATATGTTTTATCAAACAGGTTAAGTCAGACATATGGCCTGTTTCTGGCAGGTGACAATGATGTTGCCACTGTCATTAATGAATGATTATGCTTGATCTCAGGAGTTTAGGACTACATGAGGAATTTTGGTGATAATTTTCTCTTAAACATATGCCACCAATTAAATTACAGAGAAATACAGAAGTGATTGTCAGCTTTGATAAACAGCAGCATTGCCGCTTTTCATTATTTGTAAGGAAATTACAGCAGTAATATGACAAAATAGGACATTATAACTGGTAATATAAGCAATTCCATTACATTGAGATGTTACTTTTAGACTTACTATATCAGCAATGATGTCCTCTTTTATCTATGGTTTGCCTTTCACTCTCTCACTCATATGGACAGTGTTCATATTACATGATCAAAATAGCCTCCAAACCTGTCCTGCAGCTAGTTATGCTGGGCTTATATATTCATCCATATTAATAAACCAAGATATATTTGACACACATGGACAGCATATGCACATATTGTGCAGCAATGTGGGGCAAACATTTAATGCATTTTGAGCACCATTAGAAGTATTTTCACATGTTGTCCCCAAGCATCTGGTAAAACCTAAATGAACAATGTAGTCCTATTTAGTGTAGGAAAATTGTGTTCATTAGGTTTATGTCCTAACAATTGCAATAGGTTAATTGCTGTCAGATCTTAATGAAGCTTACTAAGTGTATTGTTGTGTATTGTTGGAGCAGAGTGTGAAACAGCTGCAATACAAATGAAAACCTCAGAGTCTCTGCCTACAATAATCTCCGGAAAAAGGATGGTATGCTCCCTCTGAGTAGATGATATGAATCTCTCCCAAGTGGAGTTTAAGCATCTTGGGATCATGTTCACAAGTGATAGGAAGAGAGATTGTGAACATATTTGGTGTAGTGGCTGCACTAATGTGGTCGCTCTACTGGACTGTAGTGGTCTCAATTTATTAATTGATCTGTGTCTCGGTGATAACCTGTGGTCATGAAATCTGAGTAATGACCAAAACAATCAGGTCACAGATGCAAGCAAATGTAATGAGCTTTTACACTGATAGTGAGGTTAACTTTCTGTGATGGGTGAGGAGCTCAGTTATCTGGGACAAGCTCAAAGTAAAACCGCTGCTCCACTGATAAGAATTTGGTTACAGTACCTCATGGATGCCTCCCACTGGAGGAATACCAGGCATAACCAACTGTGAAGAGCCCCCAGGACCTAGAGAAATTACATTTATGGCATTTAGTAGACACTCTTATGCAGAGTAACTTACAAAATTGACCGGGACTGCCAGAACCAAGTGTTGGTGCTGAAACCTAGAACAAGAATAAAAATATAATGTTAAAAAATACAATACAATTTAACATCAATACTAAACAATGAGGGTAAATAAACAATAAGGTTTAATAAAGGTACTTATCAAATAGATGAGTTTTCATTTGGCATTTGAAGACAGCAAATGACAAATTGGAAGTGATCAAAAGAGATGGCAAGATCTCTGCGAGTATCAGTTGCTCCAGGGAGGTGTAGCAGCTCAGTCTTGCTGGGATTATGTGATTCAGAAGTCAGGGAGGACTGACGGGAGAAGGTCTAGAAGAATCAGGATTGATAACAGTTTGGCTGATCTAGCTGTATTTAGCAGCTCCATCAGTGTACATAAGGCAGTTTCGGTTAGGGGTTCTGAGGGTTCTAGAGCTGGTTCTCAATGAGGAAGAGATACCTAGTTATAGACCTAGTTATAGAAGATTAAGGACAAGAGGATGAGCATTGATGAAGAGAATGGAGACATGAGAAAAGTGATGGATTCTGCTAACTTTCTCCTCAAAAAAGGTCTCAAAATCCTCTGAGGTTAGTGAGGTGGGTGGAGGGTGAGGGTGAAATTGAGAAGTTAAAAAATTAGCTCATGTGGATTAAATGCTAATGCTTCCAGTTTCTTTTTGTAGCTGTAGCTGAAGAAATGGCAACCCCAATGCACTGGGGAAAACCAAACTAAAACTTCCATAACAAAACCAGAAAATGGGGAGGAATGGCTAAGGGAAGCCTTGGGAGAGAGACAGACTCAAGAGGGAAAACTGGAGAGAGGAGGGGACATATAAAAATACAAACACCCTCGCAGATAAGAAGTGAGGTGTAGCACAAGGGCTCACAGACCTCAATACCTGAAGGTACCAGCTAGGCACCTGGCTCTGAACTTTGGCAAAGACCCAGCACTGAATGACTGGGTCACTGGGCTTATATAAGGTCTAGCCCAGCTGTTGGGTGTTAAGACTGATTAGTGGCATGCCTGACTCAAGGCCTCCCTCTGGTGGCCGGAAGGGGCCTCGGCTTGGCACCAACCCTTACATGCAATTAACATCCTACAAATAAAACAGTGGCTAATTATATTCTTAAACACTTCAGACTCCTGCAAGATGATGCACAGTCCACATCCCTTTTTTAAGGATCCTCCACTAATCTCCTATAGACGAGACAAAAACGTGCCTGCCAATGCCGTGAATGTAAATGTAAATATAAGCAAAAACATCAAAGATGTCAAGAGTGACCATTCGGATAATAACTATGGTTCTGTAGCCTGCAACCACTGTTGAGCTACATCTGTTTAAATTTTTTATCACTATAACTAGCATACATAATCAATATTCGCTCCTCATGCATTATTGTGGAAATTGTCTACTTTATTAGTTGCAAGAGAGTTTTTGTTGAACTCCTTTGGACCGACAGAATTAAGAATTGGTCACTAAGCCTTAGGTCTGGTCTATGCAGGGAAATATAAATGCGCACACAAACTAGGCCTTGGCTCTTACAAAGAAGAAAAGGGAGATGGCTATAGTAAGCTGGTAGTATACTCCCCCTGTGATTATCCTAGCTTTCTCTAATATATGATCACTTGGTGCATGATTTTACTTGAATGAAGAATGAAGAATTTACATTTGTCTAGAACAGTTAAAAGGTTGAGAAAATAAAATTTAGCATTACCATTAAAGAGGAACCATTCATGTGGTAGAGTGAGGATAGGTTCACTATGAGCAGATGAAATGAAGGGCTCTCCAAGCCATGTTAGCCAAAATTTGTCTTCTGAGTTTGGGCTTCACTCTGAAGCATTGAGGTAAATGTGATATCCTTTAATTTTATCATTTAGTGATAGAATGTAACTCTACAGAGTGAAGAGCCCAGTTGTTTTGCTGTTTATGGCCTCAACTCTTTACTAGCAGTAAAACAAGCCTGCAAAGAGTTCAAAGTTCAAATATATCCGTTTGCACTATATCTTTTGGGAACTTTCCTTGTCACAAAACAGCTTTATAAATGCCTGGGTCTAGATCCCTAATGAACAAGACAGTGGCAAGGAAAAGCATGGACTTGTCATAGGCTGGGCCACCCAAGAAGGATTACTGTTATGGAAGCTATACCATAACTGAGATGTTTTATAGGAGGAGGCTGTTACCATTTTTGTGCTTTAATCTTAATAAATCAAGGAACTAGTTCACTCACTGATATCATTTAGAGCTTTATGTGTCAACAGGAGTATTTGATTGAAAATGTTAGTTGATTGAAAATGTAACTGTGAGACAGGGTAAGAACAGGGTAAATATAACATTTTTAGCTCCCATAAGGAGCTGTAAGCTGTAAGGCTTATGCAGTCTGCACAAGTTGAAATTTTTTCACTTACTTTTTAGAACATCCAATTAGAAGACTATTATAATAATCCAGTGTTCATTAAATAAAAGCATCTGCATCTGAAGAGGAAAATATATGTATCAGTTTAGCAATAAATGGAAAACGGCAGTTTTAGTAACATTACATATGTGTTTGTAAAATGATGTAAAATGATAGAAGTAAAATTATAGTCTATAGTAACAGTAATAACTAATTATTAATAATAATAAGTTTGTTACAACAGTTTTGGGTGTAACTGAAAATCCATCAAGATTTAGTAGAATATTGGACAATTTGCCTCTTACAGCCTTGAGTCCCAGCAATTGCACCCCAGTGTTAATGAAATTTACTTAGTAAGTCTGGTTCATTAAGAGTTATTTCTGAATATTTCTTAAATGCTCATTGACTGCTCATTTGTTGAACAAGGTTTGCCCTTATTGAGTCAGTATAAGGTGACTGAGTATGGTTTACTGTTCAGTCCAGTTGATAAGGTACTTAATGACTTTGATCCCTTTTTAAATGTGTAATACTGATTTATTTCAGTATCTTTTGCAGTTCTCATAATTTATATGTTTTATTGGTTAAATAAGAATATATTTTCATTGCGATAATGCCAGATAAGAGGCAAAGCAGGTTAATACTCTTGACATTTATTCACTGAACCCATAGCCACATCCTTATTTTATAAACATATCTAATTACGGTTTAGTTTATATCTAATTTTTATTTCATAAACATATTGTAATGTGGGAGGCGAGGTAGGATGCAGAGATGAGATGTGACGAAACAAACCTTTATTAAATGCAATAAACAAAATGAAACTAAAATACAACAAATAAAACTAAACGTGAACTACATAAAACAATGTGATAATTACCTTTATGCATGATAACAAGAACACGCTAAGTCAGCAGAGTATGCACTCGTTAGACACCGACATGGAATGACTAACAGTGGCTTGCTCACTGGGGGCTTGGACTTGGACATTTGTAAAGCTGCTTTGTGACAACATCTGCTGTAAATATAAAAGTGCTATATAAATACATTTTAATTGTAATTGGAATTTGAAGGATTTACATCCACATGTTAACGACGACTCTAACGAGCGACAGGTGAAACATGCAACCGAGGTGTGTGGCCATGTAGACACACACACACACACACACACACACACACACACACACAACAAGACATCACACGGACATGAGGAGGAGTCTAGGAGGAGGGGGCCACTATTTATTTCATAAACATATCTAATCATGTTTAGTTTATATCTAATGTTTATTTCATAAACATATATCTAAGCATTCACCTGTGAGGGATAGAGGAGCTACATTACATAATACTCCAGTGACAAAAATCCTTTAACAAGTCAACAGAGCATTGCAACAAACAAGGTCCATAGCTATGACTTCAACTTAAATTAAGCATAAAGTGACAGTGCAGTAATTGCTGGGAACCTGAGATTTTAAAATTAAAATTTAAAACTGTTAGTGTAATACTAAGATTGCAAGTGATTTCAATCAAATTGTTTGTGTGCTGTTAACTGTAAGTGACTGTCATGGGACGTGCCCCCCCAAGAGTCACGTGGTATGGCCTGCTGTGTGCAGGGGCATTCACCTTGTTTGTGGCCACGCCTTTTGTGATATGCGCACCTGCACGGAGTTTAATGTTGTGTCTATTTAAATCTCCGCTAGTGTGCATATGGTGTTGGTCATTGTTAGTCTGCTGTTATATGTTAAATACATATGTAGTCATTGTTAAGTGTTATTGTGTAATGTGTTGGGTTGACTATGGAAGTAATTTTGTTAGTATCGTGTATGAGTGCCACCAGTGTTGTTTGTGTCTTTCATTAATAAATGTATTCTGTGCATCCTGCTCCATGCCCTTCGGCACTCGGGCCAGCAGATCTGTTACAGTGACCAGTAACAATCAGGACATATAGAACACAAGCAATTAAAAATGACATGCTCATCACTATTAATTAATTATTCTATTCTCAATATGGTTTACCAACATGGAAGAATAATGAATTTTACTGCAAACTTTATATACTGACAAAAAGGAAAACAAACATATTTTGCTTTCCCACAGGGAAAGTCATCAAGACAGAATGTGATTGAGAGTCAACCACATATGTCACAGACTGATGTGAGGGCTGTCTCTGGATGTCTAGACAGACTTTAGCACCTCCCCCCCCCCCATGTCACACAGGACGATGGCTTTATGCAAATAGTGAAATGTCAGTAACATGGGTCATGTCAAATGACTTGAAAGGGCTATCACAAGTGGAAGATGGATGGGTGTTTTCTAGATTATTCCCTTTTGCTATGGCACTGCATGGATCTGAGGCATTACTCTAATTATATACTAAATCTACGACAATATTAATGAATGACAATAATAAATTCAAGAGCTGATGAAATGGCAGTGATTCTGTTGCATCTTTTTGTCCTTGAAGGGTATCAGAATTTGTACCCTCAATAAGAGAAAGTCAGGGACAGAGAAAGAAAGACAATGATAGATATATGCATTGATGATAGAAACAGGAATGAGAGAGAGAAAGGGAGGGAGAGATAGAACTATATTTATTTATTTATTTATTTCAGGGGAAAAAAACCTAGTGTCTTTATATGATTAAGATAGGCTTCAGTGTCACCTTTCCTTTGTGTCAAATCACACCTCTGCATTGCAACTCACTTTTGCTGAATCACAATTCTACCCTCCTCAGAAGGAATTAAAATATCCAAAACACTACTCTAGAGTAAAAGTTCTGTATCTGAAAACACACACATATGACACATTAGACTGATTCGGTGTCCATCCAGCCATCAGAGTAAGAGAAGAGAGACATTTAGTTGAAGCAACTAACGTGTGGTAGAAAAGGTCTCAAGATGTCAACATATTAGAGGTATGAAGCAATACTGCATTAGGCTGCATAGATTATCCTAGTGTTGTCTTGATTAGTGTTTCCAGCTAATATTATACATGGAAGATGTAGCTTAAAATAACTATCCTAGATGAGGTGGTTAGTTAGGTCAGTTAGCCAACTAATGTTAATGCTAACCAATGGTATTTAGATGTATTACTTAGATATTCATTGGTGGACAAGGATGAAGGTTACATCTAGTAAGTTTTTCAATTGTGAAAGGAACATTTGTACAGAAAAGTTTTCTGATGAAGGGAGAATTGATATGTTCTATAAGGGAAAAACCATAGTGTACAGCATTACATGATTAAGATTAAGTTGCGGGGCTGAAGAAGGGCTGATGAAGGCTATAAATAGAATTCATAAATCGTTTTTGATGGTATATGAGGCTGCATTTCACTAATTAAATGCAAATGCAGCCAGAGAGGATTATGACTAAGGCTATAAGGAAGTTGCTACACATGCTGTGCAGTCTAAGTAGTGTAGCATGGTATGTGAAAGATGCTGGAACAACTAGTGAAAAGTGTGGTTGAGGAATCTCAAAAGTACTAAAATAAAACTTAATAAAGTAAGTCACAATGTAAAGCCACTAGGTAAGAAGCAGGAAGCATACACTGAGAGAAGCGATGTTTATTGAGGGAAAATCCAGCATCCTAGTCATTGTAATGGTCCATATCACAAACCAAGAGGATCCGAAAGAAACAAACAGGCAAACAAACTAAACACAAACCAGAGAATGCAAAAACAGACAAGCAAACCACAGCATACATCTAACAATGACATGTGACAAGACAAGGAAAACATAGCATATCTTTCACAATAACATGTGTAAATACACAAGATAACAAGGTAAAAACGAGGAACAGGAGAAAGTAATAAAGCAGCAAAAACCAAAAGAAGGACTGCAGAAGGAACGGAGGAAATGAAACAAGAATGCAAAACATGAAAACCATGGAAACATACCATGGGCCAGTCGTGACACACAAGATGATTTTGTTAGCGTCTCAGGACATAAAAGCTGCTCCATCAGTCACAAAAGCAGGAAGAAAATAGAATCGGTGGTGCAGGTAACTAAGAAAAAATTTTTGAATTGGAGAATAGGCATGTGGTCAGGCAGGTGCAAAGCCAAAAAGCAGGTCCTATGTCTGATGATTTTGTGGAAAAGCATTTAGTAAGGCGACATTGACAATTGCTAGTTTTATTTTTGAGGAGGAAGAGGAAGCACAACCTGCAACAGCAGCTTCACAGGGGAAACAGGGACAATGACTTAGTTGGAAGAATTTAAAGGAACAGAGAATCACATAGAGTGACTTTTTTTTTTTGCTTGAAGTGACTAAAAACATCCTTCCAACTCTGCAAAACCACATGAAGTGGGTGGGTGAAGCTCCTAGTTGTAAACTACTATTAATGAGTGTCAGTGGTAGAGCAATAAGGTATGTGCATGTGGAGCAATGTAGTGGAGCACAAGTATAAGCTATAAATATCAGTAGATGGGTTAACCTGTTAGCAAGTTTGGAAATTGGTAGTGAATATATGTACAGTAGTAAAATAGAGGTCCCACAATATATTTCTGTGTAAGCTGGGTGTGGTGTTGGTTTTAGAGGATGTAAGGTAAGGGTAGCTGTGAAGGAATTATCTGAAGTATCTGAAAGGGTTAGTCAGTGGCTATGGACGAGGAGAGCACGTGCTTGTTAGGGAAATGCACCACAATTTTGTTTTTTTTTTCGTTTCTATCTATGAACTAACAAGGCTAACAAATTGGTAACTGTAGGCCATCATATACATCTGCTTGAATATGTTTTGTCAGTGTTTTGCTCTTGGTATTCATGTTGAAGTTTTTTTTATTCTGGTGTGTGCATGTCCATTTAAGAGCTGACTCATGCAGAGGGTGAAGAAACAGACCTGGGGTATGAGAAGGCCTTCATCATGTAATCCAGCTTCTGTGTAAATGTACATGTGGGTGTGTTTACTGGAGACAATGTATAAGTGCCATTGCTACTGTTTCTACTTTTCAATACTCCACACTTTATTTATGGACACACGTCCATAGAATTGATATGATCCTCCAGGTGTCCCATTTTAAAACAACCCCCTGCTCTGTGTATTCCGGAACAAGAGTAGTATTGGTTATAGAGACCAAGGTCACTAATAGAATGAACTTGACTCTCTATGTAGCTCACATACACAAGAAACCATAGCCCAGTGCTCAGACCCTCATCAGTTAAAATCTAATAGAGGTTTTTAACAGTGCTCATCTTCAACTCCGCTGCTGAAACCTTGCCTCCCACTGCTTCCTTCATCTTGTACCCCAAAGAGGTACTCTAATAACATTTGGCTGCTATAATGTGTCTCATTTCAAAGGAACATCTTCATTCATAGAGATATGCATTTGCCTTGATTTGAGTACTACTTGAAACATACACATCCATTTTGCCTATTGTACTTATGTATAAATGCTCCTTGGTGACTAAAAGCAATTATCATGGTTTTGACACAGCTATTGTCACGGGACACTCCCCCCAACAAGTCACATGGTATGGCCTGCCGCGTGCAGGGGGGTTCACTCATGTTTGTAGCCACATCCCCATGAAGGCACGCACCTGTACGGGGTTAAGTGTTAGCGTGTGTCTGTCTATTTAAACCCCTGTCAGTGCATGCCTCACCATTGGTCATTGTTTGTTTGTTAGCGTCTGAATGTAATACCCATAATCATGTTTGTCTAGCCTGTGTTAAATGTTAAAGGCATTAGTGTTAAGTGTGTCTGTGTGCAATAAATGTTTTTTTGTCCAAAACCATTTTCTCTCTCTTGGGTTGGGTTCATCTACTCACTAACTGTATGATGTACTATGGTAGCATTAGTCTTTGCTTCTAGTCTTCACAGACTTGAGAGTCCACATTCATGAGATTCCATTGTCACCTAAGGTAAAGTCACTGGTGCCATTAACCAAGTCAATAGTGGGCACCTACCAGAATACCCTTCACTTTCAGCACTCTTTAGACCTGTGTGATTTTCTTTTACAAAGACACACCATCTCCTTTTAGGACCAGAAAACATGGTGGATAAAATAGAAAGCCTACAGAAAAGCCCCTTTAACAAATGTAATTTAGTCTGAAATATATGAAAAAGAATCTTGACCTAAAACTAGAATTTCTGTAAATCTATTAATGTAAAACAGCTCTATTTTACTGTATTAGCCTTTCTGTATTCTGCAAAAATTTTAACTGCCATTGAGTAACTTTGGAAGCTTATTGGTAAGGCAGTGGGTAAGTGGCATTGCTATTGTTTATACTATTCTTTAGTCCAGACCTTGACTATACACACACTTATATGCAGCCAGAGAATTAGCCATGACCCCCAGGTGTTCCATCTTAAAATGTGTCTTTCCCAGATTCTATGTCTCATTCCAGCCTCTGGAACTGTGAAACCCCATGAAACCCTCGCTCTGTGTGTTCTGTGCAAGAGTGGTCTTGGCTATAGAGACCTTTATGTAAATCCCTTTTAACAAATGCAAATAAGTTTTTAAAAAGGCTTAAAATTAGGCTTGGACTAAAAGCAAAATTACTTTATTATTCTATTGTAAAAGAGCCCTATTTTATTGTACTCCAAAACAGCCTTCCTGTATTCTGCCCAAATTTTAGACTTAACCTCCTAGAGGGTCCTAGTACTATCCTCTTCTTAGGAACATGAGGTTAATGGCTTGTGCAGCATATGTGCATGCATAGCAGAGCCTTAATAATTATATGGAGTGCAATTTACAGGTTAGAGGTCTCCCATATGACCCGATAAAGACATCAATCAGAGACATGCCACATACTTGATTTAAGCACTGAAAAAATGCCCCACAGTATAGGTCTGGGAGTATAAGATACTCTGATGGGACTAAGGTAGATGAGCTCTTTCTGCATCCATTGGAGTAGATGTGGGTGGATGGATATGGGAGCATCAGGTCAACTACTGGCAACACTGGGGCATTTTCTGGTGTCATCTAACATGCTTTGTCAATGATGAGCAGGTCTAGTCCAGTTTTGGCTTCATCTCTGCAGCAATTTTGTGACAATTTTAGTCAAACCTCCCATTAACTAGCTTTTCCACCTTATAAGTCTGACCATTATATGTTTGCCGTAGTTCCTGCAGACTAGCCAAGCAAGCTACTAGAATAATGTCTGAATCCAAAGCTATTGTTGTTGATCCCACACTTGGTACATTTCAGATCAGTCTGCTGTGAAGTTATTTACATTGTGTTTTATTGACATATACAAGTGTTGATTTGTGGGTGTGTATATGTTCTTAATGAGCTTGTCTCTCCTACCTTAGTTTTCTTTAGCCTTTTTCTGTTGCTCATTGTTCTGTTAAATAAACAGTACATTATTTGACATTGAAAATGGTATGTCAGTAGTCAAAAAAGTATTTCCAATGCATATATTCTTACTGCCATTATAATTCTGCTGGTCCTGGCAGTGTGACGGAGTTTGGTATATTTTTCTGCCGCACACTGAATCTGAAAGGCACAGAATATCCAAATATCGCTGCTGCAGGAAGATGATACCACTCTGAGTGTGGATGTCTGGGTGTTCCTTCAAAAGCTCTCAAGTAATATGATCTGCACTTTCCTCTAACCCTAACCCAATTTATCCAAAACGACAGTATCAGAAATCCTGTCTAATGTAAATTACAATTTGTGTATCAAATAACATAAAACAATATAACTGAAAAGATATTTGGGTGTGTTGTAGTGTTTAAATACAATGTATATGGCCATAAACTCTGAGATACTCAAATGTGATGTGTATGTTTTGAGTTATTAAATAGATTAAGGATATAGGTAAGATTTCCATTTCTTGCATTGACAAACATGAATAATTTGTGACATTATGCTTCTGCTAAATAAAGCTATTTCTCCATGCCCCTCACAGAGAGTAATGCATGTTATTGCATTCATAAAAGCACTGGGCTATCAAAGTGCTTTTCTAGGAGGTTTTAATAACTATATTACTATCCAATCAGCCTGCAACAATCTTTCAAATCACAGCTTTATTAAAATGATATCAAATAAAATTAATTACTCCCTGTTATTATAACCATTACACCAGGTTGAGGCAGTCTTAATTTATAAGGCAATGGTGGTAAAACATCCTATTAAGACTGAAGTCTAAGATATAAAATAAAAAAAATACTTCTAATCAAACTCATTCTTATTATAAAAGCATAGTGCAAGCAGCTTACGTTTGGCAGCGGGGGCAACCACATGGCTTTTTGTTAATGTTCTGACTTTCTTTTCCATGTGCTGTGTTTTTGTATTGTGCCAGACCCCCACACAACTGGTGCATGTTTCATTTCATTCGCCGCACCACTTGTTTGTCATTATGCCAGATGTTTTTTTTCTTTAAAACCCCTTTGTGTTATAACCATTTTTCTATCTTTAACGTTTTGTTTTTTGTTACAGTTTGTACACCTTCTTAGTTTTCCTATCTGTATTCAGTTGAGAGACTCACATTCCTTTACTTCCTTTTTGCATGTTTTACACCTGTAAAATTGTAACAAAAATATATTGTAACAAAAATATATTGTTAATATTGTTAATATATTTTTGTGAACATTTTGTCATAATATTACAAATAACAAAGGTAGATAAGATATATGTACTTACTTCAACACATTTTGGCCCCTAGGACTGACCTTTTTGTTGTCTTGGGAAGCTAGCAATGCACAAAACTACCTTTTCCTGACTTCAATGAAACCTGTTGATTGTGAGCTTAACATAGAAAGATGAATGTGAGATCAAGCTATTTTGAAATACAATTCATATTTAAATGGATGGAGAGTTAACAGATAAGTTAAATGGAAAATAAAGAGAGATTAAGTATGTTTTAAAGATGCATATTTAGACTGATTTCAAGTGAGTATAAAAATAACTAGTAACCAGATACATGAAGCATACTACAAATCATGTTCCCCAAAGGTGAATAATCAACTCTTACTTTTAATCCAAAATCAATAAATGTTTTTTTTGTCCAAAGCCATTTTCTCTCTCTTGGGTTGGGTTCATCTACTTAATAACCGTATGATGTACTATGGTAGCATTAGTCTTTGCTTCACAGAAATGAGAGTCCACATTCATGAGATTCCATTGTCACCTAAGGTAAAGTCGCCGGTACCATTCACCAAGTCAATAGTCAGAGCCTACTAGAATACCCTTCACTTTCAGCACTCTTTAGACCTGTGTGATATTCTTTTACAAAAACACACTGTCTCCTATCAGGACCAGAAAACATGGTGGATAAAATAGAAAGCCTACAGACATTTTAGAATATAAAGACAAAAGAATATTACTAATAAGGGCATGGAAACCAAAGGAACAGTTGCAAGGGGTAAGGTTATGATGTGTAAGCTTCAAACATAAACACAGTGTTTTCCCTGAAGCAAAAAGATATCTTAATAAAGACTGTTCTGCTGTTTTTTGTGCCAAAAGAAAATAATAATAATAATACCCATAAGGATCTGCTCATAATGAATTCCAGTTTACAAGTAATATGAGCAAGCTAAAAGTAATATGAACTACTGCACCACTAACATGTAGCAGTAACATATTTAGAACGTGATTCCACTTTAATTTCCAGTTAGTATCATGCCCTAATTCTATGACAGAGCTTAGTCTGATAGTCAATAATGAAACACATCTCTATGAGCTGCACTGAGCAAAGCAAGATGCAGAGTGGCCGATTAAATGAGCTTAGGGTGAAGCGGAGATTCATTGTGCCCCCAGCCCAAAGAGCTCGGCATGGCCAGAACTTAGAATCGTCTGAATGGACTTAGAGTAAATGAATAATGCATTCCCTATCAATGAAGAAAAAAAGGTGCATGGCTCCAGGCCATGTCTAAGCCCCTATTCACATATCGAACCAGACACAAAGACTCAGAGTGCCTGTCTGTGGGAGTCCATAAGACCAAATTCACAATGAAAGCATCTCATATATATATATATATATATATATATATATATATATATATATATATATATATATATATATATATATATATATACACACACCACACACAGAGAGAGAGACACACACACACTCAAAATGTGTGGTTTATAAAGAAAAAGAAAAACTAAACAGAAAGGTAAGTTCAAACTGAGGCTTAGTAGATTGACAGCCTCTTCACATAAAGTCCATGCATGAATAGGACCAGATTAGTAGAAGAAAGCAAAATCATGGGTTGGCTCTGCATTATGCTGGGAGAAAGAAAAGGGGCCTTTGCTCTCTCTGAGGTTATGTGAGCTACATTACCAAATAAAGATGTCTGGGTCTCTTCCACATTATTGATTGGAGAATGTAGGAGAAACAAATGATTCAGCCTAGTGAAGGAGTTCACTAGGAGTTCACTAGTTCTTACACTAGAGAAAGCTCTATAAGCTCCTTTAGAGTTTAACACATTGTTTTCTTTTAGTTATCTATTTATAGCTGTAGTTCAAACACACACACACACACACACACACACACACACACACACACACACACACACGCGCACACACACACATCAAATCAAATCAATTATATATATCAAAACATACCAAATCTTAACAGACACCACAACTTTGCTTTGCGTTTGGTGATAGAGCAAGCCATACAATTCATTATTTGAAATTAAGGATTTGAAGTAATAATAGATTATGATGATGTTCTACTGAACTATGTAATTTTGACGGTCATACAAAAATGCATGCATTACAGAATTTCTTGTAATCACTGTCAAATGTGCAACTTCACAGCACCTACATGAAGTAAATGTCATGTATGAAAAACATAGATACATAACCAGGGACAGGGGGAAAAAAGAGAAAAGTGTTAAATAAAGTGTTTGAGTGTTAAATAAAATAAAGTAAATTTCACGGGCATGGAACGTGCAGGGAAAAGGAGGTAGCAAATATGAGTCTCCAACTGAACAGTTTAATGTAATGAACGAAAATGAAACCGAATATAAAAGTGCACAAACGACAACAAAAGAAGTCAACTTAACATTCACAAAAGGGGGGGATGCTATTATTGTACACATAAAAGTACAATCCACAGTTATAAAACATCTCTGAGATTAGATCCACTAGCTGAGCATTCCAGAGTGGAAGGAAAGTAGTTACTACCTACTATAGACTGAGTTGTATGGAATGTATTGGGAATTTTTGCTGAGCATTCAAAAATATCATTAATCATTACATTTACATTTACATTAATAATTAGCATAACATTAATGGATTCCAACCTTAATTTTATGTATTAATGACATTCTGTTAGCTTTCAAATATTATTTAATTCCAAGAACACCTTTTACCTTTAAAACATACATTGCTGTAAAAAAAAGAAATATATATGCCTAATCAAATCTATATGATAAGGAGTATGTCAAAACCCCAAAGATGAAATCGAATTTTAAAACGATTAGTCCCTCCCAGCTTAAGTGTTCCATGTTTTCCCTGTCTTGTGTATTTTAGTTCCATGCCATAGGCTATATTGCATATATACTGTCAAACACTGTCCATTCCCACCAAATGCAAAGTGATGGCCAGAAGTAGAAGAGACCAATTCCATTGTCTACACAGCCTGCCATATCTGTCAGCCTTTAGATTCTAATATTGTATTAGTTTATGATGTGGTAGTTGCAGGAGCATTTCCACATATTCTAGAACAGTGGATTCAACAATAGTACCCAATGGCTAAAACTGATTAAGTTGTGCAAGTTACACTACTAATTTTAGATATTTCATTTTATAAGCTGACATTGCTACTAGTGTGGGGGTCACCAGGCACTTGCTGACAGAAGATATGGAAAAATCTTCTTATGATGAGAAGGGTATTTGAATCTGTTGACTTCAAGCCTTAAAATTGTTTTTAATAATCTGTTACTGTTATGCTTACATATTTATATGAGCATGTAAGACCTATGGTTATGTCCACCTGTGTGTCTATCTTCTGTGTTCCAGGTTTTGTCTCTGACAGTAGCCCCCATCCCGATCCATACCAAGTTTTCCAGTGAGCAGAGGACTATATAAAAGGAAGAGAAGAAGGGTGGCTTGGGGCTCATTGGAGAAGAGATTGGTGTTTTTAGTGGTTTTTGACTTGTTGCTGCATTTTGATCTTGTGTTTGCTTGACTTTGTATGTATGACCTTGGGCTCACCCCTTGATTTATGGTTTGCTTTGTCCCTTATTGGTTTGGTTGCTGAATAGTATATGTTTCTTGTTTCTTGTATATATTGTCCTGTATATAGTTACACACTGGTGGTAGGGAGTGGCTGCCATTTTGTTTGGGTGTGGGCTTATCTTTGTTTCTAACAGTGTAGTCAGTGTAGGCATTGTATGTTTTTTTTTTGTTAGCTTAGTCAGTTGTCTTTTTGTTTCTAGCATGGTTTTGTTTGTTGTGTTGGCCTGGGCCACTCCTGACACTATTGCACCAGTGTCTTGTCTTTGAACACCAAAACTTGTAAATACACTTGACCTTTGCCGTCAACTTTATTGTCTGGTTTGCACTCCATTACTAATTTCTACTGCTGTTACACTCAAACCCTATATTACAGCCTCCCAACCTAGACAGGGGCTTAACATAATTAGGGGCTCATCCTGGATTCCTTTTTTTTTTTTGCTTTGCCCCTTTTGTGCATTTTATCTTTTTTTTCTCTACTGGTTGGTGGTTTTTGCTTGTGGGTGGGGGGTGGTTGTGTGCAGTTTGGGGTTTTCGCATTGTGTTAGATGGCAAGTTTTGATTTAGCTGGTTTTACTCTTTGTCCTACCCTGGATTGTCATGGACTGCTCCTCTCCCCACTAGTCACGTGGTTTGGCATGCCGCTTGCAGTGGGAAGTCTTTGTTGCTGTCTTATTTGTAACCACACCCTCCTTGTTAGCACACACCCAGGCTGGTGTTGTCGGTCATTGTTCATGTTTACATTTATCCACGGTCACATCGTCAATGTTGCTCGTTTTCACATCCATGTTCGCTGTTTATGTTATATGTGAGTGCCGCTGTCTTCTTCGTTTGGTAATAAATGTCTGTCGATGTTGATGGAGTCTGTGCGTCCTGCTCCTCGCCCTGCAGCACTCGGGCCATTACATGGATCACTTTGACCTGTGTAGAAAGGCAGACCTGTTACTACTAGCAGATTTCTTTGATGTTGTGGTGGCCCGTTCAGCCACAAAATGGGAAATCAAGGAAGTCTTAGAGGCCTGTTTGTACGAGAGGGAATTTTGCCAGAATAGGGTGGTCCTGTTGGTGTTGCTGTGAACCTGACACTGGGCATGTCGATGGTGGAAATCAGAAACGATTCTGTGGTTGGCTCATGCACAGAGCCTCCGGTCATCCAGTTTCCTGGTGCTGACCTGATGCTGGCATTGAAACTAAAGGAAGTGGAGCTGGAACTCAAGAGGCAGGATAAGGAAGCAGTGATCTGGAGGCACAGAATGGGTCCACAGGGTCCTATTCCTTGGCCCTGGAAGTTCTCCTCCCCTATGGCAGATGGCTCAGCTAACGGCAGTACCCTGATGCCAAAACCACGCCTGCCCAGATCGCTTACTACTCCTGTATCTGCTACACCAGTGGCACATGGATTTGATGTCAGCCGGCAGATAAGTTTGGTACCAGCATTTTGGGATGATGAGAGAGAGAGAGAGAGAGATGCTTATTTTTTTATGTTTGAACGTATTGCCACAGCATTAAACTGGCCTAAGGATTGCTGGCCACTCACGTTCCACTGCAAGTTAGTGGGGAAAGCGCAAGAGGTTTGCTCATCGTTAACTATAGAGCAGAGCTTTAACTATGATGTTGTGAAAGCCACAGTACTGCGTGTTTGAGAATTGGTGCGAGAAGCCTATAGGCATAATTTTCAGCATTTGAGAGAATCCCCCAGCCAGACACACACAGATTTCAAAGGATAAAACTTGTTAACTTGAAAAGTAGTGTAGTGCGAGTAGTGTGAAAACATATGACCAGATAAGAGTTGATTTTACTTGAAGAGTTTAAAAAATGTCTCCCAGAAATGGTTTTTGTTTACCTGAATGAGCAGAAAAAGAGCACAGTGACTTCTGCTGCTACTTTGGAGGATGAATTTGTTCTAACTCACAAAACTGAGTTTTTTCCGTGTACCCATGTGACTACGAATCTGCCTAGTCCTAGTCCCTGCAAAGCCCAAAATATATGTGTATATATAAAGATAGACACAGCTACAGCTAACTTGGATTACATAATCTATGCAAATTAGCCATCTTTATTGAAGAGTACTTATAATTTCTAATTTATTTTATGCCCTACATTTTCCCACCTGCCCACTCATTTGCCACCTGTCCTCTCACCAGAGTACAAAGCTCTGAGAGCATTCACTTCAGGTATGTCAATTTATTTTTTACTGTCTGCTAAACCACAAATAATAATAAATTCAAGTGTGACAATGACGTTGATAGTCAAGGTCAAAACCAAAGGCAAAATTACTGACAACTTACAGCAGTTTATAAAACCATTTAATGTCTAAACTAGACCTGTAGAAAAAATGTCATACAGGTTGAATCCATACAGGTTGAACAGGTTCCAATGGAGCTCAGATTAAATAGGCAGCTTCATTTACCAATTTGTTTATCTTGGATATGTCAAAGATTACATAATCACATAGACACATAGAATTTGTTATACTGGCAAAATTCTGATAATTGTAGCTGTGTAATATTATATCCCAGTTAACAGTATGAAGTAGCATAAACTAAATGGCTGCATTAATCTTATTCTATCCAATTTATATAGAAAAGATTGCATAAGTTAGTAGAGATACCACATTTACAGTGCTACATTTTTATATATTCCATAGGTCTTTTATATACTCACATAAAAATACATGAATTAGTAATTAGCTGAAGCCATTGACTTGCTTGATCCATGTTGATTGTAGGTGAGTTCACAATTTTTCCCAACCAATAGGAATATAGAGAGCATCAATAACAACTTCAGTGGTCAAAACCTTTAACCCATTTTGAATGGCTGACTTTTGGTAGCATTATTTTGATTGAAATCCAAGAGTAAGAGCAGAAAACATTTTGCAAGCACACAGATCCTGTGTGAATGCACGTGCAGACTCCTTAAACAAAATACTGACAGCTGCCTACCTGATCATATTGCGGAATGTTACTGGAGAATTGTGGTTGGCTGACAGTGGAAATGTAATTATGACACAGTGATCTGAACATATGACATATGCCATATGACAGGGATTTTCCAAACACACATCAACCTAAAGGCTGAAACCAGAAGGACAGCACCATCCAAGTATGTCCATAGGGAAAGACAAGTAGCTGAATGGGAGTAATAAGATCAAAGCCATGAACACATATGCATTGCCATTCATCAGATACCTAAGTCACAATATTCTGGCCAAGAAAAGAGCTGGAAACTGCTAACACCAAGACCAGGATAAAGCAATTGACCAAGATGCAGCATCCAAAAGCTCTAAGCCAGGCAGGATGCACTCAACCTTTTTAAAAGTGGGAGTGTTCTGGGAGAGGGAGTAATTTGCTCTAGAAAAAAATATCTAATAATTATATTTTTTCACAGATACAGGTCTCTTGCAAATATAAATATGAACTGTCGAAATAGGCAAAACAGAGCTGAGCAAAAAATTTAAATTGAACAAGGCTCATAATTTGAACATAGCCTTTGAAGAGTGTAGTGTAGACTATTAAGGGGATACAACACCTTAACCAGCCTATGTTAAATACACTAGGTGTTTAAGTCACTATGGTTGTATAATCTACTTCCATTTTGGTTGCAATGCCTGTACATTTGGCAGCTATTATTCAAACGGTACATCAGAATTATGTTTCATCATTTGAAGAGAAATCAATTGATAAGATTAATAGGACAATTCTTTGATAGGAAAATGTGTTGGTGCAAGATATAATAGGATATTCTACTTTATGCTATATTTTCCATGTATATTAGCTGGAATCACTAAGCAAGTCAATACCAAGACAATAAGTTCTACAAAGATTATATCTACATTACTTAATGCATTATCACTTCATACCTCATATTTGTTGATAGCTTGAGACATTTTCTCATACATGCAATGTTACTTCATTTGAATTCTCTTATGCTGATGGATTAGTTGTGATTGACTGGAAGGCCATTGAATCAATCCAACTTATTGTGTGTGTGCTTTCAGGTACTTTTGAGTAGTTTTTAAAGATTTTAATTCCATGTAATCACACAAAAAAGGGGGTGGGGGGTGGGCATGTATCAGTCACAGCCACAATGTCCAAACAAAAAAGGTGTTACAACCCCGTTTAGGCCGTAGGCCGTAAGTTCGCAACAGCAATGCAACAATAAGACTGGTAGCTGGTAGTAGGATGGTATTTGAAATGACTAAACACTGGACTAGTAGATAAGGTGAAACTTGGTGTATTCAATTAAGTATAGTGAACACACACACAGACAGGAGTGGCTGAATACCAACATATCAAACAAAACGCACACAGCAAAAGAAACACCAGGTCTAAATACACTTCACAAGACAAAAACAAAATACAATTTTACACCAACTCCTTGACAATAACCCTGATCCTAAACTGCAATCCCTACAATCAGTAACTATATACATAAACATACACTAGAACATATACTCTATCACAGGGATCACAATTATAAACAGACACAGTAGGACAACACAATTGAAACCCAGTGTATGCTTACATACAGATCTACACATATATGAACACAAGCTGACTATAGATATCAAAAGACAAAGTAGCACAGCCAAGACTACAAAAACCAAAAAAAAAAAAAATAATAATAATAATTGTACACTAAGGCAAATAACACAATGTTAGGATGACACTAGCATGAGCTTGGGCAGGCTATTGTTTTTCTCCCAGAAGGGTCCTTATATAGGCCACAGCAATCACTTAAGACAGGGCAGAGCCAGTAACGAGGTGCACAGCAAGACCCAAATCCGAAACTGGACCAAGAGCGCACTGCGGTAGGCCAGGAGCGTAAAACCAGGGAATCCAAATTCAGCATAGGTAGAGTACACAAGACAGTCCAAAAGAGCACTAACAGGAGGGACAGGCAAAAAAATGAGAGATACAAAAAGGCAAAAGAAACAGAAAAAAAAAACAGTACACAAAACAGGACTCAGAGGCCAGAGGAGAGGTTTGAAAATACCAAAAATATCACGAATAATCACTCAGAGCAGCAGTATAATGTATAATGTTTCACACTCTGTAGGAGAGGAAAACTTGCAGGGAAGGTAATGAGACATGAGGGAAATCAGGTGTGGGAGAAGTGTTGCTATAGGAACAGATAGAATTCAGGGGAGGAGGACCTCTGGTGTCTGGAAATGGGAGTGCTATTGTAAAAAAAAACCTCATTTTAAATTTTTTTCAGAATTGTCATACCTATTTAGCACCATGACATGGGCAGTAAACATTCCTGTAGCAGTGGAGAGGGACAATAGCTAAGGTTGTCCAGGTTCAGTACTGGTGTTTGAGCTTGACTTGCTGGAGATGAAAGTCATTCACCAGCTGAGCTAGCTCATTCAATTTTTGTTCTTGAAGAGCAAGTCTGTCCCCCAAACTGAGAGATCCAGGGGGGTGAAGTCTTCTGTAAAGAATGATACTGGGAAGAGGTTAGGATCCAAGCATGGGTTTATTGAGCTACAGAGGTGACACAGACAAACAATGTAATGTAAATTTGAAAATAGAAGTCAGTAATCTGTCCTTTGGTTAATAATACAAAGAACAAGATAAATAACAAGATAATAAACCAAACTTGTAGATATTACAAAGGCTCAGAGTTATAACTTGGAAAAGTCATGATTCTTTTTACAAACCTGTTCAAATGCACCTCTTTCAGGAAACAAAAATACAGGAGGGTAATTTCTGGAAATCACAATGGAAAGAAGAAATATGGTGCTCTCATGGCACTAACTGAACGGAATGTAAGTTAGTATGTTAGCACTAAACAACTAAAGGAAAAATATAAAAACATATTATCTCTTCTTTTCAGACTAAAATGGCCACTTTTCTATTTTGGTTATGTTGAATAATGAAGAACTATAGTTGTCAAGGAATATCTATGGCTACAGTGCCAAAAAAGAGAAACCACTAGTTACATTATAAAACAAATTAGATGACATTAGAACATTTTATCACACTTTTTATGTGTGATGATGTATAAGATGGCTTACCATCTTTTTTCGGTAGTCTTTGTAAATCTATTTGAACTCAGCAGGTCTGCACAGGATCACTACTCCTACAATATTTTATACTGTCTGCATAATCTTTAAGGAATGACTGATCAAATTTTCTTTATCTATCTATCTATCTATCTATCTATCTATCTATCTCTCTCTCTCTCTCTCTCTCTCTCTCTCTCTCTCTATATATATATATATATATATATATATATATATATATATATATATATATATATATATATATATATATATATATATACTTTATATAAGTGTATATAAAGACCTCACTCTGTAACCATCAGCTGAGTCACTCTGCAAGAGGGCCTCTCCTGCATGCTTAGAATTAAAGCTTTCTGCTTCAGAATCACCTTATCTGAGATGGAGTTTTCTTCCAAAGCAAAATAGTGTTTGATTCTACAGTCAAACACTTGCAATGAACAATAATGAAATAAGGTGTGCATCTCTGTGCTGAAACTACAATAAAATATAGTCATAATATGAATGTAAAAAGAGCATGCAGAGTACATACAGTATATTTTCAATGTATATTTATAAAAATGTATACATATAAATCTATACACAGTAGTGTGCAGTAAACATGAGCAGAAATCTTGAGGTGTGAGTAGTTTGTGTTTTGTGCTGTGAGGGGGCAAGCAAGGCCAGACGCTCATGGATGTAGAGTGATGGATTTATTGTATTCCAAATTCATGATGGGTGAACAAGCCAGGGTCAAAACCAGGAAAACCAGGAAAACAAAGACAGGGGTAATCCAAATCATAAAGGTAAACAGTCCGAGTGAAAAACCGGAGAACAAGAATAAACCAGGCAAACTATTCTGAAAAAGGAGCAGGCAAAAATCAGAAGTCAGAAGAGCAAAAAAAACCCCACAATCGAATACACAGGATAGAAAATAAGGAAAGAACGCTCGGTAAGCACGGTCAAAAGTAGTGGCAATACTTGTAAGTTCTCGGCAGGTTTATATATAGTCGAGTGTAGAGAATCAGGTGCTGACAATATTCTGGTGATGAGGATCTGAAGGAATGTGTATGATTGGTTGTGTTGTTAGCCGAGTGACGAACAGCATGTTGGGTGTAATAGTGTGCTTGGGGTTCGGCCGACATGACGTGCGATATGCATTATATAAACAGTTATTTCTATGCAATATAAATTACGTATGTTATCCACTGTTTTCAACCACAGCCTCTGATCACTCATCAATTTTGTTTTTCACCATTCACCATGTGGAAAGTTTTGAAGTGGATGTGAGAGAAAGTTCAAGAAAAGCAAGTGAGCCCATTGGGCTTTAGTTATGTTCAGTGTTTAACAGATATAGCTCTTATGATTTAATGTGTGAGGAAAAAAATTATTTGATAGGAAAGTTTTAAAATGTCTCTTATTCTGCACTGCACCACAAGAGTTATATATATATATATGGTAAATACTGTCCATACAGGAAGACCTGGTGGGCACATCATGACAAATATTAATTGGTTAACTGAGGTAATTTGGGGTGGTGGCCAAATATGTGGATTACTTCCCACAGTTGACTGTAAAACATATTGCAACCTACTAAACACACCAATAAAGCAGGTATACCTGCTAAATGTACCCATAAATTGTAAAATTTTATTTACTGCTCACTTAACACAAAGTTATCAAATAAGCAATATCCATTTTCTGTCTGTATATACAATTTAGATTATGCATCCATTTAAAATCTAGATTTTTTTCCCCTCTCATGAACCCTTTCATTGTTTTGAAGTCTTGAGGAGAGGGGTCATAATTTAGAACACTTTTTGAGGTCATAGTTCATCAGTTTACAAGAATTGACTGAAAGATCTTTGAACATGCACATTTCAGTAAATAATTATTCATTCAAGCAGATTTTTTTTTTATATTGCGAACATATTCTACAAGTGGAAGCACAGTATTCTGAATTGTAAATGAAGTTAAATGAGGGACCACAGATGGTTGATGGTTGTATTATTGATTAATTATGGAAATTATGTATGTATTCATCATTCCTCTTAGATGTTTTGTGGGACCTCTAGTAAGTCAAAGAGTCAAAGGTTTTAGAGGATGGTTGCTTGAATCAGACAGGTCCACAGAGATGTCCCTCCGAGTTCAAATGGCCTGGAGGCCAGAATCAATGCCCAGATGCACAAGGGTACACTTGATTTAATCACACTGGAAATATTCAGATGTGGAGACCTAAAGGTCCTGCTGTTCACATGCAGCCAAAGTATAAATATACCATGATGAGCTATGTTAAAGGCTCTGTCAACATGGTTGCACATGGTTAAATAGTAAATATATTCATTGGAATAAAGATTTAACAAAGTTATATATGTATATATAAAATGTATGCATATTGTATAAGTATAATAAGCATACAACATATAAATATTGCCTGCGCAGAACTGTGAGGGTGCATCTCTTCACATAATGCTCAACAGTGGCACCTCCCTGGCAGCGTAAACAATCTGGTGTCAGTGACAGTGGCAATTGATGCAAGCAGGATCAATGTGGATTTGGTAGACATTTGAGCTAACTGACTCTGAATAAAAGCTTCTCCCACAGGAAACTGACCACTATACAAAGGTACAACTTACAGTGGCAGAATGAAAGAAGCCTATTAAATACACCAACTGCCCAAATGCAGTGGGGTAGGTGACAAACATTTTGCCAATTCACCCAACTCAAATCCAACAGAAGAAAAGACATCATTTAAGCCTTGTAGATGTGGGAAATAAGCATTTTTCTTGTGTAGTTTACAAAGATTATATCTTCAGGAGTACAGCTGTTAACATCCATATTAAGTGGGACTGTGATTAAACAAGTACACATATATGAGTGCAAAAGGAAATGAATATGGATTCTTATAGATGTATACTATCTTAAGTTCAAATTAATATATTCTGGAACTAGGTGAACAAGCATGCTCCAAATGAGTATAATCTCTTCATATAAAATGGGATGGGGAAGAAAAAAAAATCTTGTGTGTCTGTATGTGTGTGAGTGAATGTGAAATCCAACAGCCCCATCCTTGTTCATGTACAAAAGACCCCACCCAAAAAAACTAACAAACAAACAAACAACAACAACTGGTTATCCCAGGCTTTACTTGAAGTGAAGCAAAATAGCAAACACCAGCTTTTCTCATTCCAGTGCACAGGGTTTTGCGACCCAGCACATTAGCCACTGCTCTTCATGATGTTAGCACAATGTCTCAGTCTGGCTCAGCACCCATCACAATGAGAGAAATTAGACTCAAAAGGCATGCTCAAAAGGCAGAACAAGGGCTTCCTTACTTCTAGGAGCTTCTGGGAACAGTGGCTGACAATGGATTCAGCTGAACTTACTGACCAGTTTCTACTTTCCTGATTGTATTGCATTCCTCTAGCAAATTATAATCAGTAAAAAATAAAATTAAAATCACACAAAAATACTTTTAACATTTTGTCCAATAAAACATCTAGTAGAAATGTAGCAGAAATAGCATATGAATAATGCATTGTGTATTAACCTTTATGCATTAAACTTTGCTTATAGGCAAAATGTGACATTACATTAATATGGCATTAATTTGTGTTGAGTATTACATTTGTAAAGTTTGACACCAAGTGCTTCAGCATTATTTCAACAAACTAGCTATATAGCCAGCTAGTTTGTTTGCTAACATTAAGGAAGTTATTGCTAGCAGCTAGCCATTTAACTAGCTAGCTACTTTCACAAGCTGAAAAGAACTTGACACTGAGAGTCAATTTACAATTTAAAGCTGAAGAAGACATTGCTTAACATTGTCAAATCAAACAGTCATTTATTAACACAAAGGTCTTTTTTTAAGTCCAGCTAAGCTTAACACTGCTGTAGAGTCATCTGCCCATGTTTTCATCTTTGGCTATCAGTATAAGCTGTCAATCAACAAAAGCAATCAGTTAATCTCCTCATAATCACAACCAGTAGTCAAATAACATGTAAAATCTATTCATTGTAAAAAATAAATAAATAAAAAACATTGGGAGATATTAATATCAAAGAGCATTATAAAACTGATAGAACACAACTGTAAAAAAAAAAATTATTAGTTCCATAGCTTTGGACACTTGGCAGTGAAAGACCTGCCAGAGAGACAGGTAGAGAGGAACATAAGAAGCAATTTGTGATATTTCTGCTGGACAGGTATCAGTGTAAACGTGATCTGTACAATGCGTGGAGCTGTTGGTAAGTAACAGACTTTACTTAATGATTTGAGCTAATAATTTTTTTTTTAAACAAATTAAAATTAAAGTAATTATTTGAGAGCAAAGTAAACTAATTATTTAGGTGAGTGATTCTCTGCGTCATATACTTAATGCTGATCAACTGCATCACTTGCAGCTAACACTGCTATCTAGCTAACACAACTCATGGGAGTAAAGTGGACTGTAACAACACTCCACTGTACTAGGGGAGGCCATAGTGCGCAACACCACATATCACCAGACATGGAATTGTGATGCCTGCCTTGTCACTACTTTAACAAGAATTTGTATATTACTTGGATAACATGATTAGACTATAAGTCTCTGACTAAAATGTAATGGTACGTCATCATAATTTGCCAAATAGAATGAATCAATCATTTGCCGGAGAAAGCCAGCATTGTTACTGATACGTATTGTAATCCAGTGATGAAATGTATGAATATGACTGCTGGACAATTAATCTGCAGTGTTTAGGATCACTACACTTGAACTAGGGAATGTCAAGGGCTCTAACTAAAAAAAATCACTGGTTAGTAGAGGCTCTTGTTTTGATTGAGAACGACGATGTAACGGGGTAATCATCGGTCCGGGACGGCTTTGTCACAGATTCGTGATAGTTTCCACTCTCCCTCTCTCGATGGCTCTTTCTGACGCGATTGTAAAATACAGACTAATAACCTATGAAGAAATAATATATGCAGACACAACGGGTATTGAAGTAAAACTGAATGTTTTCACTGTATCCAGTTGTTGCGAGTTCCTATGAGCAGTCCAGACTTCGCTACTCTCACGGCACTAAACTGCACACGCATGTGTAATGCATATTGCACATACACATGAAATGCATCTACACAAACAAACACTATTAGCATATATGAAATTAGCTACACTAAAATAGTTATGCAAGACAGCATAATTAAGCTTACAGTATATGTACAACGAAACAACAGTGAAAATCATTAACAAAACACATTTGCAAAAGTATATAGCAAAAAGTGAACTTAATACTGGCCGCCGAATATCTGGTTAATTTTCCATAGCATAGCTCACAGCTCAGACCTAAATTAAAGTATAATGTCTCCAAAATAATATGTCTTACTTAATATGAAGAAATAATACGCTATATTCAGATACAATAGGTATGTCTTTATAAAGTAACAGTGAATGTAGTATCCACACAGGATGCGAGTTTCTATGAACTGCCACCCCTTTTCTCTTCTCACGGCGCTAAGCTGCACTTGCATGTGACCTACAGGTGGTGCTGCACAGTTCTCACAGCTACACACTACAAGGGAACAGACTATTTGTCTAGGTAATGTGTCTGAATATAAATCAAAAGTATTGTATAAATAAAACAAACATAGCCACTTTGTATACAGAAGCCTACATGAATGATAAATAACCCACCTACAAACACTCCCACCATGAGGTAATGGATGCAACGTGGGTCACTTTTGCTAACAACTTGCTAAATACTGAAGTATTATTAATAAACAGCTTATCACTCAAAAATCATGATAACTTTGATAATGCTAGAAAACTAATTGAACTCAGCTGGACACCGTATCTTAGAGGCATGCTTTGGGATAGAAAGCAGGTGGGAATGGAAGGTGGATCCAAAGAGAATACAATTAGTTCCAGTGCTGTTGTATTCACCCATTTAACTGCTCGAAGTGGGTTTTTTTTATGTTCAGTAATGTACCTTTTAAAGAATCCATGAACTATAGATTTGTAGCAGAAACCCGACATAAAGGGACCAACTGAAACTGTAGGGGGCCCAGTCGCTGCAGGCCCTACCTGCACCATAGGCCTCAGTGCTATTGCCTTCCCAGCCTCCCTAGAAGTTCCTCCACTGTGGTGAGTTCCACTTTCATCCCAACGGGGAATTTTTGTCTGTTCGCTGTTGGTTATGTTGATCTACTTCCTGTTGTCCAGTTGGCTAACTTACTAAAACAAAGCAGTGTCAATCAATGGTCATATTTGGGGACTTGTTAGTCAAGGTCATGGCAACACCAGCAGTTGAACTCAATGCACAAAATGTGCATTGAATTAAATTTTTTAAATATGTAATGGAAAGAACATAGTTGAATGTAACAGAGTAAAAGTACATTTTTGACCTTGCAGATGTACTTGAGTAAGACTATAGTACATTCTTTTAAAATTATACTCCTAAAAGTGCAATTTGTTCAAAAAGTAACAAAGTTAAATAAATCACATGAACTAAATGTTACTACCAACCTCTGACTGTAATTTATTCTGCAATCTGTACTAAGATAAATTTCATACCTCTAACCAATCCTGGAAGGCAAGAACCTGTCTAATTGGGTAATAAAAGTCTTGGCCTCCAAGTTCCAGCAGCAGTTATTACATGCCAATTGCTTGCAATGCATAAAGCAGGTTCTGATCCACCCCCAAAAACTCAAGCGTCCTTAAATTATTGTTTGGATAGAAAAATACTGCTCAGCCTTCCTCAAAATGGTCATTTTTTCTAGGGTTCTGTGAGTACCATTACACATATTAAATAGATGAACTGGTGAAGAAGTGTGAAAAATACCCCAAAAAAGATTCAAAAACCTTTGGGTTGTTTTATTAATATCAACCAACAAAACTGGGCACTCCAACAAAATATTTACACTATTTACATAAATATGAGTGCTGTCTTATTGTCCTAGTTAGTAACAATGTGGGGGACACACACAAAAAAAGGTTAGTGCTAAAGGAAAAAAACAAAGCAAAAGATTAACATGCTATCCCTAAGATAAGATTGTTATACTCATTGTACTCAGAAAATAAATGAACCAAAAAACTCCATGCCCTTCCCTAGTAAAAAGTTAAAATTTATATGGGGTTGCACCTTCCCTCTAACATAGGGAATTATGCAGATCAGAATTCCTAAGCGGTGCAAAAATGTCTCTTACCTGATTGATACTCCTAGGTGACACAAAGGTGACAAGGAAACTCAGTTGTGAAACTTTCAACTAACAAACAGACTGGTTGAATTACCAGATATTGCCCACTCAGAAATTAAAGCCAAGGTCTGCAGCAGCTCAAAATTAAAGTTGTATTTCAATACATTTACATGCTGGATTAATTGTCTGAGTCTGACATTAGGAGGCAAGAAACTGCAACTGATTCATGGCAGTGAAAGAAACAGACACATACATATTCAAACACACAGGCAATCACCTATTGTCACCCTTACTGGACTTTGTCTGCTCCACTCCAAAAAGTCCTTGCTGTCCCTGGAGGGGAGTAAAGACCTTGGCCTTGTAGCATGACCTTCTGTCTGGGCCTCAGCTTTGTCTGCCAACCCCCAGACCCACCAGTCTGTCTTAAGGATCTTGGGGAAGAGACAATTCACACAGAGCTGAATGTGACAAGCAATTATCACAGGGTATTAATGTGTGCACATCGTCAAAGGATATGGTCAAAGAGTAAAAAGAACTTATATGTTTTTATTTATTTTCTGTACAATCTTGGTGCATTACATGTTGTACTGATTAAAAGATGAACTCCACTTTTATCATTTCCACATGGGTATGTGTAAGGTTTGTTCTTATCCTTTCAAGTTTTCTCATTTTAATGTATGTTAAGGTATGTTCTAAAGGAGAATGTATATTTAGTGCTGATTGCATGTAAAAAGTAAATGAATGTGCAGCTTAGAAAGAAAAAAAAATGGATCAGAGTCTATGCAAGATACTAAAGTAGTTACAAGCATGTACGCCCACACCCACAAACACACAGAGTTATAGACACACTCCCTTGTTCCCCTCTGGGCACGTCTGGTTGTAAAGGTCATTAAGTGTCTGGGAAAAATATTTGGAGATCCCCCATGTCTTATTAAAGGTTGCTGTTGCTCATGCTCACATCAGATAAACACAATTTTGTATACAATCATGGTAAAATTATTATGAGGTGTTTATTATATGGAAGAGATCAGATGATTACTTTTGGTGATGTCTTTACACTTAGAGCACATAAAGCCATTAGAAAGAAAAGGAACCTGTGCTATTTTATTGTGAAAGAATTGTGTCTGGGTCTTCCTGGTCTGAACTAGCTGCCAGACTGAGTGAATCTGTAAGAGTGGTGAACTGGATGACCCCTGATTTTACCAGACAAAGGGGCTGTCTGCAGAAGGAGGAGAACCTCAGGGGTGGGGGCAAGGGGGCTGTCCAGCTGGCTGTATAGTGGGAATAAACACTGTCACCCTTTAAATGAAAGAAACTGGTGGGAAATACTTCAGCCACCCATACCTTGGTACTAACTGGGAATCATCCACATCATCTATTTTTTTGAAGGTTTGTATCAGTAGGTCCATCTGTAGAACAACAGACCAGATAAACTAAGAATGATGCAAACATCTGGCATTGCAATATCAAACCAGTTTTGAGGTTATTTCAATAGTCTTTTCCCAATATTTGGGCTTTACTTTCTACTCTACCTTGTACTTATTTTGCCATTGTGACATATATAATTTGTGCCATATATAATTTCTTCAAGTAAAAAAGTGTGTCCTAGTCACCAGCAGTAGACAGACAAGACAAAACCATAGACTAATAAAGTACAAATAATTCCAGTCTGGAAAGAGTGACAGAATCAGTCTTTGTGTGTGTGTGTGTGTGTGTGTGTGTGTGTGTGTGTGTGTGTGTGTGTGTGTGTATATGTGTGTGTGTGTGTATGTGTGTGTGTGTGTATATGTGTGTGTGTGTGTGTGTGTGTGTGTGTGTGTGTGTGTGTGTGTGTGTGTGTGCGCGTGCATGCACATATTTGATGTGATCCAGTAAAGATATGGTGCATGCAAAGATGTTGGAGCAATGATTGATCCCATCACCTTTTCCAATTAATTTTCTCAGGTACCTCCATTGCACAGGGACCTTTCTGGAATCTTCAATCCATCCTGACCTCTCTAACACCCTCTGGTAGCTCTGAAATGTTACATGCTGCTTGCCTGCTAACCCCTCCCTAATTGAGATAATTTGTGGTCAATATGAATATCTACACAACCAAAATAAGCATTAGAATGTAAAAGCTATAATCCAATAAATCCTCCACACATGCTTTCAGCTCATCACCTTAAACACCTCCCTACTGTCTTTCTAATCAAATCAAAGTTCCCAAAGTTCTTAGATTATTGCCATGGTGATGAATAACTCATGAAGGCTGGAACCAATCTTGCTACTCACCTATTCACTGCGTGCATATGTGAGCTGGGAGATGAGTTAGGGATCAAGAAGACAGGACAGGAGGTAGGGTACAGAAATGCCCAATGAAAACTGGGTGTCTAGTTTGGTGAAGTGGGGTTGTGGGGTTAGATGAATATGGATTCATGAAAGAGATTATGCAATTTATGCAACTGTTTATGCAATTTATGCAGATTGTTTCATAGCACCTAGATCTGCACTCTCAATATCCCATACATAATACATACTGTGGTTGGTTTCTGTAAAAACAATGAAGAGATCCACCTAATTTGATGCTTGCCTTTAAAAAGGAATATGAGACATCATTTACAACTATATAACAAAAAGCATTCATTTGTGTATTTGATGGATAAAGTCGTTTCTTATAGGTGGCTCAACAGTTCACTATAATGTCATCCTTCCTGACTGGAATGTCTTATATCTATGTTTTTGAGAGAACACAAAAGGCTAGAGTTAGAAGAGAACAGAAGGCACTATGGAGAAAGGGTGGGAAGTAGAGGAAGAGAAGAGTTAAATGGGTGTAGGGTGCTTTTTGAGGCTATAGACAGACGTGAAGGCCTCCTGGATATTTCCTTTCTGCTGGACAAACAACAAAGGTGCTCAGTCATGTGAAACTTAATCTTGAGCCCCCCACCCCCACATCACCTTTAACCTCTCTCTTCCCATAAGGAAAGGGGGCCAGGAGAGGGAGGCTTTAGGGAGAGGTCATGTTCCCCAAGACTGTGTGTGGACATGTGTGGACATGTATGTGGGTGTGTATGAGTATTTGTGTTTCTATTTCAGAAAAAAAAAAAATCAAGCACATTTCTCCATACTAGATCAAACATAGAGAGCACTTACTTTTCAAATTTCTGCAGAGAAGTGCATATCTGAGTGAGAGACAGAGCATGATCACCAAACACACACACACACACACACATACACATAGAGAGTGAGTGAGAGAGAGATCATGGCCTTGTCCCAGCTTCTATGAGCTAAGGACCTCTTCATTGCCTAGTTGACATGCACATAGAGACAAACACAGGCACGAAAAAGATGATTTACCACATAATACTAGTGCTCCTTTTTTGTTTCTTTTTTAAATGCAAATGTCGAAAGCTGAACAATATACAAATACACTTTGAACTGTTATAGGTCACTGCATAGTGGGAAAATTATCATGACGTGCTAAGTTTACAGAGAAAAAACAGTGGTAATGAGGTAACACCACAGATTCTTGAATGAGGTTTACCACAAATTAACGATTAGTAAAAACAAATCCTGACTAATTTTGAGCAATTAATTATTTGTTTAAATTGATTTGGTTAAGGGCTCATTAGTCTCTGTGGCAGTGGGGTCATGGTCGAGCATTGTTTGCAGGGCAGAGAGGGTCTGAGGTTGATTGAGCAGGTGATTAAAATTGGGCACACCTGTGCCTTGTTCCAAGTAGCCTATTTTCCCAGTAGGAAGAGAGATCCAGAGACAGAGCAAAAGGGAGATACATAACCTTATTAATCCCAGATAAAGAAGTTCTACCAGTGATAAGCTGCAGAGACACATACTGAAAGGAATGCTTGCTTTTGTATGATTTGTTATTGACTGTTATGTTCATTGTTTTCTTTGCAAATAAATTGGATCTCACCGCTATTCACTTGTCAAACCATCTTTCCTCACAGACATTACTACAGTGGTGCCGAAATCCCCGACTGAAGGAAGGAAGCATCGTGATGGAATGTTTCTACCGAGCAAAGTGATCAGAACGTTGAGCAGTCTGTAGCACAATCAGCATCATGGACTTGCAGAAGGAGCAAATGCACCACTTTGAGGCTTTGGCTAAAGACCACCAAGTGGTCCAAAAGCTCTTCTTCTGCAAGAAGCCTGCCAAACAGCTGGTCAGCATGCCTTCTGACTCTGCTCATGCGAGAAGCGCAATTGGACAATGAAGTGCTGTGGTGAGCAGTCCTGGATTGGGTGGACCAGATAATGGAACATCATTTTCAGTTCTGAACTCTGTCCTTAGAATAAATTGTCTGCACGTTTGTTTTTGCCTACCAACTGTGAGATTACTACAGGCACTGGTTGATGAGGCTGGGGAAAGGATCTGAATGCCACAGTAGATCAGGTTGGTTGGAGTAATACCTTCCTGAATGGACAGCTGAATGGGTTCAGTGGCCCTGGGTGTTGACATTCAGCTAGCAATAGCCAATATTGCAGCATATTCTGGGGCAGGTACCCTTTCTTTCTCTGTCTTTCCCCATCACTGCTCCCTGGAAAAAGGGAACACCAAACCTTGAACCCCTACTTTGTTCCTTTTTCCCCCCACCTCTTCTCCCTTGGTTTCTCCCTTTTCCCTTAGCTCTCTCTCTCTCTCTCTCTCTCTCTCTCTCTCTCTCTCTCTCTCTCTCTCTCTCTCTCTCTCTCTCTCTCTCTCTCTCTCTCTCTCTGCAGGTGTGTCCAGTAGAGCCAGAGAGGACTGGGACTATGCATGGGCAGGAAGGATGGTGTTGTAGAGAACCAGGGCACTTCCAGGACCAGTACCCAAGAATGGATATTAAGACACTGGTCCGGGTACGCTGACCATGACCCTGCCCCAGGACATACCATGTACCATTTAAGTATCCAGGAGGGTGCATATCAGACACTGGTATAATGCATGGCATTGAAGGCAGTGAAAATGGTGAAGGTGAGGTGTGATCATGGGGATGTCCAGAAATATCCACTGGTGGCCGTCACTATTTATTAAGGGCAAAAAGCATTCTGTTAAGGTAACAGTTAGTCCCCACCCTATGCATCTCATGATCTTGACAGGCCCACTCATATCAGGAGTGTTCAGCTTTCTGAGTTTGCAGTGGGAGACAAAGTGCTTATGTTGTTTCCCACACCAAGCTGCTCACCAAGTGGAAAGGATCCTTCAAGATCACACTGTGATAGTTCCTGTTGCATCAGTTGTCCTTGAGAGAAATGAGTTTGGTCCATTGGTAAATAAAGGTCCCAAACTCACTCTGGTCCTTTGTGAGTCACATGAATTGCACCAAAATACATTTGGAAACAGACCAAGACCCACTTGTTTAGGCGGTCTTGATCTGCTTATTTGGTGCACACCAGAGTTTGAGAGGAAGCATTCACACTTACTCTAACAAACCTCACTAATACAGCAATTGCACCAGGGATTGTTTTAGTCAAATGAGCACACCCTTAGATTACCCTGAAATTGGGAGACCTCAAAATTGCTGGGAGGCTGTATTGGCTTGAAAATTGACTTGATTATCCTGTAGTGTGATGCCTCTCTGTGACAGTTTCCAACTCTTCCTGTAGAAAATGCACATGTTTCCAAGCCAGCTATGACATTTAAACCCTCCAGCAGATATTGGGTCAGCCTCTGGGCAAGGATGAGGGAATAGATGGATCAGTCATAGAGAGTTTGCCCTAGGACAAAGCTCCTGCTTCGTTCTTACAAAACATTTCAGAGACTGAAAAAATGCTGCTGCTGACATATGTCAATTTAATGTTCTTTTGTCCATTCATTAACAGAATCCCACAATACTTAAACCCCTCCACAAAGGGCAAGCTTTCTTATCTCACCTGAAGGGAGCCTAACTTCTTTAAAAGGAGAGGAGCATGACCTTATACTTGGGTAAGCTGATTTTTATCTCAATCACTCCACATTCGGCTTCAAAGCACTCGAGCATGCAGAAGGTCTGCCTGAGAAGATGCAAAGAGGACATTATCTGCAAAATAGCACAGATGCCACTTCACTCTCTTTGTACTGGATACCACTCCAGCCTCAGCTGCACCCCAATACTGTGTCCACAAAAACCACAATCAGGAATGGAGACAAGATATACCATTGGCAGAGCTACAGCAAACAACTTTGACTTGACACTAAAATGTTAAGTTTTATTGATCTAACAGTTCTTATTGCATTCATACAAAGAATGAACTGTCCAAAGCAGCAACCCATATACTCTGTAATCCTGCATCACTTCTTATCTTTCAAGTCAATAAAGCACATGTAGACTGGGTTGGCATACTCCCATGATCCCCCACAAAGCTATTGAAAAGAGAGGAGCTGATCCACTGTTACCCAACTTGAGTGGAAATCACATTAATCCTCCTGTATCCTATGTTCAACTATCCGGTGGACTCATTTTCCAGTGCCCCATACTTGTATTGTAGAGGGAGTAGCTTACCTCCTGGTGGGGTGCTCAGCATCTTCCTGTGTGCACATTCAGCACAAGAAACCATGTGCATAACTACATTCCTCTGCATGGCAGGCCACCAGTAGCGTGTGCACAACAATTGTGCTGTGCGTGTGGATCCTGGGTGTCCAGTCCCAAACAAAGTGTGTGCCCATGTAATAAGTGCACCGCTGTGTCTAGGCGGGACATAGAGCCAATTCGGTGGACAGTGAGGTTGGGGGTTGGCTGCCTCTATGCTATTGTCTAGATCCCAGCGTACAGTCATCAAGAAGCATGAGGGGTAGAGAACTGGCTCCTGATTGGTAGACTGTACCTCAGCATTGTATTTTTAGGAGAGCATGTCTGACCTTATGTTTTTCTCTCCCGGTCTGTAGGTGACGCAAAAGACAAACTGGGAGAAGAAGAGTAACCACCGAGCCTGCCTAGAATTCAATCTCTTGGTGGTTGAGAGATATTCCAGCTTCTTAAGATCAGTGATCACTATAAAGGAGTGTTGCACTCCCTCCAGCCAGTGTCTCCATTCATCGAACGCGAGCTTCATGGCCAAGAGTTTGTGAACTCCAACTCTGTAATTTTGTTCTGCTGGGCTCAGCTTCTTGGAGAAATAGGCTATTGGCCATAGTTGTCCATAGGTGAAAAGATGTTGGGACAGCACCACTCCAACTCATACATCTGAGGCATCGACTTCTACCACGAAAGGCATCTCCAGGTTGGGTTGCTGCAAAACAGGTGCAGTAGAGAACACTGTTTTTAGGCTTTTGAAGGGCCCCTCCAGCTCGGAGTTCCATGTCAGTCTCTTGGCTTGTTCCCTAAGCAGGTCAGTGAGGGGCCTGTTTAGGGATGTTGTCGATATAAGTGACAGTTTCTACCCAGAAACTCCCGTAAGACCTCATTTATGTATTCTTTAAAATATGGAGGGGGCTGTGGCTAAACCATACAACAGAACCAAATACTCATAGTGTCCTGAGAACGTACTAAAGACTTTTCCATTCATCACCCTCCTTGACACATATGAGGTTGTATGCGCTATATAGGTCTATCTTAGAAAAACACCAGGCTCCCCTCAGCTGTTCAAGTGCAGCCAGTACCAGGGGAAGAGGATGGGGTATTTTATCAACAGTATGTTCAGTCCTCGGTAGTCCATAGATGGTCTCAATCCCCCATCCTTCTTCTTAATGAAAAATACACAGGCTGAGGTGGGAGAGGTGGAGTGATGAAAGTAACCCTGTACAGAAGCCTCCCTGATGTCTTGTTCCATTACATTACATTTACATTTATGGCATTTAGCACACGCTCTTATCCAGAGCGACTTACAAAAGTGCTTTGTCATTTACTCATAGAATATATCCAAGTACAGTACAGTAGATTAGAATTAAACATACCAATGAACTAGAATACTGTAGAATACAGGGATGAATACTGATACATAGAAGTGCAAAATACATGAGGTCTATCTTAAACAATGATAAGTGCTATAAACTATAAGTGCTAGAGTTTGTTAAACAACATTAACAGTGCCCTACAATAAGTATTAAATTAGTCAGTCAATAAGGGAGCAGTGTCAGTTGTCCTTTAAATATTCTGCAAATAGATGGGTCTTCAGTCTGCGTTTGAAGACTGCAAGGGACTCTGCTGTCCCAACAGCAAGTGGGAGTTCATTCCACCATCTTGGAGTCAGGACAGAAAATAATCTCGATGCTTGTCATCCATGAGACCTGAAGCAAGGTATTTCAAGCTGAGCCGTACTTGAGGTTTGAAGTACTTGAGGTACGGATCGGGCTTTGACCATTGACCTCATGTATGAAAGGGCTGTTCCATTTTTGCCTTTGTAGGCAAGCATCAAGGTTTTAAATCTGATGCGTGCAACTACAGGGAGCCAATGAAGGGAGCGCAGCAGTGGAGTAACATGTGAACTTCGGAAGATTGAAGACCAGTCGTGCAGCTGCATTCTGGACAAGTTGTAGAGGTTTGATGGCTCTTAGAGGAAGACCAGCAAGTAGCAAGTTGCAGTAGTCTAGCTTTGAAAAGAAAGGGTCGAATCCTTCATATGTTACAAAGGAGGAATCTGCAAGACCAGGTTAGATTAGAAACATGAGTTGAGAATAACTAGTTGTCCAAAGTTACACCCAGGCTACAGGCAGCTTCAGATGGTGATACCAGGGAGTTCTCAAAGGAAACAGTCAGGTCATGGTTAGGGTTGAGAGTACCTGGGATGAACAGAAGCTCAGTTTTACTGGGGTTGAGCTTCAAGTGGTGGGCTGTCATCCATGACGCAATGTCAGTCAAGCATTCCGAGATATGTCTGGAGACCTCCATGTCAGAGGGTGGAAAAGAAAGAAATAATTGAGTGTCATCGGCATAGCAGGGGTAGGAGAATCCATGAGAAGATATTACATCACCAAGAGAACGAATATACAAAGAGAAGAGAAGGGGGCCCAATACTGAGCCTTGTGGAACACCAGTGGAGAGTCTACACGGTTTGGATGTGGATCCTCTCCATGTCACCTGATATGACCATCCATTCAGATAGGAAAGAACAGAGAGAAGAATGTTGTGGTTCACTGTGTCAAAGGCTGCTGAAAGGTCTAGAAGAATCAAAACAGATGACTGTTTGGCAGCTTTAGCAGCATGAAGTTTCTCAGTCACTGCTATGAGGGCCGCTTCTGTAGAATGTGCCGGTTTGTAGTCAGACTGATTGGGATCATGCAGCTGGTTCTGGGTGAGAAAAAGAGACAATTGATTATAAACTGCTTGTTCAAGGGCTTTTGAGAGGAAAGAGAGAAGTGATACCGGTCTGTAGTTGGTAATGCTGGAGCTGTCAAGTGTGGCCTTCTTGAGGATTGGTACCACCCTGGCAGTTTTGAATGCAGTAGGCACGTATCCAGAAGATAAGGAGTTGTTGATGATGACAGAGAAGAAAAGAAGCAGTTCTCTTGCGATTGTCTGGAACAGAGCAGAAGGAATTGGATCCAGTGGACATGTAGTCGGATTGCTGGAAGTCAGGAGTTGAAGAATTTCATCTGTGGAGAGAAGAAAAAGAAGTCAGAGAGTTGGATGTTCGGGAATGCATGTTGGTTGGAGGGGTGGGAACAGAGGAAAAGGACTGGCAGATTGCTGCAATCTTCTCCTCAAAGAAGGTTATAAAATCCTCCAGAGTAAGAGATGAGGAAGGAGGGGGAGGGGGAGGATTAAGGAGAGAAGAAAAAATAGTGGAGAGCTTGCATGGATCAGATGATGATTCATATTTTTCTCATTAATCTATACTCCTCCTGGGAAATAGGATAGATTTTGCAATGAGGGGGAACAGCCCCTTCCCTAAGGGTAATGGCACAGTCCCATGTACAATGAGGGGGAAGCTGAGTAACCTTAAGGGGGCTGAATACTGAATACTGCAATCTCCTTGTTAGCATTGGGACTCTCTATCCACGTGGACTGGAGAGGCACAGCCCGGTTGGGGAAGCATCGAGAGTGCCCCCTGGAGGATACGGTTCTCAGTCCACAACAGGTGAGGGTTGTGCAAACATAACCATGGAAGACCTAATGTGAGGGGCTGAGAAAGAGAAGAAAATAAATAAAAGGAAATGTGCTCTACATGTTTCCTGTTTATTTCAAGGTGAACATGAGGAGTGACATGCATGATAACTCCCAAGCCCACAGATCCTCCATCAAGCGCTTGCACACGTAAGGGAGAGGACAGGGGATTGGTCTTTATCCCTAGCCTCTTAGCGACTCGCTAGTCCATCAAATTCCCCCCACTCCAGAGTCCACCAGTCCTGTGACAGAAAGAGAGCAGCCTTTGTGCAACACCTCTACTAGTATATGGAACATCTCAAAAGCTGGGGAGCAACTCAGCAGATCGCTCTCCTTCCTCTGCACCACTGTCTTACACCACACCTTCGCTATGCCCAGGTGCATGGGTTCTTCAGAAAGCTCTGCACTGCACCACAAATCCCTCACAGCTTTCCCATTCTCCTCCATAGACCTTGGGGGTGGTGATCAGACACCTTACCCCTTCTGGCACGCGAGGAGTAGTAGGCTGAGTCACTCGGCTCTCCCAGTCAGGGTTGCTCACTTCACTCCCAGTTGGTTGCACATTCTGTGACAGTGGTGGCACAGAGGGAGTGAGAGTTGAGGTTGAAAATAAGAGCTATTTATTTTCCATAATTAAATAGGCTGCGAAGCAGCAATCAGAAAGAAACCTAAGCAGACAATGAAGTCAGCATTGTAGTCATTCGGAGCATGTAGAAATGTTTTAAATTTTGTCTTAGATATCAAACCTTATGTAAATATTCAAATTATGACACAAAGAGCATATCTCAACTTCATACTGTTAGAATACTGCTGGTCAGTTAATATATACATTATTTTTTGGTGTTACAGCTGGTTTTGCAAGCCAACTCAAAGTTTGTTCACAAACTTTAAAGTTTAGTTTCTGAGTGTTTTCCAGGGGCCTCATTTATAAATGGTGTATATAAAACAAAACAAGTCTGAAATATACATACTCAACCTCTTGTGCAGAAACTGGGATTTATAACACATTTTGTGAAGTAAGCAATTAAAGCTAAATGTGCAATTCATCATCCTCACAAGTAACAGTCAATATTAAATTATGCAGCTCCATAATTACCACATACTAGTTATTCATGAGAAGCAAGCCTAAACAATGTTTTGTCTGTGGTACTTGAGTTATTTGTGTAGACCAGTTAGACTGTATCCATATGTTTTCATATTTATTGTTCCAAATAACTATTTACAGACTTCAATCTGTTTTTCCCCTCTACAAATGAAATTGTAACTCATGGATTAGTAATAGTTGTGGAAATTTACATGCTTCAAACAACTGTAAAACAATTGCACAGATTCACAGATTTTTAAAAAGGTTAGAATGGATGTGAGTTATCTATGGCACAATTGATTTTTTGGCATTAGAACACCACAAAGATTTTCTTGCCAAAGATGATGACTGGCAAATGAGTTTAAATTTCCAAGAGCTATTCTCTTGGAAGTATGTACTAAGTTTGGCCCAGTTTTATAAAGACCAACCTTGTGAAACCAGGAAATACCTGTCCACCTTTGGAATGATCCCCGTATTCCTGGCAACCGGTTGCTTCCAAAGAAATTAGCTGATAGGTCAGGTACATTCCAGCCATTGTGACTGCCATCATTAAACTGACACACCAATACACCCAATTTCTTTACATAGCCAACATCAAAGTGCATTTTGCAGCAATGTTTGGTTTCCCAAATGTAATCGGAGCAATCAGAGCAACTGACTACACTCATATTGTTATAACTCTTGCAGGTGACAGCAGCTACCCCATTATGTATTGGCTCCTTATGCCATTTCATAACTCGCATAGAGCAGAATAAAGGCACTATAGTGATAGATATGCTCTGGTGTTGTCTGAAAGTGTCAGATGGGAGTATGGCTGAACTGGTCATTGGGCAGACCGGGCACCCGGTGGATCAACATGATTTTTGGGCCATTTTTTTTAAATTACTGGCCCAAAAAAGATGTAGATGGGCCCACTACCCACATGTTTAAACACCTTCCCTTTGCGTTCAGCACCACCTTCATTAAACAGCAAAATATATCTGAGTAAATATGGATAAGATTAAATGCAAGGGAAGCACAGAGAAACTGAGGGGCAAAAAAGAGATAGATGAGTGCAAGAGAAGGTAAGCTTAAGCTAACAATAGACTGGCTGGTTCAACAATATGTCAAAGGAATTAGTAATGATTAGCATTGGTCTATATTACTTTGGAGTCTAGAACCCATTAAAATCCCTTTGATAAAAATCAGTAAAAACATCACAATAAAACAAATTCTGTATGCTTTGCTCTACTTTGATTTGCTTGCTACTTTTATGAATGCAGGTGTAGTTTGCTCTCTAAGACAATTAGTAAACATTTGCTGGCAGCTAACAAACTAGCTCTGCTATGTTTTCCCTGGTATCTAAAATATATTTTAATACCTCCATGAATTATTTGCATTAAATTTCACTTAGGTGCCTGTTAGGATAGTTATTCTAGTAAGCTTAATACTCTTGGTCATTAATAGTATTCTATTCAATGTTGTGCATGTTTTTCCTACCTATGCTTATTCAATAAACATTCCTTGATTATTATGTCTGAGTGATATTCTAATGTTTAGTAAACAAGAAATAATCATGTATCGAATTGGCGACTTTCATGAGTTGAGTTAATTATTCATTTTATCCATTGTAATTGACAATCTGACAATCTATTAAAAGTATTAAAACCTCTACAACAGTGAGTCAGCTGACAGGATTTGGGGGAGGGGGGGGGGGGTTGGTATTGTGACTTTGGGACCTGAAAAACATTAGTTTGGGAACCAGCTTTTGTGTAAGTGTGAATGGACAATAAATAGAAATGATAATGAGACATCCATCCAATTCATCTATCTATTTATTTATTTAACAAGTATTTGTCCAGTACCTATACTGTATTATTATGTCATTGGAGCTATTTATCATGTTTCCTTTCTCTTAATCCTCCTTAATTCAGTTTTATTTATTATAGTTATAATGTTTTTAAAGAGTTAGGTGAGTAATCGTGGTCAGGTCGGTCAAAGGACGGAAACATGAGGCAGAGTCTGAAACGCAGGCAAGATTCAGAAACCAGGAAGACAAACACTTAAGTGGAAATTTTGGTATGCAATGTGAGAATGGCAATACTTCACAAGGAGTGTGCAAGGGAGGGGAGCTTAAATAGGAGGGTAGTAATGGAGAAAATAGTCATCAGGTGTGTAATTAGTACTCCAGTAAACCAGATCGGAGATGTCAGTGGGAAGAGGTAGGCGTGGCAGTGCTGGGATGAGTGTGGGTCCTGGAGTTCTTGACAATTGGTGATGCCACCCACAATGAAACTAAACAATGTTTTCCTTGTATCAATCTCTTACAAGAACCTCCATCTCTCATTCTGCATAATTCTTTCTTGACTTTCTCTCTGCCATTGTTGCCACTATTTCACACAAAGAGTTGGATACCCCATATTTAAGTATTCATAAGGTAATTTGCATTGACCATTTACGAATATTTATGAGTGGTAACAGGTGGCTATAAGGCTCATTCACCTGTGCACATTTTCCTGATTTTCAAGATTGTGCTTTATAAATATGAAACAGTATATAGATGTACATACTCAGTGTTTTATAAATATGAATTTTTGGAATGTTTGCCTTTTCTTGTTATTTGTGCACGTACATAATTTCACTTTGGAAAGTGACTTTTCACCATTCAGAGTTACATAAATAAGAACCCTGGTCATTGGATTTTGAGTCTAACTGTAACGTTGCTGGCCCGAGTACCACAGGGCACGGGGCAGGACACACAGACTTCCTCGACAGTGCAGGACATTTATTAACATTAAACATATACAACACAGGTGGCACTCACACATAACACTTACAGTAAACATGACTCTACACGTAACATTAAATGATGAACACATACATGTTAACACGTGACTACACAAACTAACGTTATGGCTACAGAGCTCGGAATTAACACACATGTAGCGCCAATGACCAACAAGGGAGCACACACTGACAGGGGTTTAAATACAGACAAACGCTTAACACTAAACCCCGTGCAGGTGTGTGTAATCCCAGGGGGCGTGGTTACGAATGATACACGAGTTCCCCTGTACGCAGCTGGCAGCACCACGTGACTCGTAGGGGGCGGAGCCTTCCATGACACTAACCATGTCTGTGTTCACGAATACGCATTATTGCCCATTCTATTCTATTCAGTAAAGCCTTTGAGCATTTGCATCTTGATTGTGGATTTATTGACAAATACTTGTTGATGATAAAAAAACAAAAATAATTAGCAGCACACATCTAATTTTTAAATTAATTTTAAATTCATTTATTGTTTAGATTCACTGCATTGTTTTCTTGTGAATATGGCTGGAATGTATTTAAGTGGATAAAGTACAAAGACAGGTGAGAATCACACTATAAAGAAGTTCACCCCACCTCATTCACTCATTGAACTGCTTAGCTTTACTGCATAACCAAAGGCAAGAGATTACATATAAAAAGGGACACAAAACCACCTTTCTTCAGCATGGTGATAGTTCACAAAAGGCTGTGTCAATAGACTATTGTATAGCCTTTTATCACTGAAATCTCACAAGCAAATTTCTTAGAAACACTTTAAAAAATCTAAACATAAAAAGTATTTATCCTGCCAAAATAATAAAAATATATGCAGCAGCATATTGGGCAAATTACCTACAAGTATTTTTTTACATTTCACGATAACAAAAAAAACAAAGGCTTTACATAATCTTGACTACACAGATAGAACACTAAAAAGGCAATTCATAAAATGGGCTGTAATGAATTCTTAAAGTACCACTAAAGCACTAAACATGAAAATCTGTGTATTGAAAAAGCAAATGCAAATGCAAAAAGTAAGAATTATACGTTGCATTAAAATCCTAAGTCAAGAAAAAAACAACACAATTATAATATTTGAATCAAAGTATTAAACATTTTGTAATTAATTCATTAAAAAAATGTATACAACAAACACTTCTCAGAGTAATCCCTGTTTATCTGTCAGCATCTGAATTTTACCTCAAATGCACATTTTGTAAACAATCCAAACCATGCAGGATTTGGTCCCATAAGAGAGATGTCCTGTTTTATACCTGTACAGAGATTAGGACAGTACAGAGAATTAGGCTGAGTGGCAAATGTTATATATAACATTACAAAAAGTAGTAATATTTCAATATAGCCATGACATGCACACTCACACACACATATGTGTGTGTGTGTGTGTGTGTGTGTGTGTGTGTGTGTGTGTGAGTGAGAGAGAGAGAGAATTACCAGTCAAAAGTTTTGACATATCAATTTTTTGCACTGTTTTCTACAGTGAAGGTATCAAAACAATGAAAAAAACCATTTAGATTTACAAATTTCCTTAGGTACCCACTCTAATCTGATGACAGCTTTGCTCACTCTGGGTCTTCTCTTTAGCCAAGTCAAATGTATTTATATAGCGCTTTTTACAACAAATGTCACAAAGCAGCTTTACAAATGTCCGAGTCCAAATCCCCAATGAGCAAGCCAAGGGCAACAGTGGCAAGGAAAAACTCTCTAGATCATGAGGTAGAAACCTTGAGAGGAACCAAGACTCAAAGGGGCCATATTTCATATTTCGTCGTGAAGAAATTATTGTATTTGCTAAGCAGTTGCAGAAACTGAAGTCCTAAATGAAAACTAATGAGGCATTTCAAATTCATTAAAATTCATTAAAAGGGCCTTATGGGAATGATTACTTTGTAGCAGGTTCTTTTAATAGGACCTTATAAGATTGTATTGAACTCTGTGTGACAGGTTCTTTTAAGAAGACCTTAAGAAATATTCGATTGCTGTGTAAGCAAGCTTTGTAAGCTTGGAGAAGTTATACTAAGGAATTACTTACAGCACTATGTGAAGTACTGGTTTTCTACTTATTGTTGTATGTGGCTAGGAGTGTGACTATGTATATAGATGTGTATAAAAATACTAAAGTGGTTAATTATATTACAAATCTTGCACCTCCACGTTTTCCTTTATGTTACATCCTTTTGGCCTTAGACCATTGTGCCAGTCCAATAGGGTCGTAACACAGACAAGCTCAGGCTTTTCACTTTTTTACACTGAAGTGGCATCTTAGGAAGAAGCAAAATTAAATTGGGACAGAGGAATAAACACTGAGGATGGAGAAATAAACATTGGTGTGGTCTTTCCCATGTGGAAATCACTGATGATTGCCAAATGTTTTCAGAGTGAAGTTTTTTTCTACTGGACAAGTAATTTAGTTTACCAATCTAAATGTAATTTGATGTTTGATAGCTTTAGCTAAGCCATGGGAATATCAACATAAGTAACCTTTCTTCCCACATCAGTGTTGAAAAATATCTAATTACTACCAGGATTGTAATTTTACATTTTAAAAAAAGAATTTATATTTGGTGTTTGGACCAAAAAAGCCCATGTCTAATGAAAGTTATTCCAAATAAAAGTATAACATTAAAAAACAAAGCTTTGTAGTTCAAGTCTCTGCCCTCCGTAACACTAGTCTAGCCAGTCTTAGAGGGGGAAAAAGTCTTCTAATGTTTGTAAATCTCATATTCGTAAATCTCACAATCAGACAAAACACCTAGAATAAAATAGCTTTTACTACTACTTTGCTAATATTACCTTGTATTAGCATACAAAGCAGCTAGCTTCCATTAGCAATGCTTCCACAATGGAGGAATTAGTAAAAATAACAGATTTACAGACTAACTAAATACAAATTCTAAATATCTAAAGTAAGCTCATAATATGGCATTTCATGGCTACATGATGAGATGATTTTGGAAGTAGTATGGCATACTTGGAAAGGAAGGTGTGAAGGAGGGGTATTCAGTTGGTTACAATCTGCTAGTTGCCTCTAAATCTTACGCACTGCCTCTGTAATTATGTACAAAACATTCAGTCCAAATGTGTCCAGACTTTTGACTGGTACTGTATAAACTGTACACACACACACACATATGTATTTGTGTATGTACGTGTGTGTGTGTGTGTGTGTGTGTGTGTGTGTGTGTGTGTGTGTGTGTGTGTGTAAAATATACGACTGCTATGGCAAGTGCTTATGCATACCACTAAGTGCAGGAAATGTTACATTTCTTTCACATTAGAAAAAAGGGGAAAGCAAACTTGGAAACAAAGTCAAGTTTACAACCATTATAATTAATAGTTAATTCTGCATTGAATTAAAAAAAAAAAGGTCTTGTAAAACCAGCCAACCTGTTGTTTTACATTTTACGAATTTAATACACTATTAAATAGCCAACCAACCCCCAAAATTTTTTTTAACTGTAATATGTTTGTTGGGTTTTATCTGGCTTGTAATGAAACAGCATGTATTAAGTAAAAAAATAAAATCTTTGTTTTATGCATCTACAATACATTTTACTTTCAAGAATGTCTGTATAACAATTATTTGTCATGCACTGAACAAAACTAAAATTTAACTGAAGTAGAGACCATTAAACAGGATGTCGCAAACAAAATGTTTAAGTCAAAGGAATCTTGGTTTTAAAAAAATCAATACTTTACAAAATATGAAAACACTATTTTAATACCAAAATAGATCAACGAAAAACCAAAAAGCATGCCAATAAAAGTCAAACTTTTATAATAACATAATAGGATATAGTAATTAACTATATACAGAAAATCTTTTACTGGATTCCTGCAATCACTGAATTCTTATTAGGTGCTTGATGCAAGAACCTTAATTTTATTGAGCATATTTGTACTCATCTTCAACATTTTGCTAAGAATTTAAGCTTATGGCAAATGGCAGATGCACTGAAAACACAAAAGGCACTCCTTTTCACAAGAAACAGTAAACTTAATATGTTCTAAAAGTTTCCAGTGCATATTTTGATAGATGACACAACAAAAACTTAAATGTTCCACAATACATTAATAAATGAATAGATATAGTGCTCAGTGGATTAACTTTTGTAGATCAGTAGCAAAAATGTCAGAAATAGATACAAGTAAATCGTATTTTACTCTGTATAAAGGGGTATGCAGCCCCCTACCCCTCAACTGCAACCAATTCGACCACCTATCTCCACTATCTCTGTTCTGTGATAAATTACTTTCAGTTGGTCATATTTACTGTTAGTTGCTGTTCTTGAAACAAACTGATTTAGTTGCTGTTCTAGATGACCAACATCACTTGTTACAAGATTAAACAATACGGGTGATTAACCAATACAGATTACTCCACCTGATGGTTTGCATCTGCCTTTCACCATCTCACTACAACAAATATCCTGGAAATATCTGAAGAACATGGGTAAAAAATTCCTTCAAGTAATTTCTTCAGTGAAAGCGTAGAACATGCCTGAGATAAACTGTTAGGAAAAGATTAAGTATTTCACAGTTGTATTAAATTGGCTAACAAGCTATGGCAGCTTCTTGATACTCCCAACATATCCAATAAGATCATTGGCATAGTTTTTAGGTTGGGGGGACATGTCCCCCACAATAATTCCTCCTCACACAACTAATATATGATGTTAGGTTGGGTGGTGTGAGCATTGTCCCACCCCCAAAGTTGAAATGAAACCTACACCACTGATGAAGACTAAATGTGTCTTATAAGGTTCCTATATTGCATAACGCTAGCTACCTTACTTCTTTATCCTACCTTAGGCTCAGGTTGCAATCTTAATTAAAATGGTCCACACCTGTGTATTTTAGAATTAGCCACTACATGGATGGCAAGAGCTGACAACTAACTTGGTCACCTGGGAAACTAGTTTTTCTGTGGATTGTAGCAGAAAAATTTTGAAGTAGTGTGGTTAGGATTCCACCAAATCAGTATGATTATATATATATATATATATATATATATATATATATATATATATATATATATATATATATATATATATATATATATATAAAAGAAAAAAGAAAAAAATGACAACACGAGTGCCTTGGTTAGAACAGCAAATTACACATTGCCCTATATTTATCTCTTTTAGGCAGCTGGCTACACAGTGAAACTGTCCCTGAAAATAATTTCAAACAAAATGTTTACCTGCTAGTGATTCAACACTGAGTTTTCTAAATTTGCACATGTGTAACAGTTAATTTGCACCTAACTAGCTAGATATGATGTGACTTATTTACCACATAAAGCTCCTGTGTCTCCTAGTAGCTGGGAGGTGAGAAGGCTTGTGGATATTACAACTGGTGCATCAGAAATCTATGGCACTAACAGTTAAAAAACAAACCTTTTTAATATTAAGCATTGCATTTATAGTTATTGATGGAAGTTCTTACATTACAGTGCCTAGTTTTATCCCATTATGTAAAATAATAAAATTTTTATATGACTGCACTGTTAACGGCAAAGTGTCTAGACTAACAAAGAGTTGTGATTAACATAGCAGAAAAAAAAAATTCCAGAACCAACATTCCATGTGACTTGACAGCTCTATAATCTACTGTACAGTACATACAATAGTCTTTTTTCTTTTGTATATTCTGTTTTTGGATTTTTCTCCCAATTTTGTACCTAATATTCAATTCTCACCCATCAGGTACATCTCATGTGTCACATGCCAGCTGCTAACCAGGGAGGGTTAGGGCTGTCACATGTTTCCTCCAAAGCACATATAGACAATCACCACATCTTGTCAAGCTGTGGCTCATGCAACAAAGTAACACACTCGGAGGATATCACTACCACTTTGTGACTCATGATTGGCCCACAGATGCCCATGATTGGCCAGTGTCACTGTATTTCAACACTTTTCTGTTGCATACTGTACAATAGTCTTCACTCCAAAAATGTATTCTCTGTGTGACTAGTGTGGAGAGAAAAAAAAAAAAAAACAGTTCCAGGGCAAGTTAATGAAATATCTTGAGTTGATAGCTGAAATCAGTTGTAAAATCAGCAAAAAAAATCCCATAGATGGTTTGGTTGCAGTTGGAACAGTGGTCCTCATTCAGCCTTTAAATAAAAACTGTCACAAAATTTAAGAGCATAATCAATGTGGTGTGTGGTCGCATGGTGTATGGTCAGGTATGGAGGCCTGGCATTATGATCTGTCTCTTATCTTTGTGTACGAGGTATAATGACAAGTTTTCTATTGTGTTCCATGGAAATTTGTTTTTATGCTATTTTTGATATCCACAAATTTATATGCAGCAATACATAAGATAGAAACTACCATCACCAAATATACAGCTATCAAATCAAATTAACACACAAAAGCATGCCAAATTAAAAAGTAACTAAGTACAAAATGCTATTTATTGCACATTAGGAAGGCGTAAAAAGCATTAAACTTCACATTATTCCAAAATGTTTTTCAGTGCATGGCAGAGTGTGTGTTTTCATTCCATTCTGTTTTTATATCATTGGCCAAGGGTCGATCATTGTGCCACTTTTTCATGTGTTTTTCCAGAGTGCTGTAGACGCTAAAAGGCATGTGGCAAATTTCACACTTGTAAACATCTTTTCCAGACTGTCCATGTGTCTTCATGTGTCGCGTCAACTTGCTGCTCTGGGCACAGGCATAACTACATAGCTCACATTTGTAAGGCCTCTCACCAGTGTGACTGCGCCTATGCACTGTCAGGTTACTGCAGTTCTTAAAAACCTTGCCGCAAAATTCACATGTATCACTGCGACGGCCATCCTTAGAGCTGGATCGTCTAGAGTTCAGATGGGGAGTGCTGGTCCCAAATACTGTACCACTGTGCTCACAAGCCAGTGCTCCATCCCACTCACCAGGTGGAGTGGAAAACCTGAGGCTGCCATTCTCTGATGAATGCTCAGAGGAAGTAGCAGAAGGCGATTGTCTTGAGTCTCCAAAGCTGAGGAAAGGTTCCTTGACTTGACGAGAGGCAGCATATCCAGCCAGCCACTGGGAATAAATGTTTTCAGTATTGGGGGTTGTAGGGGTTGTGGGTTCAAGGTCTTTCTCAACCTTGATGCGCTTGTTGAGGGAGCTGAGGGAGCCTGGGCTACCTGCCAAAAGTTTCTGTGCAACATCTTCATGAGATAAGGAGGATATTCCATTCACCATTGATTTGCAGCCTTCTTCAGCTTTGTCAGACTCAACAGCTGAATCACTGTCACCTGAATCATTACCAGAGCTGGGGTTACCTTGTTTGTATTGGTTTAGAGTGTTGTAATAAGCCTGAACCACCTCAGCACTTTTGCTATGCAGCTGCCTACTGGTTTCATGATGACGTGATCCCTCTAGAAGCAAACTAAAATCATTTTTCTCTCCTGTTTTATTCTCAGTCTCCTCTTCTTCATACTCCTCCTCCTCTTCTTCTTCCTCTTCTACTTCCTCTTCTTCCTCTTCATCTTCCTCATCATCATCTTCTACTTCTCCATTTTCTTGAATCATTCTATTGTTCTCACCTGTCAACTTAGCCACTACTGATTTGAGAGTATTGGTGGCACTGTTTAGTAAGTCACCAGTGCCTGGATCAGGAGAACTGGCAACTGAAAGACAATCATCTGCTTTGGATCTGGTGAAGGATTTATGTCGATGAGTTTTCATATGGCGTTTCAGTTTGCTGGCCTGGGTACAAGCATGATTGCACAGGTGGCACTTGTAAGGCTTTTCTCCAGTGTGACTGCGTCTATGAACAATCAGGTTGCTCTGGAACTTGAAAGACTTACCACAGAACTCACAGGACCTGACCTTGAGGACTGGTGTAGTGAGTATTTGCTGGCTGGGTGTAGTTTTGGGGCCAGAAGGAGACTGGCAAGCCCCCAGCTGGAATGGCTGTAGAAGCTTTTGAATAGGGCTGGGCTGGTTAGGAGACATGGGTGGTGAAAATGCACTAGAATGTCCAGCCAGTTCCCGTAGCCTGCGTGAAAAGTCCATAGATGGAGCATCCAGGGGGACTGAATTCAGTCGCATTACCCTGTCAAAGGTGCTTGGGTGGTGATGGGCCAGAGTCACATCATCAGTGCTCATGTGGTGATGTGGTGGGGGACTGAAAAGTGGAGGTGTCCTAGGATATTGACCCTCCATTGTGGCTGAAGCATCATCCCTGCTCTGTATCGTCATTAGGTTGAAGGGACTGCTGTCCACTAGATAGGTTGCGTGCAAGGGTGGCTGTGAACCACAGTCTCCCACCATGTCTGAAGCAGATGCCACACGTGGTGTTAAGGGGCCTCCTGGTTCACTTTCCAAGTAGATGTGGAAGCCGTGTGTATTTTGGGCATGTTTCAGCAGAAACCATGCAGTGCTGAAAGGCTGCACACATGTTATACATGTGTAACTGCTAGGCTCTTCATTTTCTGAAGGGAAGAAGTAGAAAAATATCAGTTCTCAGTGATCCATGACCAGTGATTAGGCATTTGCTATTAAAAATAAATAAATAAATAAATGTATGCAAACTCAAGATAACACACTTTTGTATTTTACAAAAGGTTTGTTTGAAAAACTTAATTAGTGTCACAATAATTGACTTAGTGTTTCATCTTGAAAAGACACTGTTGAATAAATTGTACTAAAAATTTGAATATCAGTACTATGAAACAACCACAATTACATAATTTCAGCTACTTTTCCTTTCTAACTTGAACATAAAGACCGAAGAAAAAAATGCATTCAGTCAAAGCTGCATTAAATATTTGGCAGGGATTCAGAAATTGTGATACTTACAATTTGCAAAGATTACAATTAACTGCCACCAACTGTCTTTGCATAACCTTTTCCTTTTTCCATTGCCACAATCTTTAACCTACTCATTATTTTAAATTATAGTGGGTGGAATACAAGAGATATACGGTATTAAAAGGCTCTTATTATTATTGAAGGTGGATTGAAGGAGGACTAATTTTACAATGAAGAATCAAAGTCTGTGAAATATCTGGAATGTCAGACACATCCGTAGGACTCATTCAGAATAGATTTAAGTCTTTAGTAGACTATGTGACTAGTGACTAAAATGATTATGATTATTACAGATTTTTTTAAACTGATAAGTAATCCACTTCACTCAAGCATCTGTGCACTTCCACACCATTTTACTATGGAAATGCAACTATTATAATATTGAACTGATATACTGCACAGATAGCTATACACATCAGGAATAGGAAATTATTTGACATGCTCTTTGTAATATCTTGGATGACGTAACCAGGATTTTAATTGAAGCTAGTGCATACACATACTATCAGAATGCATTGATATATGTACCAGAGCCAAGTGTTGACCATTAACAAATCGTATTGTGGAAATTAAAATACATTTAAAAAACATCTTCAGCAACAGGGAAAGATCTGAATAACCTCCACTATGCCTTGGCTATGAATAAACCCAACTACAAGTAATTCAAGCTCACTGACTAAGGTACATGCACCAAGCAAGGTATAAATCATTATCTATATGGATACACGGTCTATTTCTTTAACAAAACATAAAAGGTCCTGAACTTAAATTGGAAATAATTCATAAGAAGAGGTTGCTAGCACTTCTACAAGGTGTATTTACCACACCCTTCCTTAAACACATTAAAGTCACTCTGAAACTATAAATTCAGTCTCTCTGGATGCTTCAGAACTCTGCTCTGCAAGATGGTGTACTCTTTGTCAGTCTATGCTTGGTTGGCACTTGGTATCTTGACATGCATCCAAGTAAGATCTTGAGGAGTGAAAAATTGTGGCAATCTTTCTCAGGCAATCAGTCTGAAGGTTCCATGTATGGCTCATCACACACCAAGTGGTGTGAGTGATTGACAACTATCAAACTGATTAAAATAGTAGCACTGTGCCTAAAAGTATGTGTGTGTATGAAATAACATATACATTTACAAACAAACAGTTTAGAATTATCTTTACTTCTATAAAAAGCGACAGACAGTAAATTAAGAAATCTGTGGCTTCAGGCCATCTGCAGAGAGGATGAAAGCAATAAACTACATCAGTGTTAGCTGGCTAGCTTGCTAAACTCTTGTAAGAGTTTAATCTTACCAATGTAGCTAATAAGTTAACTAATAAATGAGCTAATAACTAATAAATGTCACACTGGACAGACACACAACAAGAGCCCTAACTACTGAAAAAAGTGACAGATGTCAGAAAAACAGTACCTGGTGATTCAACAACATTATTAATTTACATCAGGATATCATACCTCTGGCCACTGAATGGGGTCGTTCATTTACTTTGACGGAGGCAATGGTTAGACCCCTAATCAGACACTGGATGTTAAGGAACTTTCTCTCACTTAATCCTGACAAAACAGATGTGTATCTATTAGGCCCAGAGACAGCTAGGTCCTCACTCTCTAATTACTCAATGAACCTCAATGGTCTCCCAATCACATCTTCTCTAACAGTTAAAGATCTTGGAGTTATTATGGATTCCAGTCTCTTTCAAAGCTCATGTAAATAATATTTCTAGGACCGCCTTTCTCCACTTTAGGAACATTTCAAAGATTAAGAACATGCTGTCCTCACATGATGCAGAAAAGATAGTTAGGGTTAGGGTTAGGGTGACCAGTGATTAGGGATTAGCTATTAAAAATAAATAAATAAATAGATAAATGTATGCAAACTCAAGATAACACACATTTGTATTTTACAAAAGGTTTGTTTGAAAAACTTAATTAGATTCACAATAATTGACTTAGTGTTTCATCTTGAAAAGACACCGCTGAATAAATTGTACTAAACATTTGAATATCAGTACTATGAAACAACCACAATTACATAATTTCAGCTACTTTTCCTTTCTAACTTGGACATGCATTTATTACTTCAAGATTGGACTACTGTAATGCCGGTCTATTTGGCTGTACCATTAAGTCCCTAAACAAGCTCCAGCTAGTTCAAAATACAGCAGCCAGAGTTCTTACTAGAACTAGGAATTGAGATCACATCACTCCTATCTTAGCTACTTTACACTGGCTCCCAGTAAAATTTCATATTGATTATAAAATACTTCTAATAAACTACAAAGCACTGAATGGTCTTGTCCCACAATACCTTAATGAACTCTTAGTGCATTACGATCCACCACATATGCTTAGATCAATAGGCAGGGTCTTTACTATTACCAAGAATAAGAAAATCTAACGCAGAGGCAGAACCTTTTCCAATAAAGCTCCAACACTATGGAATAACCTTCCTGTAAATGTTCAAATCTTAGACACAGTCTCAATATTTAAGGCTAGGTTGAAAACTGTACTGTACAGTCAGACATTTTATTAACTACTTCCCATCTTAGGTAAAGCTGTAGATCTGGGGGTCCATGGGCATTGAGTTATGGTAAACTGGGATGTCACTTCACCTCTGTTTTGTCACTGAAGTTTGTTGACTGAAAGTGGCAGAGTGCTGATGTTCCAGGGTGCCATGATGCCTGTGTTTCCTTCTGGCTCTATCCTTTTAGCTGTGTGGCAATAGCTAGATTTGCCGGAGTCCATCTTTGCACAATATAGTTTCCCAATTTACGCACCCTAGTACTTGGACATGCCTAATAATCTAGTCTCTCTTTCTGCTGAGGTACACCTAACCCCTGAGGTCATGATGTTACTGAGCCTCAACCCATGTCAGCTGCCATGGCTACTTTCATCGCCCCCAGATGTCCCCTGCTGTAGCCCACCACACTTAATGGACCTTCTCTTGTGGGATGGGTTTTGGACACGTACTCCCTCGGGACAAAACTAGGACCTCTAGAAAATTGGACTAGACATTAATTGCTTATTTTTTTCATTTTAGTATTAGTAATTAATTTTTATCTTAAAATTTTAATTATTGTGGTAACCATTGTCAGCCAGAGGAGGACAAGCCCCCCGCTTTGAGTCTTGGTTCCTCTCAAGGTTTCTGCCTCATGCTCTAGGGAGTTTTTCTTTGCTACTGTTGCCCTTGGCTTGATCACTGGGGTTTGAACTTTTGTAAAGCTGCTTTGTGACAATGTCTGTTGTAAAAAAAAGTGCTATATAAATACATTTTGATTTGATTAGATAGACACTTATAGACCCCTAATTCCTTATTTTTTCTAAATAATGATTCTGATTTTTGATCAGCAAACAAGTAAAATAATTGACTGAGTATTAAAAATACTGTAGCAGTACAGGGGTAAAGAACCTCTGGTCTCTGGTCTCTGTCATAATCACCCCTCACTGGCTTTGTGTTTCTCACGGCGACACTTTTCCACATGCTTTGTTTTCTTCCTGGTCTTGTGTCATTGTGCTTCCTTGTTTTGGTTTCATTCTCTTCCGCCCTTTGTTTCGTTCACTCTCATAATAATCTCATTTACTCATTCAAATAACAAAATACCAAAGTCAGATCTCTTTCAAATTCAGAGAGGTGATAGAATCCATGTAGTATTGAAGTTCCAAAGTCAAATAAATTCCATCAGTGTCTGATGTTTATGCCATAGATTAGATTATTTGTCTAAGCGGATATATATTTACAATGTTCCGATGTTTATTCATTTTCCAGCAATTACTTTGAACAATACTGTTTCCTCTATTTAGTTTATTCTCTTGATACCACAGGCCTAAAAAAAAGCATGTAATTGCAGGGTCTGGTGAAAGAGCTCATTGAGGAGGTTCCCTCAGGCAGAGCATGGACCAGTACAAAAAGACTAGTGTTGCCAGTCAGCGGTGCAGCCAGAGAGTCAACATTCAAGGCTTCCCATCTACTGTGGCTTATGCCCCAGTGTTAAAGATTTGACAGTTCATTAAAAACTTTGTAATTGTTTAAATAATATGACCAAAAGTTGTTTTACTAAGATTATTATTTTATTTAAGCATAAGTATTATTTCTATTAGTAGCTGACATGAGTGTAATACAACTAATGAAACAATATTAGCTGCTTAGCTTTATGAGGCAATATTTACATACAAGGCATTTGTTCACAGACAGCAGTGCTTAGACTTGAGCCAAAATGAATATTGTAGTGTGTATAAACCATTCCCTAGCATAAAAATTAAATAACAAGAGAAATAAAGAAACCAAAATCTTACTTTAGAATTAATAATTCAGTGTGTATGTGCTGAATCAGGCAACCCCAATTCTTCATTCTTCAACACTCACCCCAGTGCTAAGGCTCTACGCCAGGTTCCAGTAGTCACCATAACTGGATACATATGTTCTAAGATGAGTTATAGTAGCAAATGGGGAAATATATATAGCCTTAAAAATTACTGAATTTTTTTGTCTTGGTTTCTCTCCATTTCTTTCATGTTACTGTTGCCAGACATTTAACTAATAAGATAAGGCTGAGAACAGACAGCATCATAATGGAATCATGTGGTCTGTGTTTTCTAACATCTGTAAAAAGACCCAAACTCAAGACCTGATGCATCAGTTTTAAGAAGAGTTTTATAATTATGACAAAGCAAAACATGCACAGCCCCATGCAAACCACATCAGTCTGTGATGATCAGATGGATGCACATGTAGCAAAGATAGATTACTCCTTATTCCTCTGATAAAAAATTGGTTTGGTAAGGGTGGGTCATTTCACCTTCTACCCACGGACAGGAACCGGGATGCCTGTGGTGCCAGTAAGTCCAGCTACGCTGCCATTAACAGGATTAAACAAAATAAGGTTTACGACTTCAGCAAGGACACGTGACCCAAGTTTTATGGCTCTCTGTCCTCTTCTGCTGGCCCTAGGAGTTGTAAAATTACCATCTTGGAATGTGGGAATATCCTGATTTCCACAATTTCATCAGTTTCTGAGGTCTGTTAAATTCTATGTTCTTAAATTCCATCAAACTTTAAGGTTTCAGGACAACCAAAATTTTCTGTGCACATTCAAAGGATAAAACTTACTTCCATTTGAACTTATGTGCAGGAGATATCAATGTATATAATAAATATTTTTGTCTTTCATAGGTGCATTGTGCAACATGGCAATAAGAAATGTTGATACATTTCTTTCCCATAGATTTAAGATCTACAGAGTAATAACAGTTTAATATGGTGTTCACCATGACCTCAAATTTTGTAATAAGCAAGCAATGTCTGGTTATCTTAGTGTAATCTTCAAATTGTGTTTGCTTCTATTATTTTGGTAATTTGTCCATGGTTTTCTTTTCTAATTATCTTCACTACTTGTCATAATTATTGTCCATTACTCATTATTACCTTCTTTATAGATTGCTTACCTCATGTTTAACATAAATAAAATTGTTAGCCACTTCAAATTGTGTTTACTAGGATTCTTCTCTGAACCAATTAGACAAAATATATTAGATTATATTAGAAGGTTAGTAGTTTGTAGCTTTCAAGCAAGTAGGAAAGGAATTAAAGTTTCATATTGTCTATGTGTATGATACTGCACTGTTTGAAGTCTTTATTCAAAAGGTATGATTGGTTAATTTTGCTCATGGTGAACCACCTCAGAATGCCTTTTCCCATTATAGTTAAAACAAAGGATATTATATACATGAACTCTGGACAGGCGTCCCCTCCCTTGATGCATACCTGTTCTTAAAACCTGTTCTGGTTTTAAAGAGAGACAAGGTGGAGGAGAAAAATAAAGTTTTGATGCCCAGGTCAAAATAAAAACAATAAACAATACACAAGAAGAAACAAATAAGTTTAATTTGTACCCAAGGAACCAAGCCAATAACTTCACTAAGCCAACACGCTAACAGACCTCAGTTTCATTTAATTTTTTTTGTTTATGTTTGTCAGAATTAGCTGATCACCACCTTTATATGACCTATAGGCCTACTTGTGATCAAGCAATTCTGTTTTTGTTTGTGCTGATAAATACTGAACTTTTGTTGAGCCGTTAGTGATTAATCCATTCTAGAAACTTCAACAAAGGTAGGAACAGCCTACAGAACCACAGGTACCAAGATTCCTACTATGCTACCTTCTGGAAAGGCCTACGCACTAGTGCAGCTAGGTCTCTGACTAAGCCAGCTTTGGGAATAAAGTCCAGAGGATCAAGAACACGCTGGGTTTGTTTCATTGTCCATTGGTTCCACATTGAACCTGTAGGCTTGTGTACCAACTAAGCAATAGAAAAGGCACTCTCCAATATCAGTCCAGATGGGTTCAATCAGGTGAAACTATCAATTGTAAGGCCTTCCTCACATATGCTATCATGTTATCACCAGTAAAGTTACTATAATGTCTATGCAATAGAATTTGATTATGTAACTCCTTTCACCCACCTGCTAAGTAGGTTCATGTAGGTTTTGGCCGTTGAAATCGGATAACAACCTGTTATCCAAATTTTTGTTTCCAAATAGGAAAATGGAAAATGGGAAACTACATGTTATCTGAATTCTGATTTGGTCTAAAAATACAGAGAACAGGTTATATGCAATGTTATTACATTTCCTTTTATTTGCACCAACAAGGAAAATAAAAAATTCTAATTTAAATGCATGAAACTGGTAATTTATTTAGTTATTTACTTCTACCAGGAAGCTTTTGTCTCAAATGTAACCTACATCATTCACACTGCACAGGCTGACAATGGGGTCAGAAACACTGGCACCATATGAGGAATTCATCCAGAATATGTTACAGAATGAGATTTCACACTCTGAAATATATAAACACTTGTTGGAATTAGGAGTACAAAGAGGAACTTCTGAAAGAAGTATATATAGTTTATCTGACAATTTGAAGACATTTAGAGGTAGGAATAATACACTTATTTAAACTATTCATCCTTGACAACTATTGTTAATAGTAATTAATTCCTTTTGATCTTTTAAATGTAATTTTAGTATTCTTTTAATTCATCACCTCTGTATGTATATGACACCCCAACAATATTCAACATATTATAAAAACACAACTAAACTTCAATCTGCATTGCTTTGAACCAGTATCAAGAACAACTGTAAATCATGTGCTTCACAAAGCTGAAATTTATAAATGCTGACTTATGACCGGTCATATACACTGCTTAACAACTTTCAGCCAGAATATGTCAAACAATTTCTATGTTCTCAACAAAATATTATGAGAAGTTGTAGTGGTTAGAATTAAGTACATTTCAACCTCCTTCAATTAAGAACTTTTCTTCTTGAATTCATTACTTGGTGTAAACACATGGTTATGTCCACTTTTTATATTACTGCAGCTCTATAAGATTTGCATATTTTAACCCAGATCAATAGTGCTTACCTATGGAATGTGGGACCAGATCCATTGAATCATGTAGATCGTGATTTTTATTTAAAAGTTTTATTTATCCCTCTTCATGCAGGAAAATCTTTAAATATACCGATCCAACACACACAGTCAGCCATATATACAAACAACATCAACAATGGTTAGCCTTATTAGCAAAGTAACTTGAATTAATTTTTTTCCCATTGTTTCCTGTGTAAAGGAAGCCATTTTCTTGTTGTAAAATGATATTTGCAATTTAACTGTTTAACTGACAGTATCAGACAACTGACCACATCTGGGGTCAACAACAAAATGAATTGTCCCTTGAAAACATCACTAATCCAGATAATGGACTGTGAAGAGTTGGACATGTACAGTATCTGGACACATTGTCCTCCATTTCTAACAAACCTTATGTGCCAGTTAAGTCATCTTGAAATAAGTAGCCTCTAGGCCTGGAATTCACACAGGATTTCTGGTATGTTGCAAAAAGCTTCACTTTATTGTTCAAATAACTTGAAAACTATGCAACACATTTTTCCACAACTGTACAAATTCATATCTAAGTACATCTTAAAACATGCTGTATCAGTAATATTTTTTCTTCCAAATCTGCCAAGTCAAACTGCTAAATTTTCAAAACAACAGAGCCAGGTATACCAAAGCAATTGGCTGCAAGTGGACACAGCAAAAAAATCTCAGAAGACAACTTCCCAGTTTCATCATTTGCAGCAGATTTAGACTATGTCTTACCACTGAGTGGACTATCCATATTTGGTACTGACTCTTTCCATTCAGTAGAGGATAGGGCATCTGCAGAGAGGCTCTTTATAACTGACTTCCCAAACTTGATTGCTTTGTTTGACAGTGCTGCTAACTGAATTATACCAAGCTGCATTAAAACACCTGATGAACATCACTCAACAGCATCTCTAGGCGCAGTATTAGTTGCTGTTTTACCTACAGATTTTATTAACACTGTAAAACCCAACACAACATTTACCAATGAATAATACATGGAACCTCCACATAATATGCAGATCAGAAAACTGAAGTTTTGACACTGAACAAAAGAGCTTTGATGTTCATCAATTTAGATCCCTTATGAAAACTTTCAAGTTTTCAAATTAATTAAAGTATTACTGGTCTCATCACTGCCTAAAGCATCCTTCACCTTTGTCATTCCATGGATATTTGTGTCTGTCTCCAAAAGGTGAACAAGAACTGCCTTGCATGGTCTTACCTTGTAATTGACCATTTTTTATATATTGCACTACACTAATTTTTTATGACTTATCCTTTGGCTAACATTGGTAACAACAAATTGGATATTGCACTAATCACCTTTGATGAGTTCTGGCTGTGACTGTGTCACTAGCTTGCATGGTCCTTTAGAAGCATCAGGAAATGTAGTATGCATAAAGGTAAAAGGGAGTATCAGCAATGAAGGAACTTTCATTGGGCATTTCAAAATGTCTGTCCCGACCTCCATGGACCTCATAAATCAAGGTCATTGTGAGGTCCATGCAGGTCAGGATAGACCTCAGCCCACTGAAATTGAGGTCTAACCCAGAATACTAAAATTACCACTGTCTTTAGGAAATATGTCAATGTTCATGTCATTAGTGATGTACAAACTGCTAGCATTCACCTGTTTAATTTAAACAGTGAATATGAAGACAGCAAGGTTAAATGAGGTTTTCCAGTGCTGGTTAAAGTATAAATATTTGACAATTTTTGCTTAGGCCCCAGTAGAAAATGTTAAAATACATAAAACAAATTACACCTGTATTCTATATGAATGGTTTTAGACATACATCACTCTGAGTATTTCATCATTTCCACTGTGACTCAAGCAAAGATTTTCAATAAGGTTACATTTGCAGTGACCGACAGAATTGAACATATACAATTGCATTCCATCAATGTCTATTCCCTTAACAAAGACAGTTTCATATAGTTTCATATAGCCTTAACTAATATGACAAAATACAGTAAAGGAGATGGAAATATTCTACATATTTTATCATCAGTTCACCTACATATCAGTCCTACATGTTTTCTCATCAGTTCACCTAGCTTTAAATTGGTTCATTTTCAAGAAATCCAGAAAGAACCTCAATGAAGTGAGTAAATGTCACTGCAACACTATAAGCTGATCAGTGAAATGTACTCCACTGGCAAATTATTATTTTGATTGAGAACAAACTGGTGGTGTAAGAAGTATTGAGAAGTATAATGGAAAAAACATTGATGGGAATGTATTACTGCTGTGCATGTAAGACATTTTACTGAGAAATCTTTATATTTGTTTCTCAAGTAACATTTCCAGGCATGATTCTACCTAAAATACTATTCTTCAGGTCTTTTTTCTTTTTTTCCCTAAAATGCCTCATTGCTGCCATTTCACATTTTTGCATCATTGCGAATTTGTATTGTGGAATTTAGGTATCACATCACTAGCAGTAGTTGGTGCTGAGGTAGTCATGTGTAAGCTTTTAAGCATTTTTTATTACATTTTACAAAAATTATTTGCTCTGTGCATTGCACCCCAATTTTCTTTTATCGATTTTATTATTTTAACAGCTAATGGGAATGTTCATTGTCATTGAAGTTGATGGACTGAATAAATGTTTGTATTTAAGTGTTTTGGTATAGAGTCTTTATAAATTTTAAGTGTTTGTACTGAGTTAATGCTAGTTACATTTATTAACACTTTTGGTTTCCTTAAATTAAACGAGTTGCTGCTTTTTATAAGCTGTGACATCTATAGACTATTTTTATCTTAATAGTTCAAAATGAGTTGGTAGTAATTGTGGGTGCATAAGTTACTTTAATGTAATTTGCATCAGTCAAAGATACTTAATTTTAATGAGTTAACAAATATTACAATATTGGTACTATTGCTTAATTGTATATAACAAACATGCTTTGTTCATAGTTATTTAAGAAAATGATTTATGACAGAATTGAGTTAATAAACTTAAATGGTTTGTTAAATCAGATTTCTCAAATGATTTGAGTTGACTTGTCAGGTTTTTCAATGTCAATTTCAAACTATTTTTTCATTAAACTGTAAAAGTGCATTCTTTCACAGCATGCAAATCAGGGACATGCACAAAAATGTAAAAATTCAAAGCAATCCCATATGCATCCATAATGTCATAATGTTTTAACTGTGCTGACATTTTCTTTAAAGAGGACCTATTATGCTTTTCTAGTTATTCCCTTTTTTAAATTGTTATATATCTTGTTGTGCATGTAAACAGTCTGCAGTTACAAAGCCCAAAGTGCATGCCAGAGTGAGTAATTTTCTCCCAAATAAACCACTATTTGCATGGTGACACAATCATAACACCTTACATATTGCCCACCAAACAGCAAGCTTGGCACACAATGCATAGCAAGTACTGGAAGCCTGAAGAGTTTGTTCAGTTTTGTAGCTAGCCATGTCAAGAAGACACTGCGTTGTGAATGTTCCCACCAATGTTTCAGTTAATTTACTGTGTGCCTGGCACCTCCTGGAGGACTGTTCAATTTGATACTCAATTTTTGCACATTTTACTCCTAAAGGATGGCCAGAGGAGGATGGGCCCCTCTTTAGTCTTGGTTCCTCTCAAGGTTTCTTCCACATGTTCTAGGGAGTTTTTCCTTGTCACCATCTCTCTTCACTTTCTCACTGGGGGCTTGGACAGTAACATGTGTAAAGCTGGTTTGTGACAACAGCTGTTGTAAAAAGCGCTATATAAATAAATTTCATGTTCACAACCTGTAAACTATGCATTCTTATGTGTAGATTTGTGATGTCTAAACCAAGCAAGGTAGCTACTATGACCATTCAAGTGTGGCATTGTTGGCTGTAGCCAAGTTAGTTGCTGAGTTACATCTTGTTGAAATATAATTAGAAATCCACCTGGAAAAGGGATTGACATCTTATATTGTAGGCTTACAGGACAGCACAGGTTATTTCTTTGAATGGGACACAGGCAGAAAAATTTAATTATCCTCTATGTAAATAAGCTATTTAGTTATCTAGCTATGCAAGCTAGTTACTTAGAGGTACTAGTAGCTAACATTAGCTACATATACTACCTACTTGCTTTAAAAAAAAAGCACTTAATTTACTTACTTAACCTGACATATTTCTGAGTGAAATGGGGGGAAAGTATGGGCAGGACATGATTTTATCAATCAGAATTTGATTGGATTTTGAATAGTGCGAATAGCCTGCACTTCATCATGAGGGTAATGAATCCATGTTTACACTCTATCATTACACAGTGCTAGATGATCAGTTTGGCAATGAATATTAGTTTAGTAAGAGTGACAAAGCAGACAGAGCATTGCCAAATTGTATCTATACAAAGTAATTTTAGCTATCTGAAAGAACTGCTGTATCTGTAGAGTGTAGGTGAGTTGTATTCTTAAAACAATCCTGGCTAAAATGCCTCAAACATAATCTGGTATTCTCCAGTACTACACCTTGAAAATATAATTCAAGCTACAAGGGCTCGTTACCATGATATTTTAGATGTGGGGAACAAGAGTATTGGTATCAAAAAAATAATAATAAAAATAAATCCACACATTTTAGTCATGTTGCTAGCCAACATTAGTGCAACTAGACATTGAAACACACCATAATATTACTGGTTGGTATTATTTTTTCCTGTGGGACATGACATGTGAAATAGAAGCTTTTTAGAGAAGGGCAGAAGTCACTGCATTTTTGCTGATTTCAGAAAAACAAAACTGGCTAAATGATTTGTTACTGTGAATCCTGATTAATGTGACTGAACATGAGTTTAAAGATTTTAAAAAAAAGTATTGATTTCAGGTTGACATTAATGTAACAGATGTATTACAACTGACTCTTGAAACTGCGCTGCGTGATTCCACGGTAATGTTTAGTCTAAGCAGAGGAATCTTTAGAAACAGCACTTTTCACAGCTGTTGGTACTTTTAACAAACAAATGTAGACCAGAAATTGTGTCCAACTGAATTATTAAACATAAAACTATAAAAGTTTTGCTTTTATAAATACTACTTTGTAAAAACCTCTCTCCATAGTTGGCTATATGGCAACCATCACCTATTGAAGCTCCGCTGTATCTGTGAACTGAAGGTAAACAAGTGACACCTTTTTTTTTTGTTCATTTGTTTTTGCTTTACTGTATCTAACACATTGCGGCTAAACACATATTACAGTGCTTAGCTGTAGGCTTCTCAGCTAACAAGGCTAACTTGACAACTTCTTAGTGTGTTATAAGGGTTTTACTAATCAGCTGTAGTCCCAATTTTAAATTGTGTGGAAATACAGTGATACCTGCCCCCATTCACTAGATGTTGAACAGTGTTCAAGTTTGGAGGTGGACTTATGATGTAAAGATGTAAGGTCCTGTAAAGCACTTGGAAACTACCATAGATTAAATTATTTCTAAGGCACAGTACAGCTTGAAAATAAATTATACCAAAAAGAAACACAAGAAAAAAATGTTAAACTTATGCCAATGTTCAGTCTAAATCTTCTTTGTATAATTATAATAATTATTTATAATTGAGATTGATTGAGTTTATTAAGACTGATAAATCTAACACATTTTCAATTTAGAGTACAGTCTGTAGACAGCAAGATTGGTGGTTGACCAATTAGGACAGAGTGGGTGAGGTGACCAAGCAGGGCAGACCTGCTTCATGTAACGTTGGGCGGCAAGGCAGGATGCAAAGACGAGCACACATGTTAGATGACACAGATGTTTATTAGCACAATGAGAAAACTAACTCAAACAAGACAAGGACACTACGTTACTGACTAACACACAACAAACAGCATCAAACAGTCTCGTGGCACAGTCTCTCACAACCAAGCCTGTATAACATGCGGTCAAACACTAATAACAACAATAATAAAACAAGGGTTTAAATATGTGTGCCACCAATGAACATAACTATAGACAGATGTGACAGGACTAATGAACATGGTAGGGGCATGGTGCTAGACACACACACACACACACACACACATGGGGAGGAACCGAGGAGGAGAGGGCTGTGCCGTGACAGTTTATTAGGAGGGGGTGCATAAATACACCAGAGCTCGAACTAAGCATTTCAGACAGAGATTAAAGAAATGTATAGTACAAGAAACTTATTGTGGTTTTGGAGCACATAAGCATGGAAGTCTATTCTAGTAGACCAGAAAAATAACATTTATTAACATTGAAAATTAGTATAATAGGTCATCTTTAATTTGTGTGCCCAAGAGAGAGTGGATATGGACAATTTTATTTGTCCTGTGCTTTAACGGGCCAACAGTTCTCCCAAAATTTCTGGCAATTTTTGTAGTGCTTAGTTTTGAGATAATGGATAGTTTTTTTTTGGGTTTTTTTAGGTATGTATGTATGTATTATGAGGGCATTGTTTCCTTGTCACAGTTTCCCTTTCAACAGACATTGTCAGGGAATCATATATTAGTAAACACACTCACTCATTCTCACCATGTATCAGCATGTAATGTTGCTTTTGTCAGTTGAACATGTCACCCCTTTTCTCAGTTTATCAGCATATAAGTAAGCATCACATTCATTCACTTAATATAGCCACCATTTTGAAAACCATAGACTGAGATAGGATCATTACAAATGTAAAGATAAAACACCATATGGCTGGACCGAAAGCCCAAAGCAGCTACACAAAGCATACATCATAATCATGTCACCTGATTCCTGGATTGGAAGAGCACCATAATCAATGACATGTTGTCCACCATCCTCACCAACACAGGCAGTGTTAATACCCCATTGTGCCGTTTACCTGAATATCAAAGAATCACCCTCAAGGATGGACTTGTAGCCTGTCTACCTTATCTCATAAAATGTACTCTTTTAGTTTCCCTCTTATTTTTAAATGCAAAAAAATACATAGATCTCCATTTCTTTTCTCTCCATTACTAAATTGTCTTTCCACTTGTTCCTCTCCTTCTATAGGACTTATTTGATTTTCTCTTTTCATTTTTCTATTTTACACATGCTAATTCTTAATTAAATCCAACATGACTCCTGATTTGTTAATAATAAGAAAAGTGCCAAAAATTCAGGCCTCATCAAATGTGTCTAGAAAAAAAGTAAACTATCTTGTTTTTTTTGCCTAACCCGTTTTGCCACAGCCAGGCCTGTCTGAACCACCTGCCCAGAATATAATCTTCTGTTTGTACTGCCTTTGGCATCCTTGCTGTCCTTATCTCTCATACACATTATGGGTACTACACATCACAGATGGTTAACATAAGCAGAGGAGAGAAAATTTAGAATTTTTAAACTATGTTGTTAAAGTACAGTCACTAGATCATGCTCCCCACCATGTAGAACATGGAAGTCCTAAAAAAAACAAGATGATGCCTTACCTATAATTTACAGTAATTAATTATTTTGTTTATTTAGTAGAATAATTATTAATTAGATTTTTTCCTGATTAAAGCAAAAAAATTTGACAGAGCATGTCTATTAGCATCTTTTTGGGGGTGGGGGGCAGTTAAAACATTGAGGAGTGGTCTTTTACCGGTGTTCTCGTTGTCTTCCTATATCCCCAGTGTGCTACCACAACTGTTATTAAATTGCAGAGGTGATTAATAGAGCTAAGGACAATTAATGTTTTTTGTTTGTTTCTTTGCATAGGTATACTAAATTAGAGACAGGAAAAAAAATACACTGACACATTCTCAGAGGTAATAGGAATAGGGTGCTGCTGAACTTTAGACTTTCCTTACCACCTTTTAGTTTACCTCTTACCATTATATTAAGACAATTTGCCATGCTGGACCATTAGTTTGCAATTATGATTGGAGCAAAAGTAATGAATCTCAAGTCAGCCCTATAACATATCACTTATATAACATATCTATCATAGATCACTGTTCTGGTGGGATGGCATCTGTATACCCTGCACATGTCCACATAACCTTCACAAAACCACGCTCAAAAAGAAAACAGACTGAAATGCCAACATTTCCAGAACTCTTACAATATAATTTCAGCATCTGTCAAAGTAGCTCTCACTTACATCTTTCGTCTCCAATTATTGTCAGATGCTCTTACTGAGATCAACTTACATATTCATTATGTTTGTTCCCTGGAAATTGAACCCATGATCTTGGTGTTGCTAGCACCTTAGAGCTAAAAGGTGAGCAGGCCTCAGTCTTTCTGTGTGACAGAAATACTACTACACAGACCTGCTCACCAACACTTTGTGGAAGCAGAGTGAGTTACCAAAGTTTAGAGATCCCATATAGCCTTCCGTCTCACCTCCCTGTAGCAGACAGGCTGTAGTAACCCTCCCAAGAAAACTGTGGCACCATGCCAAGCAGGCTGAAAGGAAGGAAGGCTGCAGGACATGAGTGCTAGCACAACTCAAAGAGAGTAATGATTATGCCTCGTGTGGCATGCAGGGCATCAGCTAAAAGGGATCATATCTACATCAAGTGTGAGACATTAATGCATTATTGCAATATACCAAGTAAATCACTCTTCAGTATTTTGTTCACTCAGAGGTGCTTAATAAAACCACAGAGGAGTGTGAGAGAGGGTGGGGGAGGGAGGCCTGTACAGAAGGGGTTACTGCCCTCAATGATCATCTGGTCTTCTGAGGGGCATTCAGACTGAACAAAACAAAGAGGGAGGGGGTGGGCTTACTAGCTGCTCTGTGTCCACATGCACATTTTAAATGTTTATCATGCAAATTTCTCCAGTCATGACACTTAACGGATTTACCAGAGTTGATACAGCCAATACGGAATTCCATCTGTCATGACAGACATCTGCTTAAACAACGTAAGCTTAGTGAACATTTTAGAAACCTCAAACTTGTGCATGCTAATACAATCTCTGCTGATATATTCCAAAATCTGTACTAGCTAGACACAAGTACCTGCAACAGATTCTACTGTGCCTACAGGTTGAAATTGAAAAGTTTATGAATTGTTATAGGAAATAGATTATATACAATAACTAAGTGAACATTAAAATGGATGCAAATATTTGGAAAATCACTGCAAACCAATGCATAACAACAAAGGAGCCAACCCATTTACTGCTTTCCTATTTTTAAACTGACATGGCTTACTGATACAAAGTCACTGATTATGAATAATTGAATGCTATGTACCTAAGTCTTTTTGTTTGTAATTCTCCTCTGTTTTATAACTCATTTTGTTCCTTACAACAAAAAACAAACATAAAATAAAGTACGTTTTGTCTACCCTGAAAACTACCTAGCTTGTAGGCTTACTGAGTATGCTACATAACCTTATTTACAGAAGTCAAACTGTATATGCTTGTGCTCTATAAATAGTTTATGCTGTGCTCTGGAATGTTAAGGCTGCTAATTTCCACAGATTTGAATCGTATATTTTTGCTTTTTTATATTAGTAATAAAGTGATTTTGTATTTAATACAGTGATGTGATACAGAAGTACTTAGTGGTTGTAAAATTCCTTAAATATCTGCAGTCTTAATTTTGAACTGTTTTTTCAATACAGCAAAATTTAGTAATTTACAAATGTACAAATAAAATACAGTAATGACCCTAACCCTAACACAGATGTCTCTAATTAAAATAGCAAAAAGATATTAAATAAATCAATAAGGATAAGCCAGTAATTCTACCTGTTATATTCTCCCGCTTTGGACATATTCCACGGAGGGTGGAGGACAAGCACTCCTCTTTATTGGGAGACATCTGGACAGCCACCTCCACAGGGACACAGGCCTGGCGCAGGCCTGAATGTGGAGGAGACAGTTGCTGCTCCCCAGCTTTTTCCATGCAGATGTGGTCTTGGCATTGCTTCCGTTTGTGTTCAATAAAGATCAGGATATCTGATAAAGGAAACCTGGAGTGGCACTGACCGCATGTAAGGAGGTCCTGATCATGGCACTGCACCATCTGAGCATGAGTGTCTGGCTCCTCTGGAACGTCATCTGACACATGGGGAGCTATTACACATACAAAAAAAAATACAGACAGGTTTATAAAATAACAGAAAACCAGGATGTATTGTTTGATATTTAAAAACTTTATGGTGACTCAATAAAAAACTGAATAACTGGGCAGTGGTGGTTCAGTAGTTAAAGTACTCAACTTGTTCTCAGACATAATTGTAAGTTGCTTTGTATAAAAGCATCAGCTAGATACTATAAATGAATAACAATACTAGCAGAACGGATGCACTGTGAAACATATATAGCAAAGTTGTGACTTATAAGTGATACCAATCTGAATGATAACAGGGGTAGTGCTGATTTTCAGATATATACTTTGTTTCAATCTAATTGTGGAGGCATCGTCTACAGGCATACATCAATGATCACTTCAGATTTGTAATGTACAGCTATGTTTGTTTTACTTTTAATGTTGTTTCTTTTATCTTCGATTTTCTTTGTAAACTCAGTTTAAAGAGCATGCAACAATATATTATTTGTATCTCTAAGTAGAATATAACTGATAAAGAAAGAAGAATGATGAAAAAGCAAAATAAAAAGGAAAAACACTGGTTTCCCACCACAATTTGGTTTTAAAAAAGGAGGGCATTGTTCACTTTAGTCTCTTGACCCTGTTCATTATCCTGCCAATCTCATATCTTAATGAACCCAACACCTCTGAGAATCAAAAAATAGAATCTAATTTGACTTTGAGATGATCGGAACATATTAAGTTAAAAGTGTTGGGATACTCTAAACTGAGGTTAGATATTGAGGTGTCAGCTATGTGGGGTAGTTCCCAGAAGATAAGATGAAGCTTATGAAAGAGCAAAGGAGATGATGTGCTGCTGTACAGGGCTAAAGTGGGATTGTTACCATCAGCCTTATCCAGGATGTAATTTTGTGTCAGATCAGTTAGGAGCAACAGTGGCTGTTCCAAGCATATTCTTGAGGGCAAAAAAAAAAAAAAGTTCCTCCTAATCAATGTATACCAAGACTCTGCTTATAAAATATCCAATGTGCAGCAAAGTAATACTTTTGTTAATTTTTTTTAATGTGAAAACAATCATTTAACATTCTGAGAATTTTTTTTTTAATTAATTCAAATTCAGTATAAAAATAAGGCCTTGTTAGTCAGCTTTGAGCATAGTCATGGGTACCTACATCGCTAAGTAGCATTAAAATATCAGAATCTTCATTAAGTGATAAAGCATTCAGTTCAGTGTATGATTGATGTGATAGATGAAAACATAAGCTCTTAAAGTTCTAAATCAATAACCTAATAAAATGGCATACTTTGTTAATTCCTTTTTAAATCTGAAATTTGCCATTGTGCTGCTGATCAAAGCCCAGGCTTGGAGCAACACCATGTTGCCAAGCAGAGCAATGCCATGGAGCAGAAGGGGATAAGTATCTTGCCCTACCCAGGGTATATTGCATAAGCATTAAATTTAAGTATTTGCTTTATTAGTATTTAAACAGATACCTCGAGTGCAAATCAATAATGCGCCACAACTAAATAAACGTTATAAAAGTTAGACTTGACACGATCAAGGTCAAGTTCAAACAGTCATCCTCCGTCTAATGTTCTGCCCCCTATGGGCTAAAGCTGATGTCATGCTCTGCCAACAAGAGCAAAGAAGAGTGAGGCCAAAATGTAGATTTAGAGATGAAAACTAAAATATAAAATACTTTTGGATTTAATTATTATACAACACGTTCTCCACCAAGAAAGCCTTGAACAAATAACATTGTAAATGGGACCAATGTTAGATATTTTAGCGACATTTATTGCATAAACTAATAAGAAAAAAGATACGAACACTACCCCACGTTTAACACTATAAAACTCGTTTACATGCTTTCTGATGAAGTATAATAAGTGGAGATTAACCGCATGACGTTTTAACATTTGGTTTAAGAAATGTGGTTTATAAAGTTATCTCTTAATGCAACTCAGTTTTCTCCAAACTTTCTAAATAGATGTCCAAAAGTATAATAATTTATAGACATTATAGACTAATGCGGTTAGCTTGCATAAAAGTCCAGATATGTAGGTAATCTTTTTATCTACCTGCGCTTGTTTGAGTCCATTCATAAAGCATAAGGGAGACCCTTATGGAAGGCACTGAAAAAAATCCAGACTGACTTCTCTCGTAACGAATTCAAGGTTTTTTTGTACTTTGTACTAAACAAGATGCTCCCTTTGCTTTCCAAAAAAAAAAAAACCGCATTTGTGAATAAATAATGAACTCAACTTACGTGAAACCCCCCTCTTGCTGAAATGCTGGGGTTTGCCCTGTTTGCGTCGAGACATGTTGGACACGGTCTCAGGTTGGTTCACATTTGGTAAATCCAGTCTTATGAAGAAGACTGCGGAAGAAATCCTTTATCGCATGAAGTATCCAAAGTGAATTACAGATATTAGTGGATATTCAGGTACGGCATTTGTGCGTTGGGCTTCATAGCTCCGTGCAAAAGAAGACGAAGTAGCCAAGTCGCTGCAAGTTCAAGTACGGACGTGACGTTCCGTAGAACTTGAACGTCAAGAGATAGATGGCATAGATTTACAAAACAGAGGTAGGGTCAAGTCTGGCGAGTAGGAGGAGGTGGGGTGGGATGGGTTAAAACCAATGGATGGATACTCATGGTGGTTTGTATATAATGTAACCCAGCCCCATCAGGATAAGCCTGATGAACGTTTCTCACACACACACACACACACACACACACACACACACACACATTTTATAGAAGTATAGCCATGTGACATTAAAGGACCGCATTAGACTGCCCGAATTAAAAAAAAAAAAAGTGAGCAAGGTACTGACCAAGAGTTTGACACAGATTTCAACAAGAACAAAATTAATCATCCTTTTATTCCAAAAATCAAACGAAAGGTCTGAGACCATGGGCCTATATTTGAATTATTCCACGACAGATGCATTGCTGTATGAACTTATCTCGTGTTGCTGTTGCGGCTGTTTATGGAGAATGACTTTCTCCAATTAAGCACAAAAATTCCAAATAGTTCAGCTGGGCCCGCTGGTGTTTGCAACAATATTATCAAGATATCTACTACTACTACTACTACTACTACTACTACTACTACTACTACTACTAATAATAATAATAATAATAATAATAATAATAATAATCACCCACGTATTTGTGTTAATCCCCGGTAACATGACTGAGGTTACTAAAATTCTTTCAAACGAGAGAGCGCAAGGAAATCATTATACCAAGGCTTCTACAGAAATTTTTAACACTGCAGCGCCACCATGAGTCCAGAAAAAGAATGAAGACCTGCAACACTGGGCTGGGCAGGGAGAGGTGGAACAGGCTGTAAACGAATTAGGCTATATGGGATTAACAAAAATAAATACACAAGGTAAGTACTAGTCACTTTTGCGTTTTTAAATTTTCGACAGCACTCCTAACATAGGAATGTGCATTTCCCCCACCCGAATATAGGCTAGCTCATGTTTGACTGTAGATAATTGTTTTGACTGTGTAGACAAAACGACACGGCCTTCTACGACAGGGATGTACTCCGTTGCAGAACTAAAACAGTATTAGATTGTATTATTAAACAGTATTACGATGACTGTCAATTTGTGCGTTTTGTCTGTTCGTTATGAAATAGAAGATACTAATGCCGGTGTCGAAATATTAATGTTTTTTATCCTACATAATAATATATATATTAGAATCTGCTTCGGCGGTTGTTGTCACAGTAAATGTAATGTCAGGTAGTCGTCAACTACTGTGCATGACCAACGACTGCGACAAAATATTAGCTTGGAAAATAACGATTCAGCTGTCTTCGCTAAATAAGGGGCGTTCCTTGCATTAAAATCCTCGACTTTTCTATTTTTAAGGCGTAAGAAAGGATAGCAGGAAGTACAGTGCTATTTATACTTTGGAAGTACCTAAATATTTTTAATTTAATTTTGATTCATTCACATCTCGCGGAAGTCAAGTCAGAAAACTGAGGGCTAGTCATGCGCTATTCGTTCCTTAGGTTCCTATACAAATTAGCACATAATACAAAGCTGTTGGACACCACTAGCAATTCATGTGCAAAATGTACAGTTTTATATTTAATATATATTTGTTACTTGTTTGTGCAACTGCCTATGGTTGGTTTGTAACTGCAAGCATCATTGCTTGTGTTATGTGTTATGATTGTATTCATTCACGTGATTTATTTAATTTAAGCGAATTTAATTGAGCAGATCTGTTGTATGTCTTTTTGATGCATACATTATGTACCTCAACTTGTTTATGGTCCTTTGGTGTACAAATTTGTTTCGATGTGTTGTTGGATTTTGAAAAGTGCAGGAATGTGATGCCTGTTGAATATCATTCTGTTTTTCTTGGGCACATCAGCCACATTTAGAAGTGACAGTGTTATTTCATTTGCTCTGTTTTTTCTTGTACTTGTCCATCTCAGGTTTCTGCATGATTTTGTTGCCTGTTTTAAAAACCCAGTGTGAGTACTCAGAATTTATACTAATTGATGCTTGGCACATTTGCTGCATTCTTCTCCGCTGTATAGCTCTAATCACCCCAGCTTGTGATTCAGTGTGGGTGAGTCAAGTTATATACTGATTGGTATGAGTGGACTTCCTATAGACTTCAATATTGAATTTGCAATTTGCATTTTTTTGTATATCCCACAGTCCAGAAAGGCTAGTTTGTCAATTTTGTTATCTTGCCTTTTCTTAAGCATAATGTGTGGCAAAGTATCTTCAAGATTATTCCACTTGATTATACCGCTACTAAACAATTCAAAGACTTTAAAACCTTTTGGGATTTTCAGTGCTTCAGTATGTTTATTTTCTATCCTTGGAATTTGAGGGTTTGTGCCAGATGGTTTTTTTGTTTGTTTGTTTGGGGTTTTTTTCCTTCTAGTATGTCATAAAAATTAGAAGTGATCAACGAAGACTAGAAAATTCAAGATGAGTCTGACTTCTTGGTTCTTGGTGAGCGATGGAGGTACAAGACACCGTCTTCCCCGAGAGATGATTTTTGTGGGACGGGATGATTGTGAACTCATGCTTCAGGTGAGCTGCTTTTACCATAACCAACTTTAAGATTCCTTTCTTACTAAACTTCAAGATCTATTTTTAATATTGTAAAATGAATATTAATGTAGTATTGATACTAAGTCATTATAGTTGCACTACGTACTTTTATAGAGAGAAAATATTTGAGCATAAAGTTTGGGTAGTAAAAACACAGAAAATGCATAATATCTAAATTCATTATTATGTGTAAAGTGGAATGGTATTTTTGGTAACAGCTGGTATTAAAACAATATTCCATTGCTAACCCACAAACACAATTTTCAGCATTCAGTGTAATTTAAATTAATGTACATTGTTGGTTTTAGAATTAGTGTCTCAACCTTGTCTAGGAAAAGAGCTGCAATTTCTATATTTAGGTGTAGGTGTGTGTGTGTGTGTGTGTGTGTGTGTGTGTGTGTGTGTGTTTGTGTGTGTGTGTGTGTGTGTGTAAATTCCACGCTCACCCACTGGGCAGTATTTTTCTTCAAGCTTGGGTCCTCTTACCAGAGACCTGGGAGCTTGAGAGTCCTGCATAGTATCTTAGCTGTTCCCAGGAATGCATGTTTTTGGATAGAGATCTCAGATGTTCCTCCACTGGCACTATTCTCCCATTTTGGGGGTCACAGCCCTTAGTTCTCCGATTACCACGGGAACCACAGTTCCTTCACCTTCCACATCTTTTCTAGCTCTACTTTCAGCCCTTGGTATTTTTTTTGAGCTTTTCGTATTCCTTGTTCTTGTTGTTGCTATTGCTTGGGATTGCCACATCTGTCACTACGGTCCTGTTCTGCTGTTTATCTTCTAACTACTTTGTCCAGTTGGTTATCCATTACCATCTAATCTTATTTACAGGAACTTAGTATGGTCATTTTCCACTAAATTTGGTAGTGTATCCCACTTGGACCTTGGTTCTTCCAGCTCGTGCTCGGCACAGATATTTCTGTATACTATACCAGTCACTTGGTTATGGTGCTCCATATATGCTCTGCCTGCTAGCATCTTGCCTCCCACTGTTATGTGCTGCATTGTCTCAGGGACATTTTTGCACTGCCTGCATCTGGGGTCCTGCTTTGTGTTGTAGATCCCAGCCTCTATCTTGGTTTAGTGTGGTATGGTATTTTCCCCAGCAAAAATTGAGTCAGAACACAACCTAGTCAAAGTCACGAAAATGTCTCACAACCACAAAAAAACACAAAGAAGCTACACATGTGAAGTGAGCATCGCAAGGGAGGTGTCCTCGTCTTGTTTAGGGTCAGGTCTTTGAAGGGATGGTCAGCAGACCCACAGAGCAGGTGAAGAGTTGTGGAGGGGAAAACTGGATGCTGGACCAAGAAAAAACACATACAACACACAAGTGGAATACAAAATATAACAGACATGCAGAAATAACTTCCCATAACCTTCTGTGGGGCACAATTTTTAATTTGAAAAATGGGCTTACAACTGCTAGCATTTACACAGTTTAGTGGCTTTGCCTCCTCAGTGTTTTGACTATCATTAATAGGTATTATGACTTACTTGCCAAAAATGTAAATCATTACTTGTAGCTAATTTAAGAGGTAGTGGGCTAGCACATTAGTTAGCAGTTGCCCCTTAGTTACAGTAGCAGTTTTCTTATTTACAAGATCAACTTCTGCAGTTTTGATCTCACAAACATGTTTGGCAATAAAGCAGAAATGTTACCATACAAAGCAACTGCAAGTGTGATGTTGAAGGGAGGGAGCAAGATACAAGTGCAGGAACATAGCTTCTTTATTCTTTAAGATAAAAAAAAAATTGGATAGAACAAAGCTTGCAGCAAGTCTCAAGGTGCTGAGATGCAGCAGAGCAGCATTAACACTCAAGGCCACTTCTTGAGCACAGAGTCACTGAGAAATGCACAGTACTGCAGTGTTCCTGTGAGCTTATATAAAAGGAGAAACAAAGGAGGCAAAACTAGGCACAGGTCCACGTGGTTAGTAATCACATGATCAGGTGTGTGTGTGTGTGTGTGTGTGTGTGTGTGTGTGTGTGTGTGTGTGTGTGTGTGGGTGTGTGTGTGTGGGTGGGTGGGTGGGTGTGTGTGTGTGGCATTTGTAGCATTTGGAGTAGCATAAAGTTGGAAACAGTGTTCTTGGAGAACATAAGAGGCCATGCAGAAACACATCACTACCCACAACATTCAATCAAGTATGGAGCAGTAAAGTAAATTGCAAGTTGCAGTATATAGGAATTCTGTTATTTGTCAGGTTTAGAGTTTAGAGATTCTTATAATTTAACTTTTCAATGTTGAAATGATAACCTCCCGTAGACTTCAATAAATTTGCTTCCACAATCTAACTGCAAAACCAAGCACTGACAAACACTATTAAGCAAAAAAAAAATTTAATTATACTGAATGCTCAATTTCTTTAAGGTTTACACTGGAATATTTCATTAAGGTCATGTCAGCTGTTGTAAAGATAATTTGTATGTGTAATTTGTACTATAATTTGTTGCAAAGAACCTCTGTTTAGAATCGAGTATCACATAAATGGATGCTGTGCTGTCACCTTTAGAATGTAAAGTAGTAATTTCTTGTGGTTCCTGTAGTCACGTAGTGTGGACAAGCAGCATGCTGTTATCAACTATGAAGCTGCTTCAGATGAACATAAAGTGAAGGACCTGGGCAGTCTTAATGGGGTAATAGACCATGAGCAAATTGCAGTTTAAAGAATACACTCTTATGTGTTAAAGAGCATATAGTAAATATTCTCTGTTCTCCCTTACAGACATTTGTGAATGATGTAAGGATACAGGAACAGCAGTATGTGACTCTGAAAATAGATGACAAGCTGAGATTTGGCTATGATATCCTTTGAGCTGCAAGATTTATAATGGAACATTATTTAAATGCAGAGATATGGTTTATAAGACATGTTTTATAATGTGATTTCTGTACTTCAATGCTATGTGTAATCTACAGTTCCCTCCAGAGTGACATCCTTAATTAGTATGAAAAGAATTTGCATTATGATGGTATATGGTCCTCCTTTCTTGATTCTTATTCAGTTCACACACAGGCTTTCAATAAGGTTTAAGTCAAGGGATTAGGATGACCATTCTACAAACCTGACTCTATAGTTTTTGTGTGGATCTTTAGAAATGCTTTGGAATCAGAATATGCAAGTGGCAAACAGTGTGTGCACTGTTTTGTGTTGTGGAGATTGTGCTGATTGTGTTGGCACAATTGTGGTTTGAAATGAATTTTTTTATGGCACGGCAAGGATGCAATTTCCAGGATGATGAGGGAGACAATGGGTTTTAGTGTTGCTAAAGACCTTCATCAAATTCTAAAAGACACAAAACAGGGGACCACTACTGGAACAAAGACAGAATTGGCAGCCATGAGACCTGTGTAGCCAAACTGCATGACCTTTGTTTGACAGACTGAATGATCTTTATCACAAGAACATAAGGTGGTCAACAGTGTTGTTAAAACAAATAGCCAAGCTAATTAAATTGACATGAAATACCCAGTTCTTTCTGTTGTAATTATTATAAAACAATTTGCTTAATTCATATTTATTATTCCTTTTATGCCAAGGTTGATAGTTATTTGTCAAAAGATGTAGACTGTGAAAAGGTTTTATATTTTTGAATAGAAGAACAGGAAGACGTAAAGTATATTGCCTTGACATAGTGAGCTGAATACCCTTGAAGAGCTAAAGAATCTGTTTTCAATTTTGAATAGTGAAGTATCTTAGGTTTTGTTACCATGGTCTCAAAATTTTTATTGACAAATATGTTTGAAAGAATTGGGAACACCATATAGTTGGGCAGTTTAAATTTGTGTGTTGTTCATAGGTCCTGTATACACCTGGCATTAACATGCATCTTGGTTGATCCGATCAGAAGGAACTGAAAAAAGGGCATAGCAAATTTACACCTGGCATTGTGAATGAGTGAATGTGAATGTTGACTGACCACGTGTGATGATATGTCTTACATAATATCTGCTGATGGAAGTGCTGTGCATATTTTCTACATCACTCTTCCACTGCATTTATTTTCAGACATAAATGTCCCACAAATCTTTCCTCACTTTTTGATGGTGTGGTCTGTTAGGCCAACTTATGAATGAATAGGAGAGGAGACACAGAACGAAACTATGAAAAGCAGCTGTTTGTCTATGTTTAGTGTTCAACTACATGCAGTTTAACCCCTGCAGGCTGTAAAGCTGTCAAAAATTGTTTGTTATTTTAAAAAGTTAATTTGAGCGTATGTGTGTTAATTTAGTGTCTTTTAGATTAATTAGCATTTTTAGAGAGTGTCATGCCCTTTGTGTGTATGTCTTTTTAGTCATCTCCCCTGCTTTCACCATTTTGTCTTTTCTGTTGTTGTTATAATTGTTCAATAAATGGTGTGTTTACTGCATCAAAAATGGAATTCCCTGGCTTGTCTTCTATTCCAACAACTTGGCATTGCTAAGGCAATGGTGTGCTTGATATGGGTGGTACTTCAGTGTTGTCAAGGATGCATCAGGATACATTACAGGTCAAAGAATAAATATAATGTGACTTGATGCACCCCAGACCATGTCTGAATGATTACATTACAATGTGTCTCAGAGATGCACTGTACCATGCTCACATGTAGTGCTGGCCACTTTTGATCTGACCACCAAATACACATGTCAATGCCAGGTGTGAATGGGGTTTTGGAGATGTAGTGGGTATGGTGGGCTGTTGAATGTGTAAGAATGTATTGATATTTAAGTTATTCAAGTGATTTTATTCAAAGTTAAATTGGTTACCTCTGGGGGGGGGGGGGGGGGGGTTGTGTGTGGTGTTTGGCTGTGAATGGTTTATAGAGTTGAGACACATTTGGCTTCTAAGATTAAGGTATTGTGAGGTGTTGGGTTCTAGGTTTAAGGTATTGTAAGGTAATTGCTTATATGATTAAGGTATTGTGAGGTATTGGCTTCGGTGGTTTGTTGCATTTCAGGGACAGTTGATTCTAAAAAACATGCTTGTACTTTTTTTTCTCTTTTTTTATCTCTTCTTCTACCTTTAATAGTTTTATTTTCCTATAGAAACTCATTATTTTTGATACGGTTTAATACTCTAAGCTACAGCCTAAGCTCATCATATTGTACAAATTTTTGTTTCACCCCTTCTTCCTTTGAAACAAGCCACTTGATACTTCATTTTGATACTCCTTTAATATTTTAGCCACAGATATCAAGCTTGGTATTAATATTTATTACCTAAAGCACATATGTGCTTTATATGATTAAGTATATTGATGGCTCACTTCTATGATTGTTACAAAGTATGTTCACAAATTTTCTAGTTTAGGAGTTCTCTCTTAAATCATTTAAATCATGCAAACTAAAATCATGCAAACTAAATCATGCAAACTAAAAAGGAGTTTGCAACTCCTGAAATATTTTGTGAAAATCAATAATCACTTGGCAGTTGCCATGTAGCCTATGATACATGCACAGCTGCTTGATGTAAATACTAATTTTAAATGTAGGATATGTAGGTGTAATGCTCTGGCAGTGACAAAGTGAAAGGCAAGTGCAAGGAGACGTTTTAATAAGGGCAATGAAAACAAATCATATCAGGAAAGGGATTAAAAGGTCAAATGCAGGCGTGAAGGCTTACAAGGCAGGCACAGGAGTGCTACGAGGAGTGGCTACAGGAGACACAGGACACTGGAAAGCTTACAGAACAGCCACTGGAGCACCACGGTGTATGACCACAGGAGACACAGGACACTGGAAGGCAGATGGAATGGCTAATGGAGACCTGGGAGATGTGAGGGCTGTTGAGACGGCCACAGGAGACATAGGAGACTTGAGGAGGCATGGCATCTGTGGCTGGCAGTGCCATTTGGGGTGCAAAGTGTGGAAGAGGCAACCCAAAGATGGCGCCCTCCTGTAGCCCTTCACCAGTGCCCTCTGGTGTGAAAGATGTAAAAGGAGTGACTGTTGAGGAGTCAGGCACTGGGGGAGCACCCTCTGGCGTGTTAAGCACGGGCTCAGGATGAGGACCTACTGTTGCGGGGTGAGCCTCAGTCCTTCCTACAGTGGGTATTGCAGAGGTCTGCTGGGCCATGATGGAGCTAGATCCAGATGCAAAACTACCTCTGCCCCGGACAGCTGGGACCACAGGCACTTGGGCAGAGACAGCTAGGACCATATAAGAACCATCAACGCCCTTGGTGGAACAGAGCAGGGAGGCTCTTAGGACTAGTGGAGCCTTACTTCCCTTTGCCTCGTAAACTGGCATCACTGACCTGATAATGTCCTGCTCTCTAAAGGTCTATAAGAGTTGCCACTGATATGACTGATACCTGCACACAGGACATGCAGCAGTCTCCCAGTCTTAGGTGCTTCCTCAACAAGCCTGGTAAGGTCCTCCCTCTGCATCTTTGTTTGGTCAGTTATTCTGTAACTCAAAGTGACATGCAAGATACATGCACAAGGAGATGTTTTAATAAGGGTAGTGAAAACAGGGAGGCTAACAAAACCAAACTAAAGCAAACATGAAACACAATAATCAAGAGAAAGCAAAGGTAGGGGCACTGAATCAAGCAAACAGAAAACACATGGCTAGACAAGAAACCAAAACAAAACGATTATGTGTTAAAGCAGTGTATATTTTTTCATAAAAGAGAAAGTTATAGTTAGAAATTGTTTTTCCTTTCATTTCAAAGGCTGTCTCTCATAAATCTCTTGGGGAAATAATAAATATTAAATCAGTTTGAGCTCAATCTCAGCTCTGTGCTATGAATATGAGAAAGTACAATGCAAAGAAATATAAATTTCTTAAAGCAATCAGCGCCGTATTAAGAACTAAAGACAGTAATGCTTACCACTTGGCTAAACATAAATGCAAATTTTGGTGTAGACTAATTATATATTGTAACCTGATTTGTTGCCATTTTTTAAAACAGTAATTCACTAGGAACTGTATTCTAGTGATTTTACCATGGTTAAAGGAGTTATTGGTACTTTGTTGTATGTGCCATTGAACTGTGGTAAAATCACTGTATATAAGCTACAGTGACGGAAAGCTCAAGACTTTGTCATAGCAGTGACACTCTTCTATGTAACCCTCTAATCACTTCTTTCTACATCATACAACAGAGGTGAGTAATATCACATTTAAACTTACTTATGTAATTTTTTTAACAAAATGTACTTTAAAGAGTTGTTTTAAAAGATTATACTTTATATACTTACTCTAGTACATTGTCAAAAAATGTGCATTTACTCTGTTTATGTGCATTCATATCTCTTCAAATTATTTGAATTCACCACAAATTTTGGGTTTCATTAAACCATTTGTGATGGATTGACTTGAACTGGTTGAGAGGGTTACAGAGATTTCTATGGAGGACCACTGAGTGCCACTACTTTGCTTTAGCCTACTGGATAACAAGAAGTAGTCCAACATAAACATTAAATGGGCAGGATTTCCCCACATGGAATTAAATGGGTGCTCTCTGCAATGGTGCATGATAAAATTTATGAAAGGTAGCCATATCCTTTAGCTGCATGTGAAATCTATGCTCTCTCCTAATGTACATTATTAATTTGCAAGTGTTATAATCCGATGACTTCAAGGATATTCTTATAGAAAAACAATGGCTACTTAGCTACATATAAAGAAACTACAATCTACAGAAAAGAGTAATAAATGCAGCAACTAAATTAAGTGATGGTGTTCAGCAATGCATGCTCCATGCTGAGGTATTCTTTCCAGAGAGAGGCATCCACTGTTATAAAGATTAAGGTTTGTTAGTGATTTTATATAAAGCTGCTTTTGGGTTCCATCCAATTCAGATGATACATCATTTGAAGTTGGCAACAACCTAATTTTATTACAATTAATCTGAAGGGAAATTATGATTTATTATTGATGTAGTGTTTTATGTGCTGCTGAAATCCAGCTGTGATTTTGCTGTTCTGTTTTGTTCTGTTATATATTTGTGCACACTGTATCCAAATATTTTTAGAATTTTTCTCACACACCGTTTTTTCCCCTAGTGTACTCATATATTTTTATGTGTATATAGTAAGGAAAAGTGGTCTGAAGGGACGTGGAGTCCCTCCACTTGTTGGTAGACTGTTGCTGGACACTAAAGAGGGAGCCCAAATATAACTGAAAATCATCTGTACTTTCTTACTTTTACTAAAGTGCTAATTTAAATGACTACTTTTACTTATGCTTTATTAATTAGTATTTTACTATAACATTTTTTTTTACTTGACTACAGTTTTTGGCTACGCTAACCACCTCTGGAAACCAATTTTTCTGCGTATGGGAAAATAGACATCTTAAAGTGTCATGGCTGCCCCTCCCCTTGTGTTACAGTTCCCACTGCAATGCCTTCCATGTACTCCATGGTTTTAGTTTTGTTCTTATTTAACCCTGTGGCTCGTTTACTCTGCACAATATTAGTGTCGCCTGTGCCTCATTAGCTTATGTATTTAAACTTTGTTTTATCTTAGTTGTCAGTCTTTGAACGTGCTCCTGTTTAACGTTTAATGCTTTCTGTTTAACTTCCATTTGTTTTATTATTGGTTCTGTCATGGTTTCTCTCCCCTTTTTGGTTGCTGTTTGTCTGTGTTTGGTTTCTTTGTCACTTTGTTAGTTTTATCTACTCATTGTGATATTAAAGAACTTTAATGTATGCATTTGCATCCCATCTTGTCTCAATGTTACATAGGGAAATCAAATTGGTACTGATCCAAAAGAGAAAACCCATAAGACCAAATTCTAGAAGGCAACGTAAGTTCATTTTTGAAGACTAGTGGTTTTCTTTTGCCCTTAACCATGCACACATACCAACCTTTTTACTGTTATGCAAGGAGAATTGCATGTGCCAGAAGAAGCACTGAGGGTAAGTTAAAGTGTGTTAATCTTTTTGATATATAATTGGTTTTTACATTTTGTCTTTATTCTAATTCTTTATACAATCACAGACAATAAACCCACTGCTAGACTGTGCCTTGCATTTATCATCATCGTGTGTGTGTGTGTGTGTGTGTGTGTGTGTGTGTGTGTGTGTGTGTGTGTGGCGTACCAATCAAATATACCCATTTGTAAGTTCGAATTTAAAAGACTAAGGGATCAATGTTATCCATATTACTTTCTGTAGAAGATCCCTGTACTTGTTGCATACTTTATTGTCTTGTGGATTTGATTTTAATTGGATGCAATTGCCATGTTTACCAATCAATTTACACTTCATCACCCACAATAAAAAAGTGAAAACATGTTTTAGAATTCCAAAATGTATTAAAGATCAAAAACTGGAATCTCTTTTTCACAAAAGTATTTAGGCCCTTTATTCAACACTCAAATGCATCAGGAGAAAACATCAATGCTGGTACCTTGATTCTGTTAAAATGACCTATAATGTCATTTACAACATGGTGTATATGATCAGAAGCAAATCTTAATTTAACAAATCCTGTTTGGTCTGTGTGTATTAGAAGAAGGATGGGGTTGTTCTAACCGTCCATATTGTGCATAATTAAAATCCCTAATAAGCAATGTGAACTTCTTAAAATGTTGATTATATATCAAAATAATACAAAACTAAATCTATAAAGTCTTCATTAGGAGCCTCTAGATTAAAGACAGGTATATGCTGAGGATAATTTTTAAAAGAAATAGTATCTTTTTGCTGATGTAGATGGAAGTTACTTAACTGCTAGTATTTACTTTGAACAACCCAAACATGTCAAAGCTTGGTGCTCATTAGCTGAGAGGTGGGTTTTTTTTAAACATCCATTTAAACATATTCTGCTTACAAAATATTATTTTCATATTAGCTTTTTACAACATTATTCCTTCTTTTAATATTGCAACATTACATATTACAAACCTGGAAGTATTACCCATAACAAAAATTGCACCATAGGCAGTGACATATTAAAAAATATTCTAATGTTTAAAGTGACCGGTATTTTAAACGACAGTCTGATTATTGAAAGAAAAATAAAACTACTAAGAGTAAATAGAACATACCCCCAACCCAACAAATATCAAACTAAAGGTGACCCAATTATAACAATGTATTTTAAAAATACTGTCTAGTGCACCAGCTGCTTGCCATTTGAATTATGTACCCAACCAAATTCACTATCAGGTGAATCACAAAAAGGAGAGATCATCATAAAATTAATGTTGCTTACATCACATTTCCTCATTGCAGCTTTCTTAGCATCTCTGTCGACGAAATAGAGAAATTGGACAAGTATGCTTTTTGGTGGCATATTTGGCTTTGAAACAGGTACCAATGATCAGTGATCTCATCAAACCATTAGCCAAAGTAGAATGCCAAGTAGATGCAACAATGTCACTCAATCAGATATCAACTGGATATTGAGTCCAAATGCAGACAAACAGATTTTATATCAGTTGGTTTAGAGTCTTGCTAGCTTTGCTTGACACATGAGGCCTTTTCATCTTCATATGTTGTGGCTGAGATGAAAAGATGGGAAAATCTTTGTTCATTATTGACCATGACATTTCTAAATTATTCACTAGCTCTTCGTATGCTACCAAAAACACTTTAGGATGAAATTAAGAAAGCTTTAGGGGAGCACAGCATAGGGAGCACAGTTGGGATTCAGGGAGGCATGTCCAAAAGTTCTTGTGACACTACTTTAGAAGGGGTGGTTTATAATCATCAACACATATTTAGACAAGAACTATGGGCTTTAAGGATCACTGTTTGTACTTGGATTTTAAAACCTGTGCCTGCTTCATGTTGTCTCAGCATGAAAAGTTTTCCAGCCAGCTTCAGCTAACAGTGAAGGCATCTTCAACAGTGAAGAGTACCAGAAATTCTGAGACTACAGCAGCTGAGAGTGGTAAAGAGGGAATGGTCAAACCTCCAAAACAATTACCCAAACAGGAAGATAAGATAGGTGAGATTAGCAAATTTATCTCTTCAATTGTTGTTGGTCTGTTCGCCAGGCTTGATAATTTGAACACAAATGTTTCATCACCAAACTAAGAGGCATCTTCAGTGCAGTTGTTGGTGCACATACAAAAAGCATAGAAAGCCTGCATTTATATAGAGTTTTGTGTGGGTTGATATTTTGATTCAACATTTGCGTAAGACGTGCTATTGTGATTGGCTGAACCTTTGAAATACATGCATTGTGGTCTGCATTAGTTTGTTTGGATTGGACAAAGGAATTTGTTGTGTCATGGTCTGTTTTTCTGGATTGTCATTTGTTGTTCTTCAGGTTACTATTTTTTGGAAGTTTCTGATAGAACAGGACGACAAACCCTTCAATGATTAGTGAACAGACCAATAACAACTGAACCGACCATCAATATTTTGAACTATTTTGAATATCTTTTTAAATATGTTTTACATGTAGACCTACAATTGTCCACCTTCTCTCTTTGTTTAAGGGGACATTGGAGTAGTTCCCAGAGGAACCCCTCTCTATGGGCAACCATCGTGGTGGGGAGATGTAGATGATGAAAACGCAGCAAAGCATGATGCCAAGACCTTGGACCGCAGACAATTCAAGTGTGACCCAGGTGAACTTATGCAATGCAATGCTTGACTATTTTGTGTATTTGCTTAATCATACATGGTATGTTTCCATGAATTCACAGGTAATAAGGACGTAGTAAAGACGCAAATAGTTCCTGGAACCATGGCACAGAACTCTACAGTCCAAGAACCCAGTTACTTTGAGATCCCCTCTAAGGAAGCCATTTCAGCAGGGATGGGCATTAATGACAGCCTCCCTACAACTGAAGAAGGAGCTACAGTAACATCTACTGCCCCTGTACCTGAGGGAAGCACCCATGGCCATGCCTCATTCACCATTGACTTTGACACAGTGGCTGCAAGCAGGGGGAAAGATCGCAGCACCAAGGATGACCAGGACCATCATGTGAGACCAAAGAGAGGTGCTGGGGAGGAGCTGAGTGCCTTGCAGTCGGCCATGATTGCAGCAGAAGTGAAGGTGGCAGACTGGCTTGCACAGAATGAGCTGCCTTTGGCACTGTCAGAATCTGTAGCTGAAGATGATGGAGATAGTGTGAAAAGTGATGTGCCTGTACAACTAAGGAACCTCAGAGGTACACTTCTTTAGCTTTTCTGGAGTGTACAATGATAGTGCAGTGATAGTGGAAATGTTTATAGGATTGCTTTATGTACCTTACACACAATGTAAGGTACACAATGTACCTTAATTAATCTCCAGTATGAAGTCAGTGGTTACATATCTGTTGTGTTATTTTCTGTCTCATTCTTTTTCCTTATTTATTCTTAGGCAGTAAACATGAGGATGGCACACAGAGTGACTCTGAGAATGCCTTCAGTGAGCAGCTCAGCAGCCGGAGAGCCATTATTCCGGACATAGGGAGAACAGGTGTTCACAAGACAGAGGGAAATTTCTGCAGAAAAGAAGACCATTTCCAGAACAAACCCTTTGTTACATTGAAAAAGATGCCTCCAGTTGGGGGTGAGGTTGGGCAGAGAAGGAATTATCCATCACCATGCAGATCCAGGGCTATCCCTTCCCAAAGAGGCAATGATAGGACACGAGAAAGCTCTCACAGAAGTCAGGCAGATGATCAAAGTGACAGGGGAACCTACACTATTGAACTGGAGAACTGTAATACAGAGAAGGAGAAGGCCAGGCTCATGATTGACAAGGTACAGCATACATGAGGGCATATATGACATTTGTTTCCTTAAGAAGCTATTATTATTATTATTATTATTATTATTATTATTATTATTATCATTATCTTTCAGGTACATTTAACATACAATGTGGGTTGGACTAGTCGGTGAAAAATTCTATCATATGTAAGATTTTGATTACATGCTTCATAATTTCTATACAGACAAATACCATATTAAAAATTCGTAGTTAAAATAACAGTGTCAACACGTGTAAGAGATCTGTCACGGCATGGCCCCCTCCTCCCAAACCTCTCCCTGTGTGTGTGTGTGTGTGTGTGTGTGTGTGTGTGCTCATTTGCATGGCCACGCCCTCACCGTGTATCACACCTGTTCCTCATTTTATATCGTTACCGTGCATGAATATAAAGTCTTGTTTAGTCATTGTTTGTCTGTGTTTGATTATACATTAGCCTGTGTGCTTCACTGTCTTCATTGTGCTATGTATGTTAAATAAACGTCACAGTTAGTTTCTGCATCATGCCAAGCCTCCTGCGTTACAAGATGGAAACAGGAATGGCAGCTTTGTCACACCTGACTCTTAGATAAAGGGAGGGTAGAAAATCTGCGGTACACCTGGACTTTCAGGATGGCACATTAGCATGAGGCTTGAGTCACAGAGGAGTGGCTTCAAGAAAACTTCTGTAGTTGCCCAGCTAGACCAAACAGAGCGTCTCTGAATAGACCTGAATAAGGCTATGCACAAACACTCCCCAACCGGGCTGAGCTTGAATAATTTTGTAAAGAATGAGAGAACCCCAGCACAGAAAAATGTGCTTAGCTTATAGGAACACTCCGAAGATGATTTGAGGATGTTGAGGATGTGCCAAGCATTACAAAATGTGAAAAAACATTTTTTATCCTTACAAAATGTGAAAAGCTTCTAAATATACTACATATGGGGCTCTGGTAATGAACAACCATTAGTGGTTACCTCAAAGTCCTTATGGTTAGACAGAAAAAAACTATCAAGCTTTAAGATAAATTCAGCAACATTATTATAAGTATAGTCTGATATTCTGTTTTATCAAAATATAAAAGAGGGAAGTTTCTGGTTATCCAGTGTAAATGCAGTGGATCATAAAATCAAGATGTCAAAATCAAAGTCAATTTTTAGTAATGGCATAGCAGTGGCAAACCTGAAATACTTAGGGACATGTACCAGGCTGTGTGAGAAATTAATCATAATTAGTAAAGCCCCCTCCACTCCCCATTAAAAGTAATCCAAATATTTGTGTTGTTTTATGTGTTGTGTTAAAGGTATTTGGTGTAGAGGACACCAACCTGGCTCTGACAAAGTTACGTTACACAGAACACCAGAGAGACAGCGGGAGTATATGCCCAAGGGCTGGAGCCATAGATTCCAGACATCTTGGCCAGGTTGGTATCACAATTACTCTTTAGTGATTAGCAAGCATTACAATAATTGTTTAGTTGTAATCATTGTAATAACTATATTAATAACTGTAATCAAACTTGTCAACCTGTACTTTGTACCTGAAAAACAGAATGCAGCTATAGTCATGTGCCACTAACACCAATTGGTGTAACCAATGTCCTTGGTCCCCATAGGTAATGTGCCACCAAAGAACTTTTTAGGAACATCTCGTTTGTTTTATGCATAGTGATGAAAATGGGTGCAGGCAAAATATAATGTGTGTAAAACTAATTAAATTGATCTGATGCCAAAGTATAATTACAAATTATTTAGAGAATAGTTTGTTCTATTGCATCATCCCCACAGGTTATGAGAATCTATGTAATAATCTTTCTTTGTCTTTATCACCAAAATAGTTTTATGGATGGCAGATTTCAGTCCATTCAGTTGTCTGACTGTCAGTTAATGCAGTGTAATTCAAGGTTCATACAAACCATGCTTAGGTCTAAGGTCCTTCTTGGTACCATCAACAATCCAACCGTATACTGAACTGTCTGTTCAAATATGATTTGACAAGCTGGCCCTATTCCAGGACTGCCCAGAATCTATCTTTGAAACCTTCTAGAGATGCTTGCAAGTGCTTATTCTTGGGACTAGACACAAATGTAGGATATTATGATGTTTAATGTAACTAGCTTTGCACTTGATGATTTAAGATTAATTGCTGCTGACTAAATAGAACTCATTTCAACTCTACCAATAACAAAAAATAAAATAACTGTAAAGTGAAATAACTGTAAAGTGATGGCATAGTGAAGAGTAAAATAACCTGTAACTTGGTTTCTACACCTGCGCCTCTGTTTTGGCATACCAAATTGAATCATTTGATAGAATCAAATATTCTTAAAATACAGTCAATCCATCTACATAACATTTCTTAGAACTAGTATAACTACCTTCATACCAGGTTTCAGCTGTCTACATGCAACCGTTCGCCAGAAATCCCACACTGAATACACTGTTTTTCCTCTTTGTTTACACATCAACTACCCTTTAAATGGCCTTTTAAAAAATGCTTCTGCTATAAGATAACCGATCTTGTCATAGAAAATTCAGTTACCATCAAAGCAACTGTGACACATTTAAACAGTATACAGAATGTTAATAAAATTCTTTATTTGCTTGTTTACTTCTTTGTACAATAACATGTGTTCATTTCCTTCATAACCTAACACAATATACACAAGCTTTTAGTTACTACACAATGCCAGTTAGCCATGTAGCAGTGTTCCTGAATAGAAAGCTAAACCCTTCCTATCTTATATTGCATGGTTGCTGTTCGGCCAAAAATAGTTATTTAATAGTAATTAAGTGTTTGTGGGCAGGGGAGGGGGGACTATCAAATTACTTTTCAAGTGTTTATCAAACACACCTGGAGTGATTGACAGCTACTCCAGCAGGTAACGCTGCCTGATCTGAAAATGTAGATAAATTGCACTTTTTAGTAGTTATTATTGAGTTTCAGTTGCAGGGTTAAAAAACAAATTACTTATCATTTTGAGTGAAGATAAAACAATTAAGTTGTAACATAGGTTGCGATTTGAGCATGTGCAATAGCATTCAGTCTCCCACTCTGAGTATGGAAGAAAGAAGCTGAATAAAGGCAGACTGTGTGGATTGTTTCATAAATTCTCATTTTGTCTTGATAATAAGTTATGAATCAATCAATAATTGCAAATGATTTTGTATTCCTGAAAACTGCCATAACATCATCTGTCGTGCATGTTTGAGCGTAAACAGTATCATGAAATCATCGCGTATTATAGATTAACATAGGTGAGCCTTTTATCTGACGCAGTAATAAGAAAGATAAAACATTTAAACTTTCTTCAGTAATAATTTTAAAACTACTTTAAGGTCACTTATCAACTACAAATGACAGCTTTGTCGTTTATCTCCATTTCCATCTATACTGTGGTCTGGCCTTAATTCTGCGTATTCATCAGGTGCAGCCTGGAAATGGTGAGTGGTGAAGCATAGTGACAAGAATCTGTGTGGGGTAACATTATAAAGCGAGATATATATTATAAAGCCAAGTAGAGTAGGTTGCATTTGAATAATAAGATACTTGAGCCTAACCAGACAAGCAATTTAGCCAAATTTAGAGAAAAACCTGCTTAGTTCTCCAACTCTGATAAGTTGGTCCATGCTGTTATATAGTCCAAGTTTTTCCTTAAATTTGGCAAAAAATATTTCTGGCTAAATTCCAGTATATTTATTCTTATTCAACCTTCTATTCTTCACGTTATAAACTTTAATATTCAGTTGTTTGCTAGAACTATTTACACTCTCATATGTACCTGACATGGGGTTAATGAGTTCACTAAACATTAACTTACTCAGCTAGAGAACAGTCTGTACATGGGACAATTCAGAAATGTTCAAACATGTTTTAGTGATTTCCCTCTACCTGAAAACATATTTTAACTGCTCCAAAACAAAAGTGGAAAGTGCACTGAATAAATACTGGTTATACTGAATAAATAAAGAATAATACTGATAAATTATCAGTCAGTGTGATTATACACACACCATAGCATATTGTAGATTAACATAGGTGAACAGTTTATCAGACAGTCAATTAGACTGTTGTGTGTCTCTGTGTGTGGCTATTAAGCCCAGATTCAACAGCAGCTCTCAGAGGACTGATAGCAAACAAAAGACTTACTCACAAAATTATGTGGAATATAATGTAAAGTTTAGTGAATCTAAATAAAAATATTTACTTTCAAATTTTCTGTGGTTCTGATACCAAAGTACTTCTAAATTAATACAGAGGAATTGCTGCTTTTCAATTGTTTTTATGACTGATGTCTCAAATTGATATTTATATAAATGCATATATACATTCATATCAAAAACAATTATTTTCCTGTAAGGCCTTAAAAGCAGGCAAATATTTTTTAAAAATATGACTAATCTACAAATCACAACACTATAAGTGGAACTCATAACTAAGAAATTCCTAAAATATCAAATTTTCACAAAGGGAACACACCACATACTGAAAATAAAGGTTCACATACTACTCACAGATATGTAATACTAGATAATTTTTTTCAGTAAATAAATGATCAGTATAATACTTTTTTCTCATTTGTTTAATTGGGTTTTCTTTGTTTCAGTGGGACAGGGTCTCATTGTCACCCAGCTGTCCAAACTGAACAATGTTTTCACAAACTTCAGTCTGGCTCTTCTTTGCTTCTCTTTGATGAAGGGCTTTTTTCTAGCTTTGCACAACTTCAGCCCTGCCTCCAGAAGCCTGTTTCAAAGCAACCTCGCTCTGCAATTCACCCCAACTGCTGCATGCCATTCTTTTTGTAGGTCCCTTGACGTCATCTTATGATTGTAAGTGACATTCGAATGAGGTGGCGATCATCACGGTCGGTAGAGAGTTGGTTTCAACTTCTGCCAGTCTGTAGCTGTTGTTGTCCCATGCGTTTGTTGCTTGACCTTGTTCTTATGAACTGTAGTTTTGGACATTTTCAAGATAGAAGCAACCTGACACTCACTGTATCCCTTTGCCAGTAAAGCTATAATTGAACCCTTCTTTTCCTCATTAAGAACCTTTCTTTTCAACTCCTTTGGCATGGTCTGTAGCTGTATTTTGACTTCACTTACTTCTTGGGTAGTCCTAGCACTGCTTTTCCCATTCAGCTGGTTCTATAACAAGAGAATAGTGGTGATAGCAGCAGTGGCTTTTATACTGTGGCTCGTTAGAATAGGATTTTGTTAAGGTGATCACTTATTCAGCATCTCATTAAGTAGAATGAGGTGTGTCTGTGAAGGAATTCAACAAACACTTGAATGGAATGGCTGCTGTACATGTGGAGATGCTGATTTAAGAAAAAATTGGAGTGCTCTTATTTTTTTCTGGAGCTGTATTACAAGTCTTTGGGTGTCCTTTTACTGCAGATAGGTTACTGTTGCTTATAAATGTATGGATGCAATTTTATAGAAAGAAAGGGAAGCCTTGGTACATTGGGATTGCTTCAAGAAATTATATGTTGTATATATGTTAAATTATGTTATATTGTTGACTGTATATTGTACAATTTTCTTTCTGGAAGCACAACACAAAAGGTCAAGGTAATTATACATAATTTGGTTTTTGTCTGGGGGAATGATGTTTTTGTCTGGGGGAATGATGTTTTGTCTGGGGGAATGATGTTTTGTCTGGGGGAATGATGTTTACATTGGGTGGTTTGTCAAACAGTTCCCTCTCAATAATCTCCATAAGTATTCCTGAAACAAATGTACTTGTGTCTTGACTGCTTTCACTGCCCTCTAGAACATTCACTATCCTCACATTAGTCCTGGGTGACCAGTATTTTAGCTTTTTACTTGGTCGGTAATGCAAACTTTGTTTTTGCAGCATCTCAATAGTTGCCTTGGCAGCTGCAACTTTTTCAAAGTTCTCACCAGAGAGAGATTTACATTTACATTTACAGCATTAGCAGATGCTCTTATCCAGAGCGACTTACAAAAGTGCTTTGTCATTTACTCATAGAATATATCCTAGTACAGTACAGTAGGAGTCCAACATGCCAATGAATTAGAATACTGTAGAATACAGGGATCAATGCTGATACCTAGAAGTACAAAATACATAAGGTCTATCTTAAACAATGATAAGTGCAATAAGTGCTAGAGTTTGTTAAACAACATAAACAATACCCTACAATAAGTACTCATTTAGTCAGTCAAAATGGGAGCAGGGTCAATTATCCTTTAAATATTCTGCAAATAGATGGGTCTTCAGTCTGCATTTGAAGACTGCAAGGGACTCTGCTGTCCAGACAGCAAGTGGGAGTTCATTCCACCATCTTGGAGCCAGGACAGAAAATAGTCTTGATGCTTGTCGTCAATGAGAGCTGAAGCAAAGTATTTCAAGCCGAGCCATACTTGAGGTTCGAAGTACTCGAGGTACGGACTGGGCCTTGACCATTGACCACACGTATGAAGGAACTGGTCCATTTTTGGCTTTGTAGGCAAGCATCAAGGTTTTAAATCTGATGCGTTCAGCTACTGGGAGCCAATGACAGGAGCACAGCAGTGGAGTAACGTGTGAACTTCGGAAGATTGAAGACCAGTTGTGCTGCTGCATCCTGGACACATTGTAGAGGTTTGATGGCTCTTAGAGGAAGACCAGCAAGTAGCGAGTTGCAGTAGTATAGTTTTGAGATCACAAGAGACTGCACAAGCACCTGGGTAGCTTCCTGCGAGAGAAAGGGCCGAATCCTTCGTATGTTACAAAGGAGGAATCTGCAAGACCAGGATAGATTAGAAACATGAGTTGAGAACAACAACAGGTTGTTCAAACTTATACCCAGGCTATGGGCCGCTTCGGATGGTGATACCAGGGAGTTCTCGAAGGAAACTGTAAGGTCACGGTAAAGGTTGGGAGTACCTGGGATGAACAGAAGCTCTGCTTTACTGGGGTTTAGCTTCAAGTGGTGGGCTGTCATCTATGACATGATGTCAGTCAAGCATGCTGAGATATGTCTTGAGGCCTGCATGTCAGAGGGAGGGTGGAAAAGAAAGAAATAATTGAGTGTCATCAACATAGCAGTGTATTAGAAACCATGAGAAGATATTACATCACCAAGAGAATGAGTATACAGGGAGAACAGAAGGGGGCCTAATACTGAGCCTTGTGAAAACCAGTAGAGAGTCTACACGGTTTGGATATGGATCCTCTCCATGTCACCTGATAGGACCGTCCCTCCAGATAGGACTGAAACCATCTCCAAGCAGAGCCAGTCACACCAAGCCTGGAGAGAACAGACAGAAGAATGTTGTGGTTCACTGTGTCAAAGGCTGCTGAAAGGTCTAGAAGAATCAAAACAGATGACAGTTTGGCAGCATGAAGGTTTTCCATCACTGCTGTAAGGGCTTTTGAGACTACCGGTCTGTAGTTGGTAACACTGGGGCTGTCAAGTGTGGCCTTCTTGAGAATTGGTACCACCCTGGCAGTTTTGAATGCAGTTGGCACGTATCCAGAAGATAAGGAGTTGTTGATGATGACAGAGATAAAAGGACGCAGATCTCTTGCGATTGTCTGGAACAGAGTGGAAGGAATTGGATCCAGTGGACATGTAGTTGCATTGCTGGATGTCAGGAGTTGAAGAATTTCATTTGAGGAGAGAGGAGAAAAAGAAGTCAGAGAGTTGGATGTTGGGGAATACACATTGGTTGGAGGAGTGGGAACAGAGGAAAATGACTGGTGGATTGCTGCAACCTTCTCCTCAAGTAAGGTGATGAAATCCTCCAGAGTTGAGGAAGGAGGGGGAGGGGGAGGATTAAGGAGAGAAGAAAAATAGTGAAGAGCTTACATGGATCAAATCTTTCTCTAGTAGGATGACTTTGTGGATGTTACTTCCAGTGAGAACTTGGAAAGGAGAGACTGGTATGAGCTGTGGTCTGAATCTAGGTGAGATTTCCTCAACTGCCTCTCTGCAGTCCTTGGTACGCTCCTGTGGCAGCAAAGTATTTCTGTTAGCCAGGGGGCAGGTGGGGAGGACTTTGGAGGTTTAGAGGAGAGAGGGCACAGAAGATTCATTGATGAGGAGAGTGTAGAAATGAAAGAATTTGTAACTGTATCCAAAGAGAGAGAAGACAGAGAGTCAGGGTGTGGAAGGGTGGACAAAATAGTAGAAGTAAGGGAAGAGGGAGTTATGGGGTGCAGATTGCAACGGAAGGAGGAGAAATGCGTTGGGGAGGACTGAATGGAAAGAGAAGGAAGGGAGAGAGAGAAGGAGAGAAAGTGATGGTCCGAGAGGTGGAGGGGGGATCCCATTGTAATCATGTGATTTTGGAAACTATCAATAGTAGGTGTTCAGAGATGTTTACAAATGGTTTGGACACTGACTGGCTCACGAAGACCACTTCAGAATGTTCACACATGGTCCCTCGTCATTGTGCTTGCACCGAAGGCAGGCATGGCTGCTACTATACTAGCAACAGTTGTGTTAGCTCTTATTGTCATTGTTGCTGATGGTTTATGTTTGCTCATTTTATGACCCAAATGATGCTGGGCCTATACCTTATGTAACATTATGCATGAGAAGTTAAGAATTTAATGAAATACAAAAGTGAAAAGCAGAGTCCCTCTGTCTTGTGTCTTACACCCTTGTCAAGTACATTTATTTTTAAATTAATTTATTTTTTAAAAGCTAATTTTATATACTGATTCTTCCATTAGGTGTTGCCTGATGACCTAGTTGTGGTAGGAGGTCCAAGGTGGGTGTCTCAGTGGGCCAGTCTAGCTGCAAGTCATATAAGGACAGACCCTGAGGGCTCTGGGGCTGAATCTACTATGTTTGCTACTGATGAAAAAGGTTTGCATTTCAGAATATATGTAATAGTTTGTATATTTCTAAAAATGTGTAAAAGCTTATAGAAACTTGGGGATTGGTGTTTGAAAACTAAGTTTTATATTATGGTTCCCCAGGTAATAACACTGAACCAAGGGTTCCAAGAAGATCCAATTCCTTTGTTTCCTCATGTCAATCACAGCCAAAGAAGACCCACCCTAAGGTCCCCTCAGAAAACTCTGAAATGGATACAGTGACCACTGAGGAAGAGTGGTCCCAGCACAGAAACACAACACCCTCATCTGAAACTCAGGCCCAAGAGCTACAGGGAAAAGACAACCAGCTCCATGAAATGTGTAGAACTAGACAAAGAGTGGCAAGAGTTAACGCATCAACAGGTGGGACTAGGGTGAACAAACAAACTACAACTAAAGGTCATGAGAGGGGGCATAACATCTGTCAGCAAATACCCTACACCAGAACTGGAAGTGGAGAAAAAAATCACGAAAATGAGAGTGGAAAAAGCAGGCGAGAGGAAAAGGAGAAGTCAGCAAAGCCCTTGCTAAGGCAGGAAAGCTTCACAGTAGAGAGGTCCAATGCCAATATCCCCCTGGAGCTCATTCCATGCATTGATGATCCTCATACAACAAGCCAAGGTAAGCAAATAGGCAGCATCAATGAGGACATTTTGCTGAAGGACTCAGAGGCTGTGACAGTTTTCCTGGAAAACACTCTTTCAGACCTGGCAGACCCAGCCAGCTATTCCCTAGAGGGTTCTGTCTCCCCAGAGTCTGATATAGATACCACCAGTACTGTGAGTCAAGCTGGGGGAGAAGTTGGATGCAAGAAGAAAGTTAGTCGTCCAATTCATGGCACAGCCAACAAAAACACCAGTGACACAAAACTTAGGTCTCATACATGTGCACCAACTCATTCACAATCCCGTGCTTGGACCTCACTTGATCTGACAGATGATGACCTTAATGCCTCTCTGAAAGACCCACAGCCTCGTTGCTGGGGTCAAACTAGATTAAGAACAGAGACAAGCAGCAGAACCAAAGGAGCAAAGACAAGGACAGCAGCTGCTGCATTTTCTTCATCCAGACCAGCTTCACTGCCACAGCCCAGGCCCACTCGTGCCTCTCTACTCCGCCGTGCCCGGCTAGGAGACAGTACTGATCCAGACCTGGCTGATATTGATAGAGTGTCTGTAGCCTCTGAGGCATCTACTGCAAGTTCTGCATCCAGACCCTCAGCCAATCGCAGGACCCTTTCCCGGATTGAGGCACTGGCCCAGCCACGGAAGCCCAGAGTTAGCTCTCCTTCAGCACGCAGTGACTCAGAGGCCACATCAAGGCGGACCAGGGTACTTGTCTCTCGCCCAGGTTCAGATAGTGCATTACGACTTGGGCTGCAATCCACAGCAGTAAGTGGGCTAAGAGGTAGAACCAACAGCACTTCCAAACTACCTGATAAGTCAGCTGGAAATTTGTATGTTCACAAAACTCCTACAGGTAAGTAAGCAGGTATGTTACATCTAAGGAAGCATATAAATTTAAATATTACTTAGTCTAAACCTAGTGCCTTTTTTCATTGTTGTAACCCAGCTTTTTTCATTGTTGTAGCCGGTGGAAGGTGGCGGCGTGTGCCTATTGAGTATGTATCCACATCAGAGGATGAGTTTGGTTCTAATCACCACTCAACTAAAAACACCCGGTCACGATTGATGGCCCCATGTGCGACCCAGCTAGGTGGGTCAGCCCCTGCCCTACAAAATGCAGGAGGAATATCCCTGCCTATACAGCAGTCCAATAGAGAACAGGATGACTACATGAAGGACTGGACCGCCCACAGTGAGGAGATTGCTAGGTAAAATGCTGGGGGGTTTTTTGTTTGTTTGTTTTTTACAAAAAAAAAACCATTTCCCCATGATCAAAAACATTCAAGGAATACTCCAATGCTTTTGAATCTAATTTCTATCTACCGCAAATCTAGCTTGTATAATAAAAGTTAAATGGCAGTTGTTGAGAAAAAGCTCAACAATTGCCAAAAATTATATGAGATTTCTATTTTTTTCTATGTAGAAAAGAATTTCTAAAAAATGTTTGTCCATGGTAATTGACTATAAGTTACTGAAGCAGTAGATAAATATTAGGAAATATAATTAAACATTAATATAATGACATGATGATAAGCTTAAACTCTACTGCAGCTCATATAAGGAGAATATAAATATTTTTATCATATTAATAACTAATTATCAGCCACATTATTTGAATGACGAATATAATTTACTAGCAATGTAGACTTGCATTTGAAAAATGCAAATCTTACAGAATATAAAATTACAAATCTTACAGAATAAGATGTATTCGGTTACAAATTACTTCTTAGTTGTTACTAAATAATTATCCATGAATTGTGCTTGTAGTAATCCTTTAATGAAACAGTAAAATAAGATATCAGATTGCAGTTGTTCATAAGTAAAATTTAATTTCCTAATTTTTACTAAATAATAATTTGCTAAATGAGTCTCTAATTAAATAGTAAAATAAGGGTAACAAGTTGTAATCATTTAGAAATAAAGTATTTATCTTACAATTGTTTTTAAATGGTAACTTCTGATCATGTATGAGCAGTAATAAGATATTTGAAATTTTATTTATATTTGAAAATAAATAAAACGTTAATCTCTTATAGTAGAATGTCTACTTAATCAACATATCACACAAGACTTGTATGTATTTTCAAAGTTTTAATGATGTGACAGTTATTACCCCAAAATAAATTAGATACTTCCATTGAAATCATGTGATATTATTGTTGTAAAATCCTAATGTACCACTTTGTTTGGAATATTTTTTCAATGGGGAATTCCAAAGCATATCTACTGTTCTTTTAAAATCTACATATGAAACACTATTACTGTCAGTATAATTAATGCACACTGTATATATTTCTATATACTCTGTTAGTTATGAACTATATGTCTTTGTCTCTGTGGTGTTCTAAGCATTTCTCCTGGCAAATCTGGATGTTTATCTTTACAAGGTAGCTAAATTGTCAGTGCTGGCAATTGGGACCAATGTTGTCTAACATTAGAAACACATTATTAGCTGTATGATAATCTGAAGCTTCATTTTATCTGTTAAGATAATGTTTCTAATATTGTAGATAGCAGGACATAAAATACATTACCATTATGATAGATCAACTTGTACACAAGCCTAGTCATTTTCAGTTCACTTTTTCTTCTTCTTCTGAGTTGGTTTCTGGTTTGAACATGTTTGGCTGAATTAATCCATATTAACACTTGCCATTTTGTCACATGCAGCAACTGGCAATATAGAAAACAAGCAGAGGTTTGTATGTTTGATGAGCAGAGTCAAAGGTGAGCAGTTAAGCTTGAGTTGGCTGGACATAGAGATTAGGAGTATTTGCATATTCATAGATGTGCATATAGATCACCTAATTACACGAGTATGGTCATTGGGGGATATTTTCTTGGAATTAACGTCTAAATATGCAGTTTTGATGAAAAAAAGGTTGTGTTTTAGGAGGTTAATTGATGACATGAGACGGTCTTTAAAACAGGTGTTTTTATGGGGTCCCAAGACAAACAGATGCAAGCTGTCTGATAATGCAGTTGCATGAAAAGGTTTTTAGCCCTTTTGAATTACATGGCTTTTTGCATGTATTTTATCTAAATCATTATAATAGACAATGTTACAGAACCAGAAGTACAAAATCAGGAGCCAAAAATCATTCAGAGGAAAAGGCAGATATCATAACCAGAATATCAAGAGAGGCCAAGTAACAGTAACAAAAACTCATGAGACAGATTAAAGCACAGAAAATATTACAGAAATAATAATAGCCAGGTTTCCATCCAAACGTTTTGCAGATGGTATGTGCATTTACAAAATTTGGGCAGAAAGAATGCAAATGAAACTGGAAATTAACTCGTTTATTTAAAAAATCTGTTTCCATCATTCTTATTTACATTTTGGTTTTAGTAATATTCTGACATTTTCACCTTATCCTAGCATAAAAATATTTTTTGTGATATTTACCACACAGGTTTTTTTGCACATTTTCAAAAATTTTCAGAAACTTGCTCGATGGAACACCCACTAATGGCTCAGAAATTATAATTCCAGGAATGGCAAGACTTTGCAGAGAGCTATAATCAAACACTGGGTTCAATAAGCAGCAGGTAATAAGCCTAAATAGTCTACAGGTATGCCATACCAATCAGTATTCCTGGGAAGGAGACCTCTGCTGGCTAGAGCTAGTATTATATCCAAGTGACTGAACAGATGCAGACCTGACAGTACCCCCTCCTGCATGGATAGCTCAAGAAGCCAAAACTGACTTCCCTTGGGTCCTGCCCCCAGGACAATGGGCCAGACAACTAGGATGATCTGTGAGAGAGTCTGTGATGAGGGACTAAGATGTCCTCAGCAGGAGCTAAGGCCCATTCTTCATGTACCACTCCCAGTCTACCATTTAGACCTTCCAACATCCCAGCATCTGGCCCTCTGATGTCCTTTTCTCAGACAGGTCACCAGAATGTACTGAAAGTCTGTGCTGTGTTCACAACCTCAAGTGCACTGTCACCACTGGGACGACCTGGGTGTTAGTCTTCCACATTCTCTATTCTTCTTTCAGTCCCTCCTATTTTTCCAACTTTTCATGGATGTTTCCATCACTAGAGACTGCAACATCTATTACCACTTCTGTCTTCTGCATCTTGTCCACTATCATGATGTCTGATTTGCCACTACTTGTTTGTCTGTGTGGATCTGGAGGTCCCACAGAATCTTAGCTGTGTTGTTCTCCACCACTCTCTGCTGTTACTCCCATTTGGACTTCAGGGTGTCCAGGTCATATGTGTTTCATACATTCCTGTATATATGATCCCTGCCAGTTGTTTGGGTCTCTCAGTGTGATTCCCTGCCAGTGTCTTGCATCCTGCTACTTGGTGCTGTATTTTATCACAGACTCCTTTGTACAGTCTGCATCTTGGATCTTGTCTGGGGTGGTACACCCTTGCTTTAATTGACCTAGTGCTTAGTGCTTGATCTTGCTATCATGGATGCTAGGCCTGCTTGATCTTCTGCTGCAATTGTTAGGATCCCACGTTTTATGTATTGAGAACATTTAGTAAAGGGTAAACACACATTAACAAGATTGCCTAATGCTAGGGAGACAGCAAAGGGTCAAATGTGATATCAAAGGAAATAACCAAATAAAACATGACCGTAATCCTTAGTTTTGATGTTTTTCGCTATCCTATGCTAATAAAATGCATGGAGCGGTACCTGCCTAAGGTGTCTAGACATGTTCTCCCTCATGGTCATTCTATCATTCAATGGTGGTGGAAAATCTTTCACAAGTAGGCAGGCCCTTCATACCTTAGTGTGACCCCATAGTATGATTTGCATTTGTTGCAAATTGTATACTATATTGCATACTACTAAAGGGGCCAATATGGGGTATACAGTGGGTTCTAAGTACAGTATGTGGTATACAGTGGGTTCTGAGTACAGTATGCAGTATACAGTAGGTAGTAGGCTATTTTGAACATAAGCAGCATCTTCATCCACTGCATACATAATTCTCCTGCCTTAATGAATACAGATACAAATGTTGGGTGTTCAGCACTTCCCTGTTTGATACTGTCATGGAGAGTTTTTTCTCTTCTCCCATTTAAGCTCAGTACAAGTGAAGAACACAGCACAAGTATTTTAAAAAATTAAGAATAAACTTTATTACAAAGAATCCATTCTCTGTAACAACGAATTCAGTCTCGAGAGGAAAAGCTAACATTTAATCATTTGTGTTAATCTTAAATACCTAAATTGTGTTGGAGAGGGGAATCAATGTCTCATTGGCTTTCATGAATTCTCTCTTGCTCACAGTTTCTCCCTATTGCCTGCCAGCTGATCAGCTACAGCAGATAGAATTTAAGGGGTCAGACTGACCTCAGTAATCTACAGTTTCCCTTGTCAGCATTAACACATATAGCTCTTAGCTCGTACTATGAGTTTGGTAATGAGCTGGATCTAGTAATATGTTTCACTGGTTCTTTGTTATGTCTTGGAATATGTTTAGCTCATTTCTCCCTGACAGAGATGGACACAGCTCAGCACATTCCTGGTGCCCAAGAAGTGTACTCATACACATGCAAAGCTCAGTTTGAGGTT